>NC_045790.1:80550359-80863484 GCF_009873245.2 Balaenoptera musculus
CCACATTGCCGAGGCCAGACACTCCCAGTGACAGGAAACCCACAGCCAATCCACATGTGTGCAGTTCTGCCTGTTTGAAAAGTTTCCTTCGACTGAGTTGAAAGCTGCCTGTCTCTAATTTCCACTAGGTCCTGGGTCTGCCCCCTGGAGCCACAAATAAGTCTGCTTCTCCTCCATGGGAACCCCTCTGAGATAGGATTACACTCTTGTGTATCCAGTGAGTTTTCCCTTCTCCAGGCAAGTTCCACTTCCTCCACAAGTGCCTCACAAGACAGGTTTAAGGGATGGGGAAGCAGGGTGGTGTAAGTGGGGGCAGGATAAATGGTGGTTCAAAGCACAGGCCCTGGACTCTGACTGCCTGGCTTCAGGATCTGGCTCCAAATGTTTCTACCTATGGGTCTTTGGACAAGTTGCCCTCAGTTTTCTCACCTGTAAAATGGGAATAATTCCACACCACCCACTTCATAAAGCATAGAGTAAGGAGCTACATAAAGAGTTCAGCACAGTTTCCTGGCACATACTAAATGCTTAGTAAATGTTAGAGGTGTAGTCACTTCACTCCCAACCTGGTCACCTCCTCTGGTCATCTTCCAATAGTCAACATCGTTCTTAAGGAGAGGCACTCACCTGGAATTCCACCATCACAGGTGTGGCCTGACCAACACAGAAGAGTTCACATTCACTGGCAGCTATGTCTAAGTTCACAGACAGCTAAAACCCCTAGATTTTTCTCACCAGTGCTTCTGTTAATCTTCATGTCCACTTGCCTTGGTTTTCTGAAATTTTACTTTTATAACTAGGAGGTTATATTATGAACCACTGAACCCATTCCTAATGGCCGCGGTCTATTCACTCTTACTATAGCTAGAACTATTCACCCATACCCATACATACAAGTCTAGAAACTCTTTTATCATTAGTGTCCCTGAGACACAGATTAGGCGAGAAGTAGGAAGAGGGTCTTTCACTTCTACTTAGCATGATTCTGTATTGTTCGAATTTTTTTGCAACACATATGTGTTACTTCCGCTTTACCAAATTGGAATTTAATCTGCTGCTCTTTTTCTAACTTCTTGAGATGAATGCTAACTCATTACTCTTTTATCCTCTATTTTAGATTAATGCATTTAAAGCTATGCATTTCCCTCTAAGTACCACTTTAGCTTTATTGCACAAGTTTTTATAGGTAGTGCTGGTTTTTTGTTTTTGTTTTTGGTTGTTCAGTTCTAATATTTTGTAATTTCCATTAGGATTTCTTTTTTGACCTATGGATTTTTTCAGAAAATTGATTTTGTTTTTTAACTTTCAAACACAGAGAAGATTGGAAGCCATAATTTGCTTTAGACTATTAATTTGTAATTTTAGTGCGCTGCGATCAAGAACATGGTCTATGATGTGGAACTGGTATATTGCTGAGATTCGCTTTCACAACCAGCACACAGTCCATCTCTGTAAGTGTTCTTCCACGTGTTTGAAAAGCACCTGTACTCTCGAATTGTTGGCTTTCATTTGTCCTATTTGATCAGCTTGTTAAATTTGTTGTGCAAACTTACAAATGTCCTTGCCAATTTTGTCAGCTTGATATATCCGTTAATAAGAGGGGTATGTTAAAGTCTCCAAAAAATACTATGGGATTTTTTTTCCCTTTGTTCATTGACAATTTTTGCTTTAACTATTTTGAGATTTCTGTTGCTTCGTATATACAGGTTCAAGATTGCTATATCATTTTCTTCTTATCATTGAGTAATGATCCTTTTGTCTTTTGAGGATACATTGGGCCTTAATTTCATCTGAGAGTGATATTACTCTATCATATTTTACTTAGTTTTCCTATCTCCTACTTGCAACCTTTCAGTACCATTTTGTTTTAGGTCACTTCTATAAACAGCATATTTCTGAGTTTGGTTATTTTTCATAACCTCTGTATTATCTAACAAATTCAGTCTTATATTTATTGGGACTACTCAAATATTTTTATTCTACCATCTTACTATCTAATTTGTATTTTTAAGGGACCATGCTTTTCCTTGCTTCTTCTTCCTCTCCCCTGTCTCTCTTGGGCTCACTGAGTACTCTATATCTCTCTTTGCCTCTTACGGTTCCGAAGTTATACATTCCACTACTATGCCGTTAATGATGACCCTTAATTGCTCACCTGCATCCTTGACGTACCCAAATTCACAGTGATCAATCTATCTACCTCACCTGAGTAATACAAGGATCTTAGAATTTTTAACTCAGAGCAGCCAATCCCCAATCTTACTCTATATTATTGTCTTTTTTTAGTTTGTTTTTCAATACCCCCAAAATAGTATATGTTATAGTCAATAGTTATTTAAATATCCTTCGTTATCAGTTATTGGTTACCATTGCTTCTTAAATCCCATTCTTTCCTTCTGTATTTCATATCCTTCTCATAGGCAACATACAGTTGGGTCTTGTGGTTTGTTTTTTTTAATGCACTCTTTTAATGGGTACACTTAGACCATTAACATTGAAAGCAATTATTAATATAGTTGGATTAATATCTACTATGTTTGTAAATGTTTTCTATTTATTGAACTTGTTCTTTATTTCTTTTTTCCCTGCTTTTTTTCTTCTTTCTCTGGATTTAATTAAATATGTCATTTGATTCCATTTTATCTTAGCACTACTTAGCACTACTGAACCATACACTCAAATATGGTTAAGAGGGTAATTTTTACATTATGTGTTTTTATCACAATTTTAAAAAGATTTTTAAGTCAAAAAAAATAGTTTTAGTGGTTGCCCTAGAGTTTTCAGTATACATTTATAACTAATCTAAATTCACCTTCAAATAACATTGTACTTCTTAAATTGTAGTACAGTTACCTTCTAACAGAGTATTCCCAATTCCCCTTTCCTGTCCCTTGTGACATTACTGTCATTCGTTTCACTTATCCATATGTAATAACCATATGGATACATTGTTACATTTTTACTTTAAACAGTTTCCTTTTAGATCAATTAAAAATAAGAAAAATCAAAGAATTTTTATCTTCATTTATTCCTTCTCTGACTCCCCTCCTTTTTATTTTTTGTAGATCTGAATTTCTGACCTATATCATTTTCCTTTTCCCTAAAAAAAAATTTTTTTAACATTTCTTGCAAGACAGGTCTGCTAGTCATGAATTCACTCCATTTCTGTTTGACAGAAAGTCTTCATTTTTCCTTCATTTTGGGGGTACAATTTTCCAAGATATAGAGTTCTAGGTTGGTGGGTTTTTCCTTTCAGTGCTTTAAATATTTCACTCCACTCTCTTCCTGTTTACATGGTTTCTGACATGAAATCCACTGTGACTCTTATCCTTGTTCTTCTTTAAGTAAGGTGTTTTTCCCCCTCCGGCTTCTTTCAAGGTTTTTCTCTGTCTTAGGTTTTCTGATGTTTGAATACAATATGTGTAGGCTTAAATATTTTGATATTTACACCTACTGCTTGGCATTTTCTGAATTTCCCACATCTGTGGTTTGATTATCTGACTTAATTTTGGAAAGCTCTTGGCCATTACTACTTCAAATATTTCTTCTTCATTCTCTCTTCTCCCTCTGATATTCCAATTATGCACATGTTATTCCTCTCAAAATTATCCCATAATTCTTGGATTGTGTTCTGTTCTGGTTTTTGGTTTGTGCCTTTGCTTTTTCTTTTTCTTTTTTTATTTTTATTGGGGTATAGTTGTTTTACAATGTTGTGTTAGTTTCTACTGTACAGTGAAGTGAATCAGCCATATGTATACATATATCTCCTCTTTTTTGGATTTCCTTCCCATTTAGGTCACCACATAGCACTACATAGAGTTCCCTGTGCTATACAGCAGGTTCTAATTAGTCATCTATTTTATACATATTAGTGTATATGTGTCAGTCCCAATCTCCCAATTCATCCCACCTCTGCCTTTGCTTTTTCATTCTTTTTTTTTCTTTTGCATTTCATTTTGGGAAGTTTCTATTGACACGTCTTCAAGTTTACTGACTCCTTACTTGACTGTGTCCAATCTATGGATGAACCCATCAAAGGCCTTCTTTATTTTTGTCACTGTAATTTTTAAAATTTCTAGCATCTTTTTAATTCTTTCTTAGTGTTTCCATCTCTCTGTTTACATTGCCAATCTGTTTTTCCATGCTGTCTACTTTTTCCAGTAGAGCCCTAAACATATCAATCATAGTTATTTTTAAATTCCCTGTCTAATAATTCTCAAATCTCTGTCATAGCTGAGTCCGGTTCTGATGCTTACTTTGTCTCTTCAGACTGTGTTTTTGTCTTGCCTAACTTTTTTTGAAAGCTGGACATGATGTACAGACAGGGTACAGAAACTGAGGTAAATAGGCCTTTAGTATGAGGTTTTATGTTAATCTGGCAGATCTCAGCTGTAACTCTCTGTGTTCTCCTGTCTTTCCAGATTTTTCAGTAGCTGTTTGCCCTGCAACCTTAATTCTCTGATGGGTCGAGAATAGTTGTTGTTCAGTTTGCTCAGCTTTATTTCTTGCTGCAAATATGGGAGTGATGACTCCCAAGCTCTTTATACATCAGAGCCGAAACTGGAAGTCTCTCATATCCTTGTTACTGAAGTACATTGTTTAGCAGCTCAGCAAGAGTGTGTAAGTGGTAAACTCTCCTTTGTCTTAAAATGTTTTTATTTTCCTTCATTATTAAATGATCATTTATCTGAGGATATATCAATTGTTATTATCTCTTAACATTTGAAGATAATTTCTATTGTCTTCTGACTTCTATTGATGCTTTAAAAAGTGTCCTGTCAATCTAAAAGTTATACTTTCTCTCTGGTTGCTTTTAATTTTCTCTTTGTCTTTGATGTTCTTCAATTTTACCAAAGCTTTGCCTAGATGTGCATTTATTGTTATTCAACTTGTGTAGGATTTAGTATGCTTCTTCAATCTAATGACACGTCTTGCAACAGTTCTGTTCTATAAATTCCTTAGCTGTTAGTTTTTCGAATGTTGCCTCATCTCTGTTTTTTCTATTTACTTTTCCAGAGCAACTATTAGATGTATATTGGACCTTCTCATGAAATAGTGTTTTATCTCTTACCCTCTCTTTCATATTTCCCAACTCTTTAGATTTCCATACTGCATTCCTGACAAATTCCTCAGCTCTGTCTCCCAAATCACTAATTTTCTATTCAGCTGTGTCGTACCCTGTTATTTAACCCATCAATTGAATTTTTAACTTTGATGACTAAATTTTTTATTTTTAGAGAATTTATTTGGTTCTTTTCCTAATCTGCTTATTCTTTTTTCATGTTGTTTTGTTCTTTTTTAATGTTTCTAGTCCTTTTTTCATCTCTTTAGTCATTTTATTGTCCCTTTCAGATTGCCTGGTATTTTAGGTTCTTGGAGTACTAATTTTCCTGGTTATGTCTCCTGACTTGCCCTTCTGTGGTTTGCAACTTTTTAATTGTGAGCTCATCTTCAGTAGTTAACATTTACTCTGTAGGCACGTTGTACATAATGGACTGTGAAAGTATCCACATGAGAACTTTTCATGTGCTTCTGCTCGGCTTCTCAAGAATTTCACTGACATGAGCCCAGTTTTTATATTAATTTCTCTTCTTTGGTTTCTTGCGAGTAATATAAAGTGAGATGCAACACCTGTATGTGCCATAGTTGGATTTCAATTTGTCATAGGAAACTTTGGTTCTCCCCTGAGTCCCATACAGAATCAAGTTTCCTTGCTGCTTCCCTCAGCCTACTGTTCATTTCATGGAAAGTGTGGTCCTTCCAGGTTTCAAGTTTTTAGCAAGAGTTTCAGTTTCAACTCCCATATTACACAGGTCTAAGAGTGGATCTTCTATCTTAACACCAGCATCAAAACTCCAGCCCCTGTTCACTAGGAACAATATCCAGGACCAGTACCCTGGGCCACTGGGACATTAGCTCATGCATGTAGAATTCTGGCTCTGAGCTCCTTCTAAATTTCCAGCTCCAGAGGATTTCTCTCTCTTTATTTAAACCTCAGATATATATATCTATATATAGATATATAGATATATAGATATATAGATATATATTTAGGTATTTAGATATATATTTTTTTCATTGTTATACTTGATCCAGTATTTCTATTGTTTAAGATGGGAGGGAGTCTGCAATAGGTCAGACCTTGTTATCAGAACCAGAAACTCTATGGAGGTTTTTTGGTTTTTTTGTTTTTTGTTTTTGTAATTTACAAAATAATGTTTGCATTTTTTTAAAGAGCTTTGTGAATAACCAAATTCCTTAAGCCAAACTTGCGGTGCACTCTCAAGACAAATAAGCTGTAGGACTGGAATTACCTATTCTGTTAGCTTTTTTGTCTTTCTTTATTGCAAGTATTGGTTAGCATTGTTTAGGGGGAAATATCTCTACCCAAAAATCAGTTTTCACATAGTACCTTTGGCTACATCTATTGCTGTTACTTAATGCCACACAGCACAGCGCAGGTGGTCAATGTCACTGACATGGCACATCTGTAAAAGTTTCTTGGATGAATGAATGAATAAATGAATGAAAGAACAACCCAGCAAGGCACAGGCAGCTCTTTGACAATTCGCTTGTAATCTTTAAACCCCACATACACAGAATTTGCCTGTCATCTAAAAGAGTGGAACAGACAGGAAGAAAAAAATGTAAACAAGTCAAAATAAAAATAAGAGATGAATTCCCAATTTGTTTTAGCTCTCACAGAATGTTAGAGCTAGAATGGATCTCAAGGATGACCCAGGCTAATCCCCCACCCCAAATGCAGAAACCATGACCCAGAGAGAAGTGACTAGCCCAAGAGCCATTATGAAAGCCCAGCGGTCCATCCCATGCTTTTACACAATGGCAACTTGCTCAGTGTTCCCTCAAACATTCCCCAGTCTTGCAAAACAGGCATGATTTTTCTTGGGCAGAAAATTGGGCATCCTCAGGCAAGATCCTCAGAGCAAAGCTGAGATCCCACATAGTCCATGTAATTTTCACCCTTGGGTCACTTTGAGATGATGACAGTAGAAGGATAAGGGACAGTATGGCTGGTATAGAGGCACCCAGTACCTCTAGAGATCTAGGAAGCAAGAATTCCAGCATAAGACTTGTCATTATCTCATTTCAAAGGCAAGATGATATCCAAGTTAAATCTCGCTTAAGCATCTCAGTGTTCAGGATTCTAGCCCCTCTCATCCTGGGAAGAACTGGGTAGAGAATTCTTACCCTTCTCCTGCCACTACCACTCTCTCCACCCTCCTGTAGCTCCTCTCATGGGTGCTGCCATGGACTGGAGAGAAGGTCAGCCCCAGACAGGGCAGGCAATGATCTCCAGGGATGCAGTGACATTGTCTGCACCTTGGCAATAGCCTACCAACACTCCAAGTCTCCTCACAGCAGCCAGAATAATCTTCTAATCCATATTGGATTAGATCCTGCTAGTCCCTGGATTAAAATCTTGCAGAGGCTTCTCCTTACTTTCACGATAAAACCCAAGCCCCTGGCCCTGGTCCACAAGTCCCCTCACAGCCGTCCCCCACCACCTCCCTGACAGTACCACATACCACATACCATGCTTACCCACGGGACATCTTTTGGTTACTTTCCAGCCTCAGGTCTTCATTCAGGCTGTTCCTTCTGCCTGGGACACTGTTCCCACCACCCTTCCCTATCTTGAGCTCAGAGGCGCCATCCTCAGATAGACATTCCTGACCTCCCATCTAAATGAGGTCCCACTCTTCACTCTCAGCACACCCTGATCTGTCTCTTCACAGCACCCATCATGTTCTGTAATTACTGGTAATGATATACTGTTTTTACTGGCATAATTCTTTTGCTAAAATCTGTCTCCAGGACTTCCCTGGTGGCGCAGTGGTTAAGAATCTGCCTGCCAATGCAGGGACACAGGTTCGAGCCCTGGTCCGGGAAGATCCCACATGCCACGGAGCAACTAAGCCTGTGTGCCACAACTACTGAGCCCGTGAGCCACAACTACTGAGCCCATGTGCCACAACTACTGAAGCCCGTGCACCTAGAGCCCGTGCTCTGCAACAAGAGAAGCCACTGCAATGAGAAGCCCATGCACCTCAAGGAAGAGTAACCTCCGCTCACCGCAACTAGAGAAAGCCCGCATGGAGCAACGAAGACCCAATGCAGCCAATAAATAAATAAATAAATAAGTTTATTTTTTAAAAAAATCTGTCTCCATTGCTATTGGGTAAATTCTAGGAACCACATCTTTGTTGCTGCTGTGTCCCCAGCACTTAGCACAGTACTTGGCACAGAGCAGGTACTCCATAAATATTTGCTGAATGAAATCAATCACTCAGATGTCTATACCTGCAGGGGTCAGGGAGCTGACTCCAGAGAACTGTTTACACCCACAAAAGGCAGGAAGCAGGGAATGTGGCAGTCTTACTAGCTACATCATTTGGGGCATGTTACTTTAATCTCTCTCTGCCTCAGTTTCCTCATCTGCCACATGAAGATTATACTGCATATACTCTACCTCATAGGGTCGCTGGGAGCAAGAGTGCTATGTGAAAGGTTATTGGGGTTTTTTAATTAGTAATTCCTCTACCTTCAATTATGCCTCACACTCTGCCAGCCCCCCTGCAGGCGGTGGCACCTGCTGGCAGGACACCGTCTGTTTAATCCTCCGCTCCACTCCCTACCCCCGACGGGTCTGGCCATGAACTCCTGGGCAGAGGATGCCGGTACTGTGTGTGGGTGGTGAGGCTGGCACCAGCCACTGGTATCCAGGCTTCTGGCCCTGGTGTCTTCACCAAAAACCCCAGCCCTGCTCTGTGCACTGGTGGAGCTGGACTCATCATTGGCCTCCCAAGACCTTGCAGCCTCCAGCCCTTCACTGCTCAGAGCCATGGCCCCTGTGACCCAGGCCTCTCTGCCTACCCTAGTGAGGATCCCTGAGGGGAAACCGCCCTTCAGTGTCCCTGCCATGCTGCAGCATGAAAGGTCTTCTCCTTTTGTTGCCTCCCCTACCCCTTCCCCTCTTCCCAGTGGACCTTCTCACTCTTCTTACCTTAGAATCATTCTTTCAGGTTGGAAGGACCTTGACTTTTAGCTAATCAAGCCCTCCGTGGATTCTTTTTTTTTTTTTAATTGGGGTATAGTTGATTTACAATGTTGTTTTAGTTTCATGTGTACAGCAAAGTGATTCAGTTATACATATACTTATAACCACTCTTTTTTAGATTCTTTCCCATATAGGTCATTACAGAGTATTGAGTAGAGTTCCCTGTGCTATACAGTAGGTCCTTATTAGTTATCTATTTTACATATTGTAGTGTGTATATATCCATCCCAATCTCCCATCTCTGTGGATTCTTAAACTTTTAATACAGCATATATGAAAAAGGATAGATTCTCCTTATATGCCTCCAGTGACGGGAAGCTCACTACTTCCCAAGGAAGCCCACTCCACTGTGAGAAAGCTTGGGCTATTAGAAAGTTCTCTTAGCTTGTTTCCTTCCCTGCTCACACCCCCAAGTCTTCCCTTCTTCAGACCAAACAGCCCTAATTTCTCCAGTCATCCCTCCTAGGTAAGATTTTTAATCACCTCTTCCGAGCAAACTCTGTTTTGTCTGCAGTGGAGGAGCCTGGCCCTGAGCACAGCCCTACGAGGGGAGGGGCAGAGTGAGAGGAGCACAGCTAGCTCAGAGTAGAAGGGGACAGTCACTGCCCTGACTTTGGTTCATACCTCCAGAGACTATATTGGTTTGCGGGCAGACCCAGCACTTCCTAATTCATGCAGCTCCCAGGGTGAGCAGACTGGACCCTCAGGGTGTATCTCTAGGACACTGCCCACCCGGAAGAATCGGTGGGCAGCCTAATTGTGCTGCAACTGGGGGTAACCCAGTGGCTACCAGCCTGGACTCTGGACCTGGCTTCCGACTTGGCTCCACACTTACTGTGCCCTGTGGCTGAGTCATTGCACTGATCTCACCAAGCCTCAGCCGTCCTGTCTGCACAGTGGGGATAATAGGAGCTCTGTGACTTTGTAATGAGATGGGGCTAGAAGCGTTCTCCTCAGAACAGAGCCAGGCCCATGGTCAGAAACGAATACACAGTTGCTACAACAATTACTACAGTAATGATTAGAACCCGGTACATTTATGAACTCAGACAAGAGGTAAGTCAGTGCAGGCTAAGTGGGTCAATGAAGGCCTCCCAGGGCAGGCAGGACTCCTGCTGGGGCTGGACTGCATAGATTTAGAAACAGACTGAAAGAATGTTCCATTCGGAGAAACTGTGAGCAGGAGTTCAGAGTGAGAACAACAACATCAAGAAAGTAATAATAACTGCAGTCCCTGCCACCCTGCGTGCTCAGAGCCATCCCTGGGGTTCCCGTGCCCGCACATACGCACAGGCACGCACACACACACATGCACACGCCAGCCCATCGTCTGTGGCCCCCTCGGAGAGGAGGAGCCCAGCCCATGAGGAGCAGTGAGGGGTTAGGCCCAGCTTCAGCCGGAGCATCTTGTAGGCAAGCAGAGGCCTGTAGGAGTGGTGAAGGGTCACGCTGAAGACGAAGAGCCGGGATTGAGGTTGTGAGCAGTGGGAAGCCACGAGGGGCTAGTATGCGAGGATGAGCTTCAGGAAGAGAAAGCCAACAGTGCAGCAGGGACAGGACAAGAGGCAGGAGCCCCACTGAAGGTTGTTTCCAGGAGAGCAGACTAGTCCAGGCTACAGACTCGGGGCCCTTCAGGGCACACTGCCCCAAAGCAAAGCCAAACCTCCTCACCTCCACCTTCCAGCGCTCTGGGGTTTAGGGCCCTCCTGCTTCTCCAGCCCCGTTGTCTCTGACTTTCTTTCACTCAGCCCATATTCCAACCACCTAGACCGGCCTGCAGTTCCCTGCCACACTTGCACTCCTCCATGCCTTCATCCGTGCCGTTCCTTCTGCCTAGAATGCCCTCTCCAACCAACTCTACCTTCTCCACAGAGCTGGATTCTGCCCATCCCTCAAGGCACAGCATGAATGACACCTCCTCCAGGAAGCCTTCCCCCATTCTTAGCCTGGCACACCTGTCTCCTCGCTCCCTTCTCTCCCCACCCTCTCTCCTGGAGCTCCCTGAAGAAAGAAAGCATGCCCACCACCACCTCATCGTTTTCTCCACAGTCCCCAGCCCTTTTTCTGACTCAGGGAGGGTTCAAGCCATCTCTGATGACCAAGCTCAGTCATGCTCAGAAACACAAACCAGCCCCTCCCCAGGAGGAGGACGCCCACAAGAGTAGGCAATGCTCAGCCCCAGGCCCACCAGCCTGGAGAAATGCCACCGTTCAGAGGGCAAAGCAGCTTATGAGAGCAGGAGGCATTTCTGGTGACTTCTCTGTTAGAGAAGGGACAGGACTTCTCCCGGTTTAACCTTCCATGACCTTTGAACTTCCTGAGAGGTCAGCAGCACGTCCCCCTTCCCCAGCTGTCTTTCTGTCTCTGGCCCGATGGGAGGGAGGGCCCTGGGCCTGTTCCATTTTGCGCCCGTATTGATCTGTTGGCAGCAATGGGCTGGATAATTAGCCAGGAATTAGGGTTTCTATTACAGCCAGGAGGCTGCTCCAGCTGATTTATCACCTGAATAATTTACTGTGATTGAAAGGAAATTAAAATGAACTCCATTTGACAACTGTGAGCTTTTATGGGCTTTAGTGAAGGCTCAAAAGCCAGATTAATAGCCTAGTGTTGGTTAATAGTCTGCTGAGAGTAAATACGGCAGGCTGTGCTTGGTGGCGGCCTTCCTGGTGGCCAGAGGAGGGACCAGCTCCCGCCAGGAGCTCAGCACCGACCACAGCGTCAATGCAACTTTTACTGAAACAGATGCCACTGTTCGAAACACACGCACACGTACCACCCACCGTTGTTTCCTTTTTTTTTTTTCTCTTCTTCTCCAGGTGATTTTTACTCACTCCACATGTAGGGAAAACAGAATTGCTTTTTCAATAACTATTTTGAAAAGGAAGTGTTTCATTGCCCCAGGAGTGTGTATATATTAACCCCTTCCACCCAGGGGCAAGGGTTTACTAAGTTCTCTCATAAAAGGGAGAAGCCTGGGACTTCTCTGGTGGCGCAGTGGTTAAGAATCCACCTGCCAATGCAGGGAACATGGGTTCAAGCCCTGGTCCGGGAAGATCCCACATGCCGCGGAGCAACTAAGCCCGTGCGCCACAACTACTGATCCTGTGCTCTAGAGCCCGCGAGCCACAACTACTGAGCCTGCGTGTCACAACTACTGAAGTCCATGAGCCTAGAGCCCGTGCTCCACAACAAGAGAAGCCACCGAAGTGAGAAGCCCGCACACAGCAACGAAGAGTAGCCCCCGCTCGCCGCAACTAGAAAAAGCCCGAGCACAGCAATGAAGACCCAACGTAGCCAATAAATAAATAAATTTATTTAAAAAAGGGAGAAGCCTGGGCCCACCCACCCAGGGTAGATCTTGGCAGGAAAAGCAGCCAGGTGAGGGCGGGCTCTGAGATCGTGGAAGTGACAGGCGGGACTCCAGCCTGGCCCTGAAGAGGAATGTTCTTCCCTTGGGCAGTTAGGGGTGGGTGATTAAGGAGGACTTGACCACCCAAGCCTATGGCAAGAATCTGAGGGTTCTACAATGACCAGCAGACTCTAGCTGCAAAAGGCCAGTTCTGAAAACCAGCCAGTCAGAAAACTGGCCCCTAGAATTGTTTGGGGACATGGAGGCCCATGTAACCATCTTGCACAAGATGGACAAAAGATCTTGAGGTCAGATTCCAGCTCTGCATCCTCGACAAGTCCCCTTTGGGCCTGAAAATGGGGTGAACAGTCTGGAAAAAAATGTTCCAATCGCAAAATGGAGCTCACAAATCTTGCTTAACCTGTGTAGCAGGCAGTTACACGGAGAGTCCGATGAGAGGATGGATGTGAAAGACCTTAGATGACTGTAGAGGATCACACATAGGTGAGGAGGATCACTGCCGCTATTGTTAGGCTATTGCTGTGCTGTTGTTGTCACCATCACAATTACTACTGTCCCAGATATGGCAACGGAGGTCCAGAGAAAAAGTGACTTGCCCAGCCGGGCAGAAGCCGGTCTCAAGTCAAACTCCCCCATCTCCAAGGCCGGCACACGATCTTTCTTCCCCACAAACTGCCACTAGACCGTGGAGACCAGATGCTCACAAATGGAAGAGGGGTCAGTATCAGCAGACAGAGCTCTGGGCCCCTTCCTGGCACCGCCACCACACACTCTGGGCTCACAAGGCAAGGTTGCCAGCGGGCACGAGGGGCTCAAGGAACCCGTACCCTTGACGCATCCCTTACCAGCCTGTGGCCCCTTGCTCGGCCGACATTTGTCCAAAGTGACTGGGAGTGGGGAGCAAGGGTATGTCATTCATAGTCCAGTGCCTGCGTGTGTGCCCGGCAGCCCCGTGGCCTCACCTCCCGTCTCTCCTCATTACGCCCCATTACGGGGAGGTGAAGCAGATTAACCAGAAAGCACTGAGTCAGTCATTATCCTATCGGCAGGCCCTGCCTCAGAACCCACACGGTCAGACAGGCCCTCAGCGTGTCCACGTCATTCTGAAGGACACTGCATGGCCAGACTGCTAGAAACAGAGTTTGTGATTCAGGTCTCCTCCCCTGAGGCCCACCTCTACATGGGCCTAATGACCTGTCCCCTAATGTCGCCTCCTCCATGACTTCCTCCCTGTGCTCCCAGCAGAGGCAACATCTCCATTCATCAGGGTCCATAGAAACTTCTCCCTCACCTAGGAGGTTATGAATCCATGTCACACTGCCCCTGTGTGGCTGGAGGCTGAGCTGATGCCTGATTCATCCCGCCCTCCCTGCCCTGGGTGCCGGCACTGTGCCAGGCTCACAGCCAGCATGTAAGAAATACGCTGGATAAATGAGCATCTGAGCGCCTGAGCAAGTGAGTGAATGGATACCTGGATGGACTCCTGTCACATACGAAGCCCTATAGTCTGCCCAGGCTTCCAGGGCATTCCATGCTGGATGAACTATGATTAGACTCTGAGTTTCCATGAGAATCACATGAAACACAGGGAAACACAATCCCTAACACCTAATGTGTTAATTCACCTAATGAATTAAGTAAATAAGGGCTTAATAGAAATGCCAGAGGTTTTGTGCAGAGGTATGGCCCTCGCTTGCTGGGTGACCTCAGACAAACCCTATCCTTTCTCTGGGCCTCTAGAAAATGAGGGGGTTGATAGCTTGCTTCTTTAGTCCCTGCTGGCTCTAAAATTCTGTAATATTGTCAAAGGTTTGCAGGTAATTTTTCTCCCAGATTCTGGAGGGAAATGTAGGCCTCATCCAAGGAAGGTTCCGGGTTGAGTTTCTTTTCTTTCTCCTCCTGGGTCAGATGGAATGTGGCTTCGGCCATCTCTCCGAAGGGCTCTGAGTGGGAGAGGCTGCCTGTGATGGAAACAGACTCCCTGAAGCCCAGGAACTAGAGCGTGTGAGATCAGCTCTTACCAGCACATACGACTATGTCATTCCCAGAGGAGGTGTCACTCGACTTGCAGGAGAAAGACTGAAATCCTGAGCACAGTCTACGAGACCAGGCCCAGCTCCCCAGAATCTCCTCCCACCCTCCTCAGCCCACTCCCTGAAGCCCAGCCACACTTTCTTTCCATTCCTCACTCCTGCCATACTCCCCCTGACCTCAGGGTCTTTGCACTCGCTATTCCCTCTGCCAGGCACGTTCTCCCCACCACATCCCTTCGGGGCTCAGCATAAGCCATTGTGGCCTCCAGGCTGGCTCAGCATCTGCTTTATCCCTTTAGAGCACCTCAGACATCCCCTCCTCAGCGCCTAGTGCATCTGTAATCCGTGACCCTTTGAGTAATCCTTCTTTACTGTGATTCTTCTACACATCTGTAGGCTCCCTGAGGGCAGATCCAAGCCTGTCTTGTTCACTCATGTACCTAGTGACTGGCTCCGTGCCTTGCACATAATAAACACTCATCAGTGTTTGTTAAGTGAATACATGACTTGCTGGGTGGCCTTAGGCAAGTCTCTTTGCCTCTCTGGGCCTCAGTTTCCCCGTCTGAAAACAAAGTAGCTAGATGGTCTGTGAGAGCCCTCATAGGAACTGCACAGAGACAGCCAGACTATCGTAGGATGGTGGTCCCTGAGGCCTTGCTCACTCCTCCCCGTCCAAGGTCCCCTCCAGCACCTATTCTCTCCACAGGAGCCTGTGCTGCAGCCTATACTGTTTTGAGTGGCTCTTTGGGAAAACTTCAGAAGCATCACCTAATCAGCCTGTAGAGGAAGCTCAGCAGGCCAGTCCTCCCCACCAGGACCGGCCAGCAAGTGCTGGGGAAAGTTACTACTCACAGGCCTCTGTGACTCACCCACCAGGTGGGAGCTCTCGGCAGGCAGGAGCCAAGTCTGAGCTGCCCGTGCCTGCGAGGTATACAGCCCAAAGCCTGTCACAGACGGGGCACCAGGAAACAGTCTCCTGAATCGAATCTGGTACTGGGGGGACCTTATCCAGGCCCCAAGAGCCTCTCACTGGGCAGAGCCTTTCTGATGCCATCTCTGCAGCCACAGGCAGTGACTGCTTCTCGGCCCAGGTTAGAGCAGGGAGCTGCTCAGCAAGGGATCATCCTGCTTCCTTCCCTCTCTTGCAAATGACCCAGCTGCGAGTTTGTCCAATGAGACACTTCCTTATTTCCAGACTCTTGGATTCAGTTCTAAAAGCATGACAGGACAACGTGACGAGAAGGCTGACAGTAGGGGACACACCAGTGTCATCATAACCTGGTTTATGGCGATACGGTGCTTACGTATTTCCACCTGCACCCTGACTGACAGGATAATGACCCAAGACCACCTCAAGTGGCCCAGAAGATCATTACACCACCCTGTGCAAAGAGCCCTGGGAAAAGACACCACCCCTCAGCAACGGCAGAGCAGCCAGACACGGCACAACCCCCCGCCGGCCAGAGAGAGGAGGCACCAGGGCAAGCAATTGCAGAAGCCCCAGACACATCCTCCAGACCTCGTGGGATGCTGCCACTGGCCACGTTTGGCGGAGAACGAGAAGCCCGGCTCTGAGTAGAAGCTGGCACTCTCACCCACTCCCCACTGAATGTCTTTGGGTGGGTCACCCAGGCCTGCGTGCAGGTGGCAGGTGTGGAGGCAGCGAGTCGGGGGCATACCTGCTCGGGCTTGATGGGCTCTGCGGTGGTGAAGATGTCCGAGTAGTGCTGCCTCTCAAACACGCGGTCCAGCACCTCCAGCTGCTGCTGCGTGAACAGGTCTCCCCGCATCTGCTTCCGGAGGAAATCTCTGCCCGGCAGTGAGTGACCGTTCGGCACAGGAGACTCCTGAATACCTTTGATGAGCATGAGAGAGGAGGGGTGAGTGCAGGTCACGCAAGCTGCTGGGGAAGACACGTCAGACCCTGGATTGGGAAGAGGGCCTGAGAGACCCACGAGCCCAGCTCCTCCCTTGATGAGAGAGGAAACAGACAGGGGCTCAGACAGGGGGGTCTTTGGCCAAGGTTGCCCTGCTGGTTAGGCCAGAGCCAGCTTCCCACAGTCACAGGCCAGGCCCTGCATGAAGCATGCGTCATTGTATCTAATCCTCACAATGAACCCTATGTAGATGGCATTATTTCCCCCATTTTGCAGATAAGAAAATTGAGGCCTAGAGAGATTAACTGATTTGCCTGAGGACTGGAGCTCGGGTTGACTCAGAGGCTTAACCACCAGGTGCCACCACCTCTCCTGCTCTGAAGATCCCCTTGGAGGTATAGTTTTTTCCCAGAGCTGACGCCCTTCCCCGGGACAACTGCCACCACATCATGTGACCAGCCAACAAAACACTGTGTTAGGAAGGCTGTAAGGAAACAGATGCTCTCACACAATTCTGATGGGAGTCTACTGATCACACACCTGTGATGGACAATTTGATAAAATCTATCAAGATCACAAATGCAAGTTCCCTTTGACAGAGCAATTGTACCTCTGGGAAATTGTTTTATAGTTAGACTTACACATATGGGAAGTCATATATATGCAAGGTTCTAGTAGCAAAAGACTGGAAACAACCCAAGAGTTTATTTGTAGGAGCTGGTTAAATAAGTTATGGTATGCTTACAGAGTAGAATACTGTATGGCAACAAAAAGGAAAGAGGATTCCATCTGTGAATTGATATGAAAAGATCTTCAAGATTCATCGTTAAATGAAAAATAAATAAACAAGATGCAGCACAGCATGTATAATATACAACGTTTTGGGCTTCCCTGGTGGCGCAGTGGTTAAGAATCCGCCTGTCAATGCAGGGGACATGGGTTCGAGCCCTGATCCCGGAAGATCCTACATGCCACGGAGCAACAAAGCTCATGTGCCACAACTACTGAGCCTGTGCTCTACAGTCTGCGAGCTACAACTACTGAGCCCATGTGCTGCAACTACTGAAGCCCGTGCGCCCTAGAGCCCGTGCTCCGCAACAAAAGAAGCCATGGCAATGAGAAGGCCATGCACCACAATGAGGAGTAGCCCCCGCTCACCACAACTACAGAAAGCCCGCGCGCAGCAATGAAGACCCAACGCAGCCAAAAATAAGTAAATAAAATAAATAAATTTATCAAAAAAAATATATACAACGTTTTGTGTAAAAAAGGAAGAAAATAAGACTTTACACACATTGTGTGTGTGTGTATGTGTATACACACACACACATATATGGCTCTGGAAGGCAGCACGAGAAACATTTAGAGTGGTTACTCATTCAGGGAGGTAGGAGCTAAATGGATGGAGGCAAAGGGGAGGGAGACTTTTCAAAGCATGCTTGTTTTGTTTTGTTTCGTTATAGAACTTTAAATGTATTGACTATTCAACAAAATGTAAATTACTAAGAAAGCACAGGATTAAGTTCTCTATGGGTTCTGTATTGTTAGCTCTTCACCGTGATAATGCCTACATTTCAGAGAAAATACTAGGAATTATCAATTAAAAATTAAATGGGTTGAAATATCTTTCATGAGCTTTGGGCTTGACCCATTCAAAATGAGAGAAAACAAGGAGGATGAAAGATTCCAGTGAGGAAATGGCCTGCAGGACCATCATTCCCCAGGGCCCTCTGGGACCGAGTTGCTCGTGCAGGGCTGCCCAGAGACACTGCTGGAAGCCAGGCCCGGAGGTGAGGCCTGCCTTTGCCACTGGGAAGCCCCCGTGGGAAACCAGTGTGTGTCAGATCTCTCCCGGGCAGGTGCCCTTACCCAAGGCCTTGCCCAATCCCCCTCCCACCCCCCACCCCGCCAGTCCACTGCCGCCCTAGACTTCATCCATCATGTCAAAACCCCACCCATGTGAGGAAGGAAGCCGAACCAAGGAGCTTGAAGCAGTGGGATATTGTGTCCCTGAGACACTGACCCAGGTTGGTGTTTCCCCAACTGTCCTACCCAGGGCAACTGCAATACAGGCTCTGACATTTGAACAAAGACACCAGCTTTGGGTGTTCACACGAGTGCTGGCCTTTCAGAGTCCCCCGTGGCGGCTGACAGCTCAGAGCACCCCAGCATCCTCGACAGGAAGGGCCTTTAGAGGTGGCTTAGGACACCCCTGAGAAAATGGATCCCAGATCAATTTTGCCCCAAGAGGATACCTAAGCTTGGCTGTAGACTGAATGACCAGACACCCCAACGTGTGGGCCAAGGAGGGAGCAGGTCTCTCTGGTTGATGTCCCCCAGTCTAAAGCCTGAGGCCCTCCCCTGGAAGCCTGTGACACTGGCCTTCCACGAGACAGGTCCCTGCTCCTGCCCACGGGACATCATCCTCAGAGACCCCTCTTTCGTCATGGCCTATATCCATGGGGGTCATTCCCACAAGGGCACCAAGACTAGCAGGATGTGGGAGCTCACGGCCCAGCCTGTGTCTGCCCAGCAGTGTTCTCCCATTGGCTGGCATCCACCAAGTAGCCCATGTGTGCACAGGTACACACGCACACACACGCACACACACACACACACACACACACACACACGGGAAGGAGGCTCAGCTGGCTCTGGCCAATCATCCTGGCCCCGGTCACTCCTGCCAAAGCTTGACCTTGGCCTGGGTCCCCAGTGCTCCCACTGAGTCTCTCCCTGTCAGAGAGACCACGTCCACTTTTAGGAGACTTTTCCCTGTCCACCAACTTCACTTATAGTCCCCAGCCCCCATCCTACCAGCCAGACCCTATTAAAGGCTCCTTCCTATCTGCCAGCTCCTGACATCTCCTGCCAAGGCTTCTCCCTGCTGAGCCCCTTGGGCAGTGCCTGCCTCTTGCCTCCCACTCAGGCTGCCCCCTCAGACACTCCACATCTCTGCCCCTGGAGGAGGCCTCTCCCTGGCAGCCAGTCGGTCCTCCCGCTGATGTCCTCTCCCATGGGCTTCACAGGCTGGGCTCTGTGCACAGCTCAGAGCTCTGGAAAGGCAGAGCTGCACCTCCGCTGAGGAAGCTCTGAGGAGATGGCTTGGCTGAGGGCTCCTGTGGGCAAGGTCACTGTCTGGTCACCAGGGAGACCCTGGCACAGAGTTAAGGCTCAGGGTACATGCTGACCTCAAGTGGCATGCACTGCGGGTCCTTGGAGGACCAGCCCCCCGCCCAGGACACCACACATTCTTCAGCACAGGCAGCCGCGCTGGGGCCTGCTCTGAGTCTTCCAGAAGGAAGGCTCACCGCGTCCCACTCAGGCCTTCTGACAGTCAGCCGCAGCACCATGGGCGGAGCCCGGGAGAGTGTCCAGGCTGTCTTGGTGACCCAGAGACTCGGAATGGAGGACTGGGAGCTGGGAAGAGGCACCTCTCCAGGCACTCGGCCCAATCCTGACCCCTCTGACTGCTCCCGCCTGCCAGCACCTGCACCTGCTTTCTCTCCTCGGGAAGGAGGTGAAGTCTACCTGCCACTTTGCAGGTAGTCTGTCATTTCCTTAAGAAGGCCTGGGGCACTCCTAAACGTACAATCATTTATTCATTCATTTAACAGATATTGATAAAGAGTTTACTCTGCACCAGGTAATATTTTAAAAAAACAAAACAAAAAACAGAGGATACAGTGATGACCAAGACCGGCCCCTCTTTGCAAAATAGAAAGGGCAGCCCACTTTAGTCAAGTGCTCACACAAACAGATATGATTACAAACTGTGATAAGTAGGAAAAGTGCCTAGAAATATATTCAAATGGCCATGTGTATGACCTCACGGGGAGGAGTCAGGGAAGTCGCCCGAAGCGGAGTCATACTCGAACTGAGAGCAGAGGACAAGATGTCAGCAGGGCAAAGCGGGGGATGGGGGGGGGGGTGTGCCAGGCAGAGGAGATGAAAGGGACAGAGGGAGTGGGAGGAAGAGGCCCCAGGAGACTCTGGAGAGGCAGGCGGGGGTCCGGTCAGGCAGCCACAGAGGCCACAATAGCCACGGAGGTCATCTGAGCCTCGCTGGGGGGAGGGGGGGCCACAGAAGGGGGCTGGGGAGGCAATCGCCCTCCACATTTCTCAGTCCCAGGGCCTGAACTGCTAGTTCCTGTAGATCAGGCTGTGCTTTCTAAACCCTGCTCCCAAGGTCTGGAAAGACTAGGAACTGGCAAGATGAATTTTACATTTGTGCACATTTGAAGGTGATGCCTGGAGTCAGCCTGTCAGCCACAGGTGATCCACAGAGCCCATATGGAAGGTAAATCACTCCTCATTGGCGTGTGCCCTGTCGCCAGGACAAACACTAATCATTGCACCGCATGCCGCATCCTCCAGGGTGTCTTCCTTCATGCTTCAGTCACGCGCCACCCTGACCACTTTCTCCCTCATCTTAGGAGTCAAGCCCCTGGGCCCTTCACTCTCACATAGCACTGTTAGCTACCTTGGGGAGAAACACCACAATTAATTCATCTCTGTCTCCTCCACAGAGAACATCTGTGGAATAAACAAACAAGTTAGTAATACCACCTTCACTCCGCAGGTCTGGCCTGTAAATGTCACAGTCCCTCCATTTGACCCATTCATTCATTCGTTTGTTCGTTCTTCTCTCAACCAACCTTAGAGAGCAGGCGCTGGGCTAATGCTGGGCATAGAGAGATGAGCAAAAGCTGGCCCAGCCCTGTCCTCATGGAGTTACATCCAGTGGAAGAGGCAAATGTTAACTGAAAAATAATCAGACCAGTAAAGGTGCAAGTGTCAACCAAGACAAATATTCTGACAAAAAGGCTCATGGTTCTCAAAGGCCAGGGACATGGCTGACCCATCTCTGGGTATCGCAGACAGTGGGTGAGCATGAGCCAAACAGATTACATGCAAAGAGACGGCTACAAAAGTGAACACCAGAAAATCACACCCTGCACAAGGACAGGTCTGAACCTCCAGGCCTCCAATGGACGCTTCCATAGCGTTTCTCATCCACAAAGGTGCTGCCTCACTTCAATGGAGAATGTGATCTTGGAGACAGGCTCCAGAAGCACTCGGACCCATTGTATTCCAGGGAAGAAAAATCTGACTCACAATGTGAATGGTATGCTTAAATATATGGACAGACATGGGCAAAAGTACAAAGGTATACAGGGGGCATGGTATCTTTAAATCTTTTTTCTACTCCAAATCAAATAATATGTAATAGACTCAGTGCTGGGCTAGTAGTCAACCATGGCTCGTAGAATTAACATTCTGGAAGCTAGCTTCAGGGGGAGCAAGGGGCAGGAAGCTCCATCTCGGGGAGCAGAGAAATGCTGGCTTTAAATTTCAGGTTAAACCAATGTTATTCACAACCTGGCTTTGAAGCTAAAGCTTTACACAATCGGGTCTGGTCACGCAAAGAGGGAGGAAGCAAAATAGCTCAGATTCCCATCTGTCAAGAGAAAGCTGTCTCCTGTGTGTCTTAAAAGATCATAAACCATTGCGTTTTCTTCAGAGCACAGCAGATTCAGGGGTTTTGCATTTTTCTTGGAGGGTTCTGGTTTGTTTCTTTAAAATCATCATGTACTTTATGTCCTGCAGATGCTCCCTGGGAAGAAAGAAAATAAAAACAAACAGGAATCTCCATAATTCCTTCTGGCATCATGGCCTTTGGGATGCAGCCCCAGCTGGAGGCTCCAGAGCCCAGGAAAGGAGGCTGAGCTACTGGGTCAGTCTCTGGCCTTTCTCAGAGTCCATTTCCCGCAGAGCCCAGCCCAAGCCAGAGCCCTGACACAGCCTCCTTTATCCTCACAGTTGCTCCTCAGCATGGCAGGGCAGTGGCAGGGCCCAGTGGGAAAAGGGTTGGGAGCCAGCAGACCTGGGTTCTAGCCCCAGCTCTGCCCTTACTTGCTGTGTGAGCCCAGACAGGTACCTCTCCCTCTCTGGGCCTCACATGCCCCAACAATAAACTAAGCAGGCTGAGTTAGTTGTTTCTAACCATTTTCTCCTCCAAAAGCCACCGAGATTTTGTCTACTAAATAGTATTAAATGAGCATTAACCTATTTTTCCATTTTGGTTGTTTGTGCAGTCTTTGTAGGGGACACCCCCCAATATTCATTCTACCCCTAAATGATGGCCAAACCTACCAGGAGATCCATTCTCTTTGCTAATACTTACTTTAAGAATGGACAATGTGAGGAGAGGGGGCCCTTGGAGGGGGCTTCTAGGAGAAAGTCAGAAGACAGGAGAAATCTTTTTTTCTTCACTGGGCTGCATTCACACCCTTAATCTTTTGAAATTGTGAAAATAAACTCCCATGCCCCACCCTTACCCCAGGCTCTGAGGTCTTCTCCCAGTCTGGCTGGCAGTGCTCCAAGGAGGCTGACTTCCAGCCAGTTTGCTGCTTCTGGACTCTGGCACCCACCATGCTCACAGCCCTGCCTCCCCCAATGAAGACAGGGACAGAGCCAGGTCTTGGTGGGTCATCTGCCACAGGAGTCTAGAGCCAGGGAGGTTGGGAACATTGAACTGGTGTGACCTGGGGCATTTCCAGCTAGGGTCAGGTGAGTCCAGGGAGCTTGGGGTTGGTCTTCCCAGATGGCTGCCATGGCTAATTCTTAAAGCAATCCATAAAGCAGAGACCAACCAAATTCAGACCATGCTAACTTGCAGCTTTAAGAAATTGTTTCTGATGCAATGGAAGCTTGCTGAGGGCAGTAGTGGCTCCAGAATTTTCTCCATAGGAGGTGATAGGCATGACTATGGGTTACAAAAGGGGGGTGAAGGTAGACAGGGTACTTGTTCTGGGGCTACATCAGCAAAATGCCCTGCATACCACTGAAAGTGAGAGAGCATCATCTGTCCCTAGCTAAGAATACAGGGGTAGTGACAGAGATGATGGGGAACACAGGCTCTCCAAGCCCCACGATCTCCCACTGGATAGAACACTGCTCCGTGCCAGGGCTGAGCCAAGTTATTTTCGCATCCTTAAATTTCATTGATCCTCAGAACATCTGGGTGAGGTGTGTATTCTTACCCCATTTTACAGATGAGAAAACTGAGGCTCAGAGAGGATGGGTAACTGAGATCACTCAGGTGGGACTTGGACCTCAGTCTCTTGTCTGCAGATCCATTGCTCTCTCCACTTCCCTTTACTCCTCAGGTCAGCTACTAAGACTAAAGCCCTCTGTTTCCTTATCTGTAAACTGGGAACAATGGTAAGCAGGACCATCTCTAGGGCTTTTATAAGGATTAAATGAGATAATCCCTGTGACACACTTAGCACAAAGTTAGTGTCCAAACACCGTAAGCTATTGTCATCATCATTTACATCAGGAAAACCCTTCCAAGGCTGTCCCGTGACAAAGCCCAAGCCTCCCAGGCCTCCATGACCTGCCCCTCCAGTCAAGGTCACCCCTCTAGTCACCCCCCAACACCATCCCAGTAAGCTACTCCTCATTCCCCAAGTGTCCCTGATGCCACTCCCTGACACCACTGTTCATTCCGTTCCCTCTGCTGACTCACCTTTTACCCCTGCCCATCAAAGGCTCAGCCTCTCTGAAGCACAAGGCTCAATTAATCACCCTACCTTCTAGGTCTCCTCAGCAAGTTGCATGGGCCACCACTATTATCCTGGATTTCACTCCTCACAACCCACCCTGTGAGGTCCATCCTCTTGGAATCCCCATTTTATTGCTGAGGAAAGTGGAAGAGATAATAAGTAACTTGTTCAAGGTCACAGCAAGGTCACATGGCAGAGCACTTGCACACCTTTTAACACATCTTAAGAGTCAAGCTGAGCACCGTGATGGATGTGATACAGCATACTAGGGAGGTTCAAATCCTCACTCTGTCTCTTACAAGCCTATGATATTTGAGAAACTTCTTTAACCTCTCTAATCCTCAGTTTTCTCATCCATAAAATGGAACAATACATAATGATACATGGGGTCAATGAAAGAATTGAATGAGGATATATATAAAATGCTTAGCATAGTACCTGGCACGTAGTTAGTACTCAATAAACCTGAGCTGTTTCTAGGATTATCCCAGTCATACCTCGTTTTATTGAGCTTTGCAGATAATTGCATTTTTTACAAATTGAAGGTTTGTGGCAACCCTGCATCAACAAGTCTATTGGTGCCATTTTCCAACAGCATTTGTTCGCTTCATGTCTCTGTGTCACATTTTGGTCATTCTCGTGATAGTTCAAACCCTCTACCAGCAAAAAGATTATGACTCACTGAAGGCTTAGATGACAGTGAGCATTTTTAGCAATAAAGTATTTTTTAATTAAGGTACATACATCATTTTTAGAAATAGTGCTATTGCAGACTTAATAGACTACAGTATAGGGTAAACATAACTTTTATATGCACTGGGAAGCCAAAAAATGTGTATGACTCCATTTATTGTGATAATTGATTGACTGGGATGGTGTGGAACCAAATCCGAAATTTCTCCAAGGTATGCCTGTATTTCTTCCCTTCCCTGCTAAGAGTATAAGCTCTCTGAGGACAAAGCCCACATCTGGCTCACCTCAAGCAAGGGAGATGCTAATCAATGTTTGTTGACTGAATGAGTGACCTGGGAAGACTTGAGGGGTTGCAGGTCCGAATGGTTCAGGGGAACTCAGTAATAGGATAGTGTCTGGCATCATCAGAGAACTCCGGAGAAAACCTTTGGAAGTGACCTCCATTATATCAGTGATCCCGGAGGAGAAAGAGTGAACCAAATAAGAGTTTATGTTCTACGTTCTAAGAAAGAGCTGAGGCAATTCACAAAATTTTAAACAAGAGGATGATAAACTACCAAAATTCAGTTGAGCGCTAAGCTTCCTGGTGACACACACCAAAAGGAAAACACAGCAAGTCTCATAGTGCTCAGAGCCCAACAACAACAACAAAATGCCATTAATTCTTCTACACAAAATAATTCACAGAGCTTCTCTTCTCTTCATGGTGTTTTGAATGATTAGGGTAACTCAGAGATGACTAACAACACAGAGGTGCATCCTGGAGGAGGAAACATCAGACCCAGACCTCAGATAAGGGGAAGGGACAAGGTGCTGGCATAAGGGGATAGGATTCCAGGCCCAGACAACTAACTTCAGTCGGCAACATTTCTAGAGCATCTATGTGAGCCAGGCCCTGTGCTGGGGATCAGGGTGGCAGGGCTGGCAGGGTCCCACGGCAGCCCAGAACCAAACTCGATGTTCCGGGTGATTTTATAAATGCCATCCTAAACCGGGGCAGCACGCTGAGAAAAATCAGAGCGGCATGGAGGAAAATTCCATTGGAACAACCATTATTCAGCCATTAGTTTCACTCAATCTTTCTTCTCGGGAAGGAAAACGCAAAATTGTAAAATTGCCGAATACGTTCAGGTTCGACCAGAGTGAATCTGATTGTGCCGTGTGTTACCCAATGAGTCATAGGCTGTCAGTGAGGGAAAGACCCCAAAGGACTGATGATTCCACACTCAGAAACTGCAAAGGGATTTGTTTGGGGCCAGAAGGCAGGTCCAAGGTGAGCTGAGCCTAGGAACACATGAGGCCCCTGATTCCTGTTCCAAGCCTCATGGATCCATTCATTCCTGAGCAGCATGCACCAAACTCCTGCTGAGTGTTTGGCCCTGCACTTGGCACCTGAGCTAGAGAGGTAAGTTCTAACCCCTGTCTTCAAGTGGGGGACACAGACAAGTGAAAAGTCCCAATGCAGTACAGTAAGCCGCCCTGAGAGCCAAAGGCAGAGAAGCAAGCCTGAGAAGCAGAGGCAACCGTGGGAACAACACGGTAGTAGCCACTCCTTATACAGAGCTTACTCTGTGCCAGGCACTATTCTAAGCAACTTATCTGTTTAATCCTCACAACAACCCAGTGATGTCAAGTCTGTTATTGCCCCCTCCCATTTTACAGATGAGGAAACTGAGGCACAGGGAGGCACAGGGAGCAGAGGGAGCACTTTGCCCAAGGTCACACAGCTAAGAGATGGACGAGCTGGGATCCAAACCCAAGCAGTCTGGCTCCAGAGTCTGCTCCCGCCCCTACACTAAACCACTCCACTTAATCCAGACTGGGAGCAGAAGTGATCCAGAAAAGTCCCCTGGAAAAGACGAAGCCCAAGTCTTAGGGATGAGTAGAAAGGAGTTAGCCAAAGAAAGGGGCAGTCAAGAAGTGCATTCCAACCAGAGGGCACAGCACATGCAAAGGTCTGGAGGCACAAAAAAGCCTGGTGCACCAGGGAATGGCTATAAGTCAGTAGGTTTAGAGGGCAGGAACTCGGGGAAGGGGAGGGAGTAAAGTGTGCAAGGCTCTTTCCTCCCCATTTAGCGGCCTGGTACTATTATCTATTATCCAGAGCGTAATATATACTCTGATGTACAAACAGTACAAATACAGTATTGAAGCTCCCATGGTGTTGGTATGAAGAGATGGGATTTCTTTGTGCTTAAATGAATCAAGATGACCTCAAAGAAGAGGCAGGAAGGAAGTAATACCTTAAGCATTTCCACAGGACAAGTCTGTTCTCTCTAATCCGTACTGTCCAAGTCCATTACTTCGTACAGTAGTACCTAATTACTCCACCTTACAGAGAGATACGCACACTAATTAGGAAGGATGTTAACCACCATAGTGAAAATATTCCAAAGCAAATGAAATACTACTAAGAGCAAAAGGGTGATTTGTTTCTGTGAATTGTGTTTTCAAATGAGATCAAAGAATGCTAAAGGCTTCGTTTTAATTATACCTAGAAGGACTTCTCAGGCATGCATCCCTTTTTCGGCTTTCATGCACACAGCAGTCTGTCCCCATCCCCCACTGTGCAGAAATAAATAAATAAAAGGGTTTAAAATCATATTTACTCTGATATCTTTGCATTACCCCCATTTGAGTTTTTAAATTACTGTCTTTATTTTTTTCCGAGGACAATATAACTAAAAAGAAGGTTCATATTTTGAAGTGTATCTATCTGATCATTGCACAAATGTTTTCGGGAGAAATCACTATATTTCTCCAAGATGGGTATGGGTTTTGTCATAGATCAAAGTGAGAGGGAGGAAAAAAAGATAAATCATCAGAGATCCAAAAATACTTTTCATTTGGAGAAGATATCAGGCCATTTCGATGGGGCTGATGGAGTCCCTGTTCTGTCTCCATTACCCAAGGCAGGCAGCCCCAGCCAGGAGCCAACTACCGAGATTATATTCCCCATAAGATGGTCCCCCATATATATATATATATATATATGATCTTCAACCTCTATTGATTGACCAATTTCACAAGAAAAGACTGGTGAAATGAAGCTGAAATGAACATCATGCTTTAACTCATTGAACCTATCAGGCCTGAGTTAATCTCACTGTCCACTGTCTCTGATAGAATTCAATTGATCAATCATGTTTCGGTGATAGTACCATTTCACTGGCTTATTGCTTCTTCATTTCAGAGCTTGACCTGTTAGATATACTTGGACTGGCTTGACTCCTCTTGGATACACAGAGATCAGCCTCTGTCTGCCAACGTGTGTCATCTCCTGTCCCAACTGAAAAGAACTCAAGAGGCTTTTGTGTAAATCTGTGGTGTGTTTTTCCACCAGACATACACACATGAGTGGTGGATTTATGATGGCATGGAATTGAAAAAGCACAAATTATAAGAGAGGCTCTTTATTCTGCACGGAAGCACCATCATTCCCTTTTACATAGCTAAATTGAGGTGCTTGGGCTCTGTACTCAGCGGGGGCATGTTCTTATATTGGCAGCTGTATGCGCCCAGACAGAGTAAGGCACATGTGGAAATGGTAACAACAACAACAATAACAAGCGCCACTCCTCAAGTATACATTCACGCTGACCTTTCACTTTCATCAGCTTCTCTGATTCTCACCATAACCTCAGGAGATGGGCAAGAGATTATCATTCCCATTTACAGACAAGAAAATGGGCTCAGAGAAGGGCAAGCAGCTTGCCCAAGGTCACATAGCAGAGCTATCAGGCCAGTTGAGCCTGAGAGCCCTGGTATCTCAGCTCCTGAGTGCCTCTTACCCCGCTGAGGCCGACCTCCAGGCAGTTTCAGAACTGTGGAGTCATTTTGGGTACACCACTCTGTCCCTGACTACCTGGACGAAGGAAACGACCTCCAAATTCGGTTCAGAGAATTTTAGAGCTTACGATGGATTCTAAGATCAGCTGCAGCGTCTTCTACAGCTTAGAAACTGAGACCCAGAGGGCAGAAAACAGTTTTCCAAAGTCACCAAGACACTCAGCATCCCAGTCAGGACTCAAACCTGGATCCCAGGCCCTCAGCCCAGGATTCTTCATGCTTTCTCTCAACACGTCCCCTGATTCACGCCAAGCCACATTCTCCACTCTCAACATGGCCCAATGTGCTGCTTTGGTTCCTTCATCGCAGTTAATTTAATTTTCCTAACTGCAAGCTAAGATGTTGTGCTTTGGGAAATCAGGGCACAGGGGCTCCACCCGGCTGTCTGCCTGGGGGAGGAGGCTCTTGGAACCACAAAGCTGAGCCCAGCATGCAGGTCTCTGGAGGAGGCCAGGGCAATGACAGTTTGCAAATAAGCCTTGCATCTGCTTAGAGCTGGCAGAGTCTGCAAACACACTAATGGACTTTCCTCTGCCCACAGGGAGCTGGGGAGAAGCAATAAATAAAGTAGGCACCTCTGGGGGGAGCCATTGCTGAGGCCAGAGATGGGGCTGAGATGAAGGGCTTGTTGAGGGTGGGGGAAGGGCTTCTGGGACTCACACTGCATCATGTTGCCCCCCCTCCCCATACACCTTCCAGTAGCCCCAGACCCTACCTCCCAGATCCCTCAGTCTGTATTCCAAATAGTCGGGCCCTTGTCTGATTATATCAATACACTTACAATTCAGTCCATACACAGAACGGTTGTGGGGTAGAGGGGCTCATATGGTTGCTGTGGCCACAGAGTAGAGACCCTCTTGGAGGGGGATAAGAAAAGGCCCAGGGGCCAGATGGAGGCCCTCACCCAGGAAAGAGCGCATGGCGGGAATGGCTACCCAGGTTCAGGGGCAGGTCCAGGAGACAATGAAGAGGGAAGTCTGCCAGAGTTAGAGACTCACTGGTGGTGGAGGACAGAACGCACCCCTGAACTTCCCTGTTAGACGTTTCGGGCTGCCCCTCACTGATGCCCCATCTCACTGAGAGCAAAATCCACAGTGGGTCATGGCTGACAATACCCTACTGTATCTGGGTCCCCTGGCCTGCAGCCCCACCTTCCTGACCTCCCCTCCTCCCACCCTCCTCCCACTTACTCTGCTCTGGCCACATCGGCCTCCTTGCTGTCCCTCAATCATGCCAAGTACACCCCTGCTTCACTCAGACCTTGCCACGTGCTGTTCCCTCTCTCTGGAACATTCCTCCCCCAGTACCTGTTTGGCTCCCTCCTCCTTCCCCTAGAGTCTCTGCTCAAATGGCATCTCATCATTATGACCACCCTCCACAAACCAGCATGTACCCTACCCCCGGCCCTGCTTCATTCTCTATCTCCTTACCCAGCTTTGTGGTCCTCCAGAGCACTTAACAACATGCTGTTTATTTTCCTTATTTATTTATTCTCCCTCATTAGAATATCATTCATGAGGGCAGAGGTTTTGTCTGTCTCGTTCATTGCTGTGTCCCCAACACCAAGAATAATGTCCGGCACATAGTAAGCGCAAAAAAACACTTGTGGAATAAACAGGTAAAAGTGGATATTTCATTGAAAGTGAAAAAAAAAAGCAAAAACAAAAACAGGTACAAAGGAGACAGCCACAGCCACTCCTTGGCAACCTCCCATTGTGAAGGAGTGCTCACTCCCTCCCTGCGGGCATCTGATGAAGTGCCTTTCCATGCTTGGCCTAGGGCTTGGGAGATAGAACTCCCTCAGGGAAAACAAAGGGGGCCACCAGGCCTTGACCATCACTGAGGCCGCAGTGCCCAGCTCTCAGTCAGGAGCCAGTGAATGGATGAATGACTCCCCAAGGGGGAGGCCCGGCCTTGGAAGAGTTTAAATGACAAAGATGGTAGTGTACCAGGTGCCAGCTCTGGCTCTGCCACTTGCCAGCCGTGTGACCTTACACAGCACATCTCATCTCATCTGTGCAATGGGGTCAATAAATCCTGCCAAGCCTGCAGCACTGGGTCAGAGCAAGCAAGCCAGGGGGACCACAAATTGAGACAGTATCATCTGCACAGCAAACATCTCGGGTCAGCCGATGAGGACAGGGAGTGAGAACAGGAAAAGGGAAGCCATTTGCCTAATTAAAAAGGACAAGGTGTGTTCAGAGAGGAGCACCTGGCTAAGCTGCACCCTTTGGTTCAAGCATTCATTCGTCTTTTGCTGGTGCTCTGACCCCAAGCATAGTCCTGTAAGGGGAGCCCATTTCCTAGCAGGGGGAAGAAGCCTAGAGATGGAGTTAGGATTCAAGCATCGGAAAGTACCCTACGAGAGCACTGAAGAGCAGACAGTGGGCGCCAAGAGAGAGTCTGTTTGGTGTTAGGGGTCAGGGAGAGGGTCAGGAAAGGCTTCCTGGAGGAAACAGTTGGCATTTGAGCCAGGATTTGGACTTGGGGGCATGAGAGAGGAGGCAGAGGGTATCCCAGACAGAGACAAGATGTAGGTGGGGCTCTCACCAACCGTGGTTCCCTGGGAGCTTGGTACCCATGGAGGAGCCCCAGATGCACATCAGGCCATGCTTCTCTGTCTTCCCAGCACAGGGTCCTCCACACAAAATGCACAATATATGCTGATTTTGCTTTTTCACAGAGTCACAGAACTTCCCAAAGGAAGAGACCCCAAAAAGAAACTCATTTGTTGCAGTGGATCTCAACAAGGGTGACCAAATCAGAGGAGATTTTGGAAATCTGTGACTTACTGTTATTTGGGGAGGAGTTATGGCATTTAGTGGGCAGAGCCAGGGTGCTCCCCAGTCTGGGCCAGTGAAGGATCGCCCTGCATCTCACACATCTTTGGAATGATTCATCATACATTCAAGTTGGTGAAAACTCTCTTTATAAATATTTGAGCCATGAACCTAACGCTATTTTACTTATATACACAAACTTGGTGTTTTAATTTACACTGAATTTTCCAGGAATACAACCATCACATAAATTGAGGGAAGATTATGCTTTGCTTTGGTTGCAATTTTATCAAGACATGTTCACAATTTCAGAAAATCAGTTTGCTGATGGCAACACCACCAGAGGTATTTGTATTGCCAGAAAACGCAGCTGTCCACATTTGTAGCTGCCGCGTTCATGGTGATTCTACGCATAAGTGCAAGCAACTGACTACTTTATTATGTCTTCTGGTGTAATCAGGCCTGAGCATTTACATAATGAAATACATCATTTAATTATGATTTTATTTTTCTTTCCTTTTTTTGTTACAATTGGGGCATTATATTGATTTTTAAATTATGTGTATAGGTAGGTTATATTTTCTCTAAATTTCATTTTAGGATAGCAAAGGAAGCACTACAAAATACTTGTTTTAAAGAGGGGAGGATTTAACAATTTTTAATTTGACAGCATTTAGACTCACTGTATACGATTTCCAAGGTCCCTTCAGCTCTGCCAATTAGGACTATCTCATATTGAGACTATCACCCTAATCTGTCTTTCTGAAAAAGGGTGTCTTTGGGGAGAGAAAGAGTTCTCCAGACCCCTTCTGAGGAACAGGAAGACAGGTGCCAAAATTAACTATAAAATAAATGTACTTCCTCAGGCATGAAAAGTAAGAGCTTGTTCCTAAAAGACAACACTGGATTCCCCCTCTTCTTTTTTAGCAACCCAATTCCAGATACAATAATCCAGCTAGGACAGAGCCAAGAAGGGACCCAGGTTCCACAACAGCTTCCCCCTCCTGCCAGGTCTTCTCTCAGCCATCTGCGTCAAGGAGAAGAGCAAAAAGCCAGGGGAAGAAAAGACACCTTGACAAATCAGTGCTCCTGCTGCCCTGCAAACATGCAGAATGAGCTTTGGAGCTCGGAGAGCAAGGGAGGTGGGACTAAGACCAGGTGAGGTGTAAGCGCAGGGGAGGGATTGCAGGGTTGGGGGGTTTACGTGCTACCTCTGCCATTAACAGAGTGATTAAGTGCACAGGCTCTGAAACCAGACTGCTTGGGTTTGAATCCCAGCCCTGCAACTTACTAGCTGCATGACCCTAGACTGATAATTTAACCTCTCATCTTTTCCATCTGCCAAAGGGAAACAGTAATAGTACCTACATTTCTTAAGGCTGGCGTTGTACACGGTGCCTGTCACACAGTGAGTGCTTCAGTCTCAACGTCAGCTGCAGTGGTCACACTGCAAGACTGGGCTGGAAGCAGAGACCTGGGTCCTGCCTCCATCTCCCCTGTGGACGACTCACACTCATCTGGTCCTCAGAGACCATCAATTCCAATTCCCCCATTTTACAGACAAGGACACTGAGGCCCAGAGAGGGGAAAAATATGGACAGAGCTCACACAGCAAACTAGCATTAGATTCCCAATCTAGACTCCTTCCACAACATCGTGCTGCTTCTTAAACACACTAAGCATCAGTTTGTACATTTCTGAATAAGAGTGGTTGTCACAGGGTGGCACCAAGGATCACTGAATGCAATGACGGGGGGAAAGTCCTCAGAGAGCCCTTATTAAGCCTGTGCCAACTCAAGGAATTCAGGCCGTTACTCAGCACACAGTAGGCGCCTGACACATATTTATCACGTGCATTGTACTATCTTCTCTCACTGGTCAGTAAGTTCCCCAAAGTCAAGGGCCTTTCATATCAGAGTATCTGACACATGGCTGCTTCTCAGTAAATATTGGTTGAGTGAATGAATGAATGATAGTGTGCCTGAAAACAGAACTAGAAAGGGGGGTGGGGTGGGGGGAGAAAAAGGAACGCTTTGGTTCTCTAACTAGAGGGAAAGCAAGAGACTGAAAAGAAGAAAGAAATGCATCCCCTTATCCACTCCTTCCACATCTGTGCTCTGTGCCAGACCCCAAGCTGGGTGCTAAGGGAGCAACTGGGAGGAATCGGAGGTGGTCCCTGCCCTTGGAAGTCACCAGCCGATGGGGGAGGCAGAAGAAGGCTGCAGAGACTCAGAGGTGGCCATGTGGCTGGCAGCCTTCTCCGTGGGGACAAGGAGGGCTTCCTGTGGGGGGTGCCACACCACAAAGAATGGGGATACAGACAGGGGACAGAGGTGGAAGGAAGGTCCTCTCTCCAGAGCAGAGGGCACAGAGACAGCATCACCACATGTGATGGGCTGATATGCAGCCCTGAATTTGTCAAGCCATGCCCCGAGGGGCAGGAATGCCTTTGTGTCTTTTTTTACTTTTCCACTGGAGCAAAAGACAAAAAACTGATGTCAGGGCATCACTCAGCAAGACCAGAAGAACCCTTACACTCAGAAGCAGAGGGAAGAAGAGGCCGCAGGAACACCAGGAGGACGGGCCAGTCCAACAAGAGAGCAAGGAATTTACGAACCCCCAGCCCAATTCTGCACTGCGGAGCAAGGCGAGAGTGGTGTGCATCACCCACCGCAGCACCGCGGTGCAAGGAGGCCCAGCAACCCGGCCTCTCCTCCGCCGGCTCCGGGGCGCACAGTGTCCCTCGGGCTCCTGACATTCGGTGGGCCGGTTCCCCGCCGCCGGCGCCCCTCGCCTCGGCGCGCTTCATCTGCTCCGCTGCCCAGCTCCCGGCTGCCGCCGCGCCCGCGCTCCCCGGGGCCCGGAAAGCTGGCATCCGTTGTTACCATAACAAACTCAATTGTTCTCAGCAGGGCCCCGGCAAATAAAGTCATTCATTACGGGCCTATCCCGGCCGCCGTAGGCTGCGCGGCAATCAGCGGGCCGCCCGCCGCCCCCTCGCGGGCCGAGACACGCGCCAACGCCGGTACCTGCCGGGGCCGGGCCCGCGGCGCCACGGCCGCCACGCTGTGCCCGCGGCCCCGCCGCGGCCGGGCCGGCGGGAGGAGCGCTGGCCGCCGATTAGTTTTATCTCGGCACGTCAATTGACTTATACTGATTGGCTTCCTGCCGCCAAATGTCAATTAAATTGCAAATGCTTGGCGGAGGCAGGGCAGGCGGGCCGCCTCCTTGCCGAGGGCGCCGCGCTCTCCCTTTTTTTGCGCCATGTTCTGACGCGGTTGGATTTCTTTCTCCTGCCACCCCGCGCAGCAAACCCCCATGCCCTCCTGGAAGACAGTTGCCCTCTGTTCCCAGCCGATGGGGCGCCCCGAGAGCGGGGCGGAGGAGCGTGGTCTGGCCTCTGTCTTCTCCCCAGGGCCCTCGGCCTCTTGGAAGGGCTTTCTTTATTCGCTGGGTGGCACGGCGGAATCCCTGAAAATTCCCCAGAGATCCTCGCAGGGGACTCCTGGTGCAACCTTGAGCATACCCCTTCCGCTCCACTCAGGCCCGGCTTTCTTCGCCGACCAAGGGGGCTTGAAGGAGATGGCGGCTGGGGGCCTCTTTCTGGGTGTGCGGAGGGAGGAAGGTCAGCAGAATCACAGACATTCACTGGGTGCCGACTCTGTGCCGGGTCATGCGTGGGCACGGGCTAATCTGCTCAACAGCCCTCTGCAGCAGGTATTATTATCCTTCTTTTACAGGCAAGAGAACTAAGGCACAGGTTAGGGAAGCAGCCGATTGGGTTTCAGAATGGGCAGCCAGGCTTCAGAAGCCTGTGGCTTCAGTATTGTGCGCGGTACTCAGGGGAGGCACCGTGAAGAAATAAGAAAGGGAAAGGGACAGGGCACTAACCTAGACCTGGGCACCTGCCACTGTTACCAATCAGGGTTCTTGGCCTTCCCCAAGCAATAGAAATTGACTAGAGGCCAGACAAGAAATTCAGGCAAGGCTTTATTGGGGCCCCTTGTGCAGCCACCTGAGGGCCAGCGAGAACAAACCACAGGTTCTCTTGCTCGCTCCCCGAGGGGGGGCAAGCTTGTTTCTTACATGGGGTGAGGGTAGGGGTGTGTCCAGGGGTCGGGCCAGAGGGGTGGCTTAGGTGTTTTGCCCACCCCTTAGGTGGTGGTGTGGGCAGGGGGCGTGCACGGTACCCTGCTTTTGCTCCCGACACCCTGTTTTTGCTCTGGACACCCTGTTTTTGCTCCAGACTCTTCAAAAGTGGCAGTTGGGTTTTTTTGGTCTCTTTGTATCTTTTGGGTCCAGAATTTGCCCCAACTGGGCATGCATACAGTTATTTTTAGTCCCAGGCAGTTTCTTTGTATTTTGTTGCTCGAGGAGAGGTGTGTCCAGGTGCAAGCACTGCAGCGCTGCAGCAAAGGGTCCCAGGTCCCAGCCTGTCTCACCACTGCCAAGAACAGTTATTCTTGCCAGTTGTTTTACAACCATATGAAATTCTCACATTAATTGTATGATCTAAGGATTAGAGTCCCCATTTTACAGATGGGTAAATGGACCCTTGGAGAAGTTAATTCTCCAAGGGTAAATGGACCCTTGGAATTTGTCCAAGGTCACAGAGCAGGCACTTGAAATGAACTGCGACACCCATACCTACATAGAGCTTGACAGTTTATAAAGCACTTTCTCACACATTGCTCCTCCTGAGTTGGCACAAGACTTTGAGGAAGGAATTCTGCTCTGTCTTTGCCAGTAAGAAAACCCAGGCCCAGCGTGGCTTGCCCAAGATCACCAGCACTCAAACCCAAGGCCCTGTGATTCCTGATCCTGTGCTCCAAGCCCTACCTCAAAGAGACCTTGAGCGAAAATGACTCAGGCACAGGTCCCACTCGTCCCCTCTCCCCATTCTGTGGGGAGCTATAGAGGAGTACGCAAGTCATAACTGGAGTCAAGCTGGAAAATGCTTAGGGTCACAGGGAGAGCAGGAAAGGGGGCACCCAGGAAAGACGGCATTTTCGGAAAGGACCATACATTAGGCCCCCAAAGAGATTTGGTGGGTTTTCCTTCACTGTCTGCCATAAACCTCCCCCTTCGCTGCTTCTGTCTGCCTCCTTAAAGCTCTGTCTTGGGAGAGAGGTATGCAGGTTCTTAACTGATGAAATGTGCCAGCGTTTAAAAGATACAAACCTGACCAATCGTTCTTTTCAGAAAAGAGATGTTAGCGGAACAAAAGTCCCATTCAAAAGTGCTGGATGGCGTTTGTATCTCACACAGAAAGGAAACGAAGAGAGAGAAGATGGAGGAGGAGGGAGGGGGAACAGCAGGGAGGAGGGAGGGGGCAGAATCTGGGGATGGAAGGGTGATCCGGGCTCACTGCATCCAAATCAAAGACCCAGAGGGTAGGGACCTGACTGAGACCACACAGCAAGATAGTGGTGAACTGGAGCCAGGAACCCAGCCTCTCCACCCTGTGACGGGCTCATCCTGCCTCTGCAAGCTGCCCTCAGCTACAACTCGAATGGTTTGTTTCTGAGAAAAAGTGGAGCTAAAATTCTGCCAATGTAAATTCTGGTGCGTACATCTTTTCCTTCTGACCCTAGCCTGAATAATCCTATCATTAGACTTAGCAATATAAACAAAATAATCATTTAAAAAAGAGAGAAAAATGGGAATTCCCTGGCGGTCCAGTGGTTAGGACTCGGCACTTTCACTGCCGTGGCCCAGGTTCGATCCCTGGTCGGGGAACTAAGATCCTGCAAGAGAAAGAGAAAACAAAAGAGCTGGGAATTTAGAAAGTTCTTAAGAAGGTCTTCTTGAGGAATTTGGATTCAGGGTAAAAACTCTGCTCTGATGAGTTAAATATTCTTAAAATGTGCCATGTGCCAGAGCTGATCAAAATACTATAGATAGGGGCTTCCCTGGTGGTGCAGTGGTTGAGAGTCTGCCTGCCAATGCAGGGGACACGGGTTCGAGTCCCGGTCTGGGAGGATCCCATATGCCGCAGAGCAACTGGGCCCGTGAGCCGCAATTACCGAGCCTGCGCGTCTGGAGCCTGTGCTCCGCAACAAGAGAGGCCGCGATAATGAGAGGCCCGCGCACCGCGATGAGGAGTGGCCCCCACTTGCCGCAACTAGAGAAAGCCCTCGCACAGAAACAAAGACCCAACACACCCATAAGTAATAAATAAATAAATTAAAAAAAAAAAAAGTAGAGGAATTTAAACAAAAAAATTCCTAAAGAAACTCAACATTTGAAAAAAAAAAAAAAATACTATAGATAGGGGCTTCCCTGGTGGCGCTGTGGTTGAGAGTCTGCCTGCCAACGCAGGGGACACGGGTTCGAGCCCTGGTCTGGGAGGATCCCACATGCCGCGGAGCAGCTGGGCCCATGAGCCACAATTGCTGAGCCTGCGCGTCTGGAGCCTGTGCTCCGCAACAAGAGAGGCCGTGATAGTGAGAGGCCCGCGCACCGCGATGAAGAGAGGCCCCCGCTTGCCGCAACTAGAGAAAGCCCTAGCACAGAAACGAAGACCCAACGCAGCCATAAATAAATAAATTAATTAATTTTAAAAAAAATTTAAAAAAAATACTATAGATAATGTTTTTTAATTACCAGGAATTGCAGGAATTATTATCCCCTTTTGACAGATGAGGAAACTGAAGCTCAGAGAAGTTCAGGCCCTTGTCAAAGCTCGCACAGCTAGTAAGTGGCAGGGCTGGGCTCGAACTCCAATCCACCCACTGTGCTACCCTGCTGTGGTGTGAAGTCCATATGTGATCAGCCAACTGCACTTGAAGGTGACCAACTGGAGGATGTGACAGGGAAGCATGCATAGCAGTGTCAGGGGAAGCCTCAGAAATGGCTGAGTACCTGAGTGAGGAAGCGGGCTCTGCACCAAGGTCGCCCTGAGCTCAGCCTGGCAGGGTGATGGGGATGGTAGAACTGAAATACAAGGTGGGCTCAAAGCCCCCTTTTGGAGAGAGCTGAGGACATTCCCACTGATGCCATCCTGTGCAACACTCTGTGAGAGGCAGACCAGGGTGGCAGGTAAGGCTACTCTGCAAGCCAGCTGCCCAGGGGCTGGTCCCAAAAGTGCCGCTGTGGAGCTGTGTGACCTTGGGCAATTTCCTGGATCTCTCTCTGAAACTCTATAAAATGGGGATGATAAGAGCTTCACCTGGTACAGTGGCGGTATTAAATGCATTAATAGTTTAAAATCTATATGGCAAACACTCAGTAAATGCTAACCATTAGAGTCACAGTTCCCATTTGAGGCTGTGATCTATATACACCTGGAGCATATGCTTAGGTAAGGCAGGCAAAACAAGGGCCCTAGGCACCAGCATGCAGAGCTATGCATGTGTGTGCGTGCGTGTGTGTGTGTGTGTGCACGCGTGTGTGTGTTTAGACCACGGGAGAGCTCCCTCCTCCTCTAGAATGGTTGTCATGAAATCCTTTCTGTGGAGCCAGACAGCAGCGCTGGAGGATGGAGACGATGGAGTCAGGCAGGAGTGAAAGGAAGAAGTCTTTGATGTGTAAGGCTCTGGGTTCTACTCAGCAGCCTGCACCTACGGACCAGATGGGCTCCCGGCTTCTGTGACATCAGTCCCTATTCAGTACATATCTGTTACCAAGAACCAGCCCTGTGCTGGGCACTAGGGCCACAATGGTGACCACTACAGACACTAGTCCCGCCTGCACAGGGCTCCCAGTCTCACAGGGAAGAGAGATGAGTGACAAATGTGATACTTTTGTCAACAGGCAGGCTCTGGGTGCTGCAGGTGGGCCCAGGGGAGCTGACAGTTAGGAGGGACCCTCAGGGAAGCCTTCACTTTTAGGAAGTGACATGAGCTGGATCCTGAAGTTGTAGAACGTCAGCTGAGTAAATGGTAGGGTGGAGAAGGGGGGCAGTTTCCAGGCAGTGGGAACACATTACCATAAAAGGCATCCTTTATAGAGCACATATCATGCATCGGGGTCCTCCAGGGCACTGTGCATGCATTACCTCATTCAATCCACGTAACAACCCAATCGTAGGCACAATGGGTGCCCTTGTTTTACAAAGAGGGAAACTGAGGTCAAATAACTTGCCCAAAGTCACACGAGTAGGCATTGGTGGAGTCAGCACCAGAACCCAGGTTGCCTGACTACAACCCGTGCATATAACCCTTAGGCTGCCAGCAGGAAAGAACAAGTGGTGCTCAAGGGATGGAATGAGGTTTGGTATGACTGGGGTGAGCATGAAAAGAGGAGGGTGGTGAGAGACGAGGCTCATGAGATGGGCACGGGTCTGACCACAGAAGGCCTAGCAGCCTTGTTAAGAAGTTTAGATGATTTCTGAGAACAATGGGCAGATTTGAAGGGTGAAAACCCTTCAGGTGAGTCACTGATCCAAACTGTATTTCGGAAGTGCCCCTGGGGCTGCTATGCAGAAGGTGGACTGTTTGGAGAAGTCAGTGACATTGGAGGTGGGGACCCACTAGGAGGCTACAGCAATAGTCCAAAGGAGAAGAGAGGGTGCTTGGACCAAGGCAGTAGCAGTGGGGACCAAAAAAAAGGAGCAGATTCATGAGATAGTTAGGACAGAGATGTAGTGACCTTGAGAAAACACCTACCATAGGCTTTGATTTGTGGTCACAGGCAGAGGCACAAACTTTCTGAGCTGTGAGGATGGTAGAAGGCCTGCTTCTGGCTAACCTAAGTTGCCTGCAAAAAAAATAAATAGCAACCCCTCCCTCTCCTACAGCACCAAAAGAGATTTCAAAGCATTTTCCAACCTGCTATTTCATATAACAGACTGTGAGGGAGATGTTACTGCAATCCCCACAGATGGGAAGTGAGCTGCCCAAGGTCACACAGCCAATGGAGAAAGATCCTGAATTTAACTCCAACTCCAGTGCTCTCTCTGGCACACCACAGAATGTCAGAGTCCAAAAGATCCCTTAAGTCATCTGTTCAAATATCCACATTTTAACAAAAGGAAAACAAGACTCAGAGAGAAGTGACTTGCCCAAGGTCACACAGCCAGCAAGTAAAGGCTTAGACTAGAACTGAGGACTTGACTCCCAAAAAGGTTTATATTAAAATATCTGCACCATGGAGGTGAGGAAGGACGGGACTGATCCCCAACAGCAATGGCCCAGCCTCCCACTGCTGTGACTAAATGCTGGCAGAGAAGTGAAACTCAGGCAAATGGTCAGCCTACCTGGGCACTGCTGCCCCCCACCGAGTTACAAGCATACCAAGCTCGGAAATGGTCAGTACACACTGTCCTGTAACCCCTCTTGTCCCTAACCCTGGACAGCAACTAAGCTGTCTTGGGTCGATGGTGCCACCTGGTGGCTGGTGCTGGGAAGAGTCTGACCCCTTTGTCGCTTTTTACCGTCCTCTTTTCTAGTCTCTCTAGGGGCCATGCCTTTCTCTCTGTTTCCTCTCATAGCTCAGTTCATCTCACTACGAGCATATCTCCTCTAGCATCTTTCAAGTCTTCCTAAATGACCTTAGGAAATTCTCTTTTTCTTCCCCTCCTCCATTTTAGTCCATCAGCCCAAGGAAGGACTAATGCAAATGATAAACTTGTACCAATGAAAATGAAAACTGGAAATTTCAAAATGAAATTACATACACACACACACACACACACACACACACACATATGCACGCACACACACACGTGACCAACCACTGACATTCTGGAAAAACTCAGAAGCCCCGGTGGAATCAGAACAAAAATCTCCCTTTTTTTCAATTGCCTTTCACACCTGCTTTTCCTCAAAGGCCAGGAGTCAAGATAAACACCAAACCTACTTCTTTATTTCATTTTATTTTGTTTCATTCCAAATCAACATTATTTGCTGGGGTTTTCCCCACCAAAACTATGCGCTGGGTGGGGGTCTCACGGGCCTGCCCTGAACAACTGCAGAGCTGAGCTGGGATGGGGAGAGGTGGCTGGGTCCCCAAACGCCCACTCCCTGGGCTCTTAGGGAGCACTAGGAAGCTGTTGTTGGCCCCAAAGGAAGCCTGCTGGACGGAGTTCAGACCTCAAACCCTATGATATTCCACTGGAAGTGAAAGGAGCCTCCGTAGCTGTGCCTTTCTGTGGAAGTTTAAGCTTGGGAGAGGACCCAGAAGCCCTGCACACCCTAATCTGCTAAAGAACGGTTTCCAAAGCCCAGCGTGTCTTGTCACTCCCTCCCCACCTCAGAAGCCTGCCATGGTTCCCACTGCCTTCAGGAGAAACTGATGGCACCTTTCTTTTAATGAAAACCACTTAACTGCTCTCCCTCTCTGTGCGAGTGATAAGTAAGCTCAGAGTCTGCAGCAGCCTGAAGCAGAGATCCTCAAAGTCCAGTCCAGGGACCCCTTGAGTGATCCCCAAGACCCTTCCAAGGGGTCTGTGAGGTCAAAGCTATTTTCATAATAATACAAAGTTGTTCTTGGCCTTCTTCACTCTGATGCTTTTCCAAGTATACAGTGGCGTTTTCCAGAGGTTCTAAGATGTGTGATATCACAACAGATTGGATACAGAAGCAGATATGAGAACCCAGCTGTCTTCTATTAAGCCAGACACTAAAGAGATTTGCAAAATCATAAAGCAATGTCACTCTAAATGTTTTGGCTTGGAAAATACAGTCCTTTCTTATTTCAAACAACACATTATTTATGTTATTTATTACTGCTATTTTTAATACATTAATAAATATTTTAAAATTTTGTCCATTTTAATTAACCCACATAAATTCAAAAGCTCCTTGAGGTCCTTGATCATTTTTAAGAGTTTAAAAGGGTTGCAAGACTGAAAGTCTGAGAACCACTTGTTTAAAATAATGCCAAGAGGACTTGAGATGGGACCAGGAGAAGCTCAGAATCTTGGTACCAAAGAGAACCTTGATCCCATGTTTTAGATGAGGAAACTGAGGCCCAGAGAGAGAAAGGGATTTCCCCAAGGTCACCAGCAAGTCAGCCACAGACTGAGGACTGGAACCCAGAGCCCCAGGCTCCCTCCTCTGGGTTCCCTCCCCTGCCTCATGAGCCTCTAGTACTTGGAGTGTTGCAAAGTCCTGAACTGCAGATTCTGCAGCCAAAGATTAACCATATTCCAAAGACAGAGAAAGGACCATGGGATTCTCTGCCCCACAGGGCACCAGGGCATGCGGAGTGGGGAAGAAAGCCAAGTCCACTCCACCTTGAGCTCCAGACGGCCCTGGCAGGGGGCCTGCCCGCCATGGATGAGACCGCACAGCTCTCCTGGTTGACCCCAGAGCCGACTCACACTGTGGCCCCTGCTCTTTACGTCCCCCAGGGCTCTCTGGGACACCAGTGCACAGTCCCGTGGGAAAAGCTGGTGGGGGAGGGGTGGAGGAAGCCTCGGTGAAGCAGGTGTGCAAACAACAGGGGTGGGGGGAGGGTGTTGGCTCTCATGAGGGCTCTTACTCACTGAATCAAAGTGAAACTCAGGGACCTAGGGGCCAGGAGGAACTGAAACCTGACCCCCCGCCCAAGGGACAGACCCTAGGCACCAGGGAAAGGCCCAAGGAGCCCCTCTGATTGACCACCTGGCCTCAAGTCCCCTGCTTTACCAAGGAAGCCTCGGACACTTGTCTGCCTGGCTGAGGTGCCAATGACTGCAAGGCCGGAAGGACGGGAGAGTGGCCAGCCAGGCTGGGAGATGGGTCCTTAGCATCACTGCCACTAAGCGCTCCCGTGCCTGGACCACCCATCTGGCAGGTGTGAACTGAATGACCCCCGTCTCACTGTTCTTCTGGGCTGCTAAGGGGTGGGGCTGCTTGGCCCTGCCCTACTGCCTTCCCTCCCTCACCTACCTCCGGCCTGAGAGCCTGACTGCCCAGTTCCCTGACCGCATGCACGCACCCGCGGGTGTGCGCGCACGCACGTGCACACACACGCACACACACACAGCCCCATCCAGCTCGATCAGGGCCCTGCCTCCCATAGGCTTTAGCTGCCACAGGCTGGACTCAACCAGACTTGTTCTTCAGAGTCCATACTAGGACTCCAGAAGCTCAAAGGCATTCAGGTAGAGAAAAATAGAGCACAAACGCCATGAACAAGGTGAGTACAGAGCAGTCTGAGAATCACAGGCCCAGCAGCCCCAGTCTGGGGGTAGGAAAGCCTGCCCAGTGTCACAAGATCTGATTTTTTTTTCCCAAGAAAGGCTAGACATCCAGATGGGAAATCTCCTTATTTTTAAATGTTGGTAACTAACTCAAAATCATTTTAAATACAGGACAAGCCAAGTAAAGCATGACCAGAAGGCTGGCAATCAGATTCAAAGTGATGCCCTCTGAGCAAGCATGTTGGTCCGGGCCCCTGCCCAGACAAAAAAAGAACTCAGGGAAGGGCCCCCTACATGTCCAGCCTGAGGGTACATTCAGGGGACACCCTGTGGAGGGCAGGGAGGGAACCTGCCCTGCTGAAGCCCCAGGAGAGACCAAGACAAAGTGGTGGTCATTTCCTCCTCTCTCTGCAGAGTCTGTCTGGTCTCCAAAGCTCCATGCTGGCCTGGGATGAATCCAAGGGCCTCAGCCAGTTGTGAGGGACCAATGGCCCAACACTGAAAATCCCCCAGGGAGTAGACTGGCTCTGGAAACCAGGCCAGGTCAACAGACCAGCCTCAAGGACAGCATTCCAGGTGGAGGGCTTTGCCTGGATAATGGCCCAGAGACAGGAGAGCTCAGAGACTGTGCGGCGACCGGAAGCACAGAAGGGATGGGGAGGAGGAATGGGAGGCCAGGGAGGGAAGGTCAGGGCTCACTGTCAAGAGTTGAGGCCCAGGGGTGATAGGCTGATGGGGTCAGGTCAGGGTTGCTCATGGCGTTCAACAGTGGGGGCAGCAGATGGGTCTAGGAGAATGGAGGAAAGGAGGGGAGGTAAGAAACTAAGATTTGGCCTGTCAAATGGCAGTAGGATATCAAGGATGTTCTGAGGAGTCCGTCTGTCCCTCTAGGTTTTCTGGGTTTTTACCATGTGAAATGCCATTTTTACTGGTCAGACCCCTTCTTTTCTCCAAGCCTGTTTTCCCATCTGAATAATGACAAGGTGACACGTCCCAGATGCTCTCCAAGGCCCTTCCAGCTCTGACAAGGGCTTGTGAAAACCAAGGTGGTGACCCCAAACCCCTAGAGGCCCAGCCCTCCCAGGTCCAAGTATTCTGCCTTCTGCCCTCCATCCTGGAGGTCTCCACCACCTTGTGTACCCAAGACCTCACTTCATGGAAAACTGAGGCTTAACCCTTTTATTCTTCCATCAAGGGGTTGAAGTGAAGGTCCTGAAGGAAAAGGAAGCAAAGGAAAGCCGGGGGCCCTTCCCTTTGCAGCTGACACCTGGGGGCGCTGTTGTTCAGTCTTGGCGCCCAGAGAGGCTGACTGTTACAAACAGGAAGTCAGGGAGGGGGGCAGGGGGGGATCAGCCAGTTTCAGCTGCCAAACAGCTGCAGCGGGAGCCTGCTAGCCCTCAGCCTGGACCGGCCTCCCACGCTCGAGCCCCGGTCTCCTTCAGGGGCCATTTATTAAATACTTAGGACCACCAGGCCCTGGAGCTAAACCCTTTGCCAGAACGACTTCATTTTATCCTCACAATAACGCCCAAAACTTGTGCCCCCTCTACTTTCCGATGGCAAAATGCAGGCTCCGAGAGACTAAGTAACTTGCCAAAGATTTCACCACACAGAGTCCTCGAACCAGTTGGTCCCTGGCCTGTGAGCCTGGGTCCTTGCCTCAATACCTCAGGTTATTTGGGGGTCTCCAGAGATCACTGATCTGTGGAATGGTGGTGCCGCAAGGGTGCCTACAACTCCCACCTGACTCAGGAATCCTGAGCTTTTCCACACACCCCAGTCCCTGCTGGGAAATCTGAGAGCAGTCTCTGCATCTCCTGCTCCAGCTGGCTGCCTTCGGTCCTGAGTCCGGGAGCAACAGAGTCTGAGTGTCAGTGAAAGAAGAGGGTCCTAGGAGAGGAAGGCCAGGGCCTGCCCAAGGTCAGAGGGTCCCTGGGGCCCCACATGGTCTGTGAACTTCTGAAACCCTTTCCCTCCCCAAGATGACTTCCATGGAGGTCTGCGGGGCAGGGCTGAGCTGAGGCTCCCAGCCTGGGAGAAGGGGAGGGGGGAGCTGGTAAGAGAGAGCAAGAGCCAATACAAGAAAAGAGAGAGAGTGGGTGAGTGCACATGAGAGAGAGAGAAAGAGAAGAGAGTGAATATGAGAAAAAGAAAGAGAGTGAGAGTTGGAACAGCAGACAGAAGCAGACACAGAGGAAGTCTCGATAAACAGGACATAAACAGAGGCAGAGGGTGCTGGATGAGATGTACCCCCAAACAAAAGACACAGGGAGAGACACAAAGACAGAGAGGAGACAGGCACCTCCAGAAAGAGGGATGGACACAGTCATGACAGGAGCCCCCGCTAAATGCCCCCAAACTTCCCCATGAGGGTCTTACTGGACTTGGCATCTTTTGAAAAGGACAGGCCCCTTCCTGTGCCCGCTGCAGGCAGAGGGCAGTCCAGAGCCCAGAAATTCCACCTGCAATGTACCCTCCACTGCCCCCAAAGAAGCTTCCACACTGGTGCTGGATTGGCCAGCTTTCTGAGCTAGTGAAAGGCATTCGCTGACCTCGGTGTGTTGAGGGCCTTTCAAACTGGCGGGATGAAGGGAGGGGGAGGTCAAGGGGACCTGAATGGGGGCCCTGGAGACGGCGGAAGGAGGCCCCACCAGAGATCAAAGGCCCAGAAAGGAACAGAGGGTCTGGGGCTGCCCTTTCACCCATGGCCGCTATTCACAGCTCTGCCTACTCCGCCAAGTCCAGCCCCGCCACGACCTCCTCTGGGCCTTCCGGGGAGGGAGGCACTGCCCGGGCTCTGTCCCCCTAGCCCCACAGGATTCCTTAGGCCCATGCCACAGCTTTCTCCACGGACGCTCTCAGGACAGCCCAATCAAGAGACGAAGCTGCCTCTCACGCCTGGGCAGCACCCCAGCCTGACTCTCACCATCCACAAGCCTCCTGAGCCCTCTGGGCACCAGGCCCTGTGCCAAGGGGCCAGGCTGGGGGTAGAAACACAGGCGATGCGGCCCCGCCCAGTCAAGCCCACATGATGGCGGACTCAGAGTCAGGCAGCAGGAGGGAAAACAAGTAGGCAGAACCACTTCCAGATGCCAGGCAGTCACAGAAGCACTTGTCCCCCAGATTGTAACAGGCCTCAAAAGTCATGGAGTCCAGAGACTTCCCTGGTGGTGCACTGGTTAAGAATCCGCCTGCCAATGCAGGGGACACGGGTTTGAGCCCTGGTCTGGGAAGATCCCACATGCCGCGGAGCAACTAAGCCCGTGCACCACAACTACTGAGCCTGCGCTCTAGAGCCCGCGAGCCACAACTACTGAGCCCACGTGCTGCAACTACTGAAGCCCGCGTGCTGCAACTACTGAAGCCCACGTGCCTAGAGCCCATGCTACGCAACAAAAGCCACCGCAGTGAGAAGCCAGCGCACCACAACGAAGAGTAGCCCCTGCTCACCGCAACTAGAGAAAGCCTGCGCGCAGCAACAAAGACCCAACACAGCCAAAAATAAATAAATAAATAAATAAATTTAATTTTAAAAAAAGTCGTGTAGTCTAAACCAAAATGCCTTCTTTGACTCTTCTGCCCTTCACCCCTGCTCATACCTCCAGTGACAGGGAGCTCACTACCTTTCTAAGCTAATGCTTCTAACCTTGGCCCAGCCTGGGTGTTGTCTGAAAGCTGTTCCTTGCACTGAGCCATGATCTTCCTCCCTGTAGCTTCCTTTAACCAGCCCCAGCTCTGCCCTCAGAGGCCCCACGCACCTTATCTGCTGCCTCAACCGCAGAACCGTTCATCTGAGATTTGGACACAGTGGCCACATCCCCAGGGCTGGTATTGGAGGCACATGTCCCAAGGAGAATCCTAGAATTTCTAGACTAAAAGGGCCCTTGGCAATCCACTGGTCTAACAGTGTTTTAACTTGTTTGTTTTTGCTACAGAACTCTTTACTCAAATAGAGCTTTCCACGGAAGCCAAAAATACCAAGAGAAACACTTCTAGTTGAGGAGACTAGAGATTCTCCCCACCACCACTATCCTCACTAATTGTGAACCCTCTACAGGCACGTGACCAACCCATTCTACGGAGAAGCATTTATTGAGCACCCACTATGTGCCAAGCATTTGTATTCAAGCCATGTTATCCAACAGTAGCCACTGGGCACATGTGGCTACTGAGCCCTTGAAATGTGTCTAGTGCAACTGAGGAACTAAAATTTTAATTTTATCTGATTTTAATTCATTTAAGTTTAAAAACAAGCCGTGTAAAATATTTTTCCCTTTATAAAGTGCCACTTCCTATGAGAGCCCTTACCGGATCCTTTTGGTCAATGTTGGCCCTTCCCTGCCCTGCCCTGCCCTCCCACTCTGGTGCCATCCTCCCAGCACAGCATCACCCCACACACTGCCCATCAGAGGGACTTTGGGTTGTCAATCTTCCCCACCGGCCTGCAAGGTCTAGAGGGCGGGTCCTCTGTGATGGAACTCTCCCACCACCCACCCCTGCCCTGAGCCCATGCCCACAGGGTAAAACCCAAGTCCAAGTGGAAGATGACTGTGAACCAGAGCTGAGCAAGGAACTCCACCCTGCAGAACTTCAGTCACCTCATCTGAAAAATGGGGATGGGGACCCTCAGCTGTCTTCCTCTTGGCCCTCTATTGCCTCTCTTGCCCCATGGCCCTTGCCTCAGGCTGCTGACGGCTCCTGAGGAAAATGGTGCCACGGTCTGCAGCCTCAACGGGCCGGCATCCAGCGCACCAGCATCTCCCCTGTGTTTCCCCAGCGGCTGGTTCTTACTTTCTCACCGCACTCTTGGCAGCATCCAGCCTGCTGACCACGCCCTTCTGCTTGAAACCCTCCAGGCTCTGCCCAGCCCCAGGCTGCTCCACCTCCAAGCATCACTCTGGAGGGGCTGAGGAGCAGCAGGTGGCTGGACAATGCCAGGGAGCTGAGGCCTCAGGGGCTCTCTCCACTCCTTCCCACCCCACCCCACCGCCTGGCCATACCAGCCCTGTGGCTTTGCCAACATCATGGAACTCCCTGGGGCCTTGGTTTCCTCCCCTATAAAAAGGGGGTGGCAATCTCTGCCTCTTCAGCTCCTCCTGAAGCCAATGCAAGGATGCAGGGAGCTATAGAGGGAGGATGGGAAAGGGCAGTAGGGAGCACCACACTGTACTGCTCCCAGGCAGTTTGCTGATGTGAGCAAGGGCACTTCTTTTTTTTTTTTTTTTTTCAGTATTTTAATAACAATCAAATGTTAAGTGATTATTTTGAGGAGCAATGTATTTATAACACATCCTATAAAGTGGGTGTGTTTTGGAACCACAAAGACTCAGGACTATGTACAACATGGAAATCCACTGTGTCTAGTCTCCACAAGGCAAGAATAATGTTGACTCTCTCAACCCTTCCAATATTTATGTGCAACATGTGTATCATTTCAGCTGATCTATTTTGGAAGCTTAAAAATGGAGCTATTCCTAAACAAGTAAAATTTTAATGTATCTTGGCACATGAAAGTACATAACCTGTGAAATATGCACATTTCAGAAGCAGAAAATTCTGCTTTTCCTGCACAACTATGCCTATTAATCCTACTATGGTAATTTAAACAACCACTTGGAGAGTTTAGTCTTAAGGGTTAAAAACAAACAACTAAAATCTGAGAAACACCAAGTTCAACTTGATTTGCTATCTTTTATATATTACGCTTCTGCCCGTCGTATAAAGGCCCCAGGCGCCAGACTGAAATTTGCCAGATTCCTTTTCATAATAGAGATTTTAATTTCATCTTTTGTTCTAGAACTTAGAATTTCCAAGTTTCATTATGTTTTTTTTGTTTGTTTGTTTGTTTATACTGTAGGTTCTTATTAGTCATCAATTTTATACAAATCATTGTATACATGTCAATCCCAATCGCCCAATTCAGCACACCACCATCCCCACCCCACCACAGTTTTCCCCCCTTGGTGTCCATATGTCTGTTCTCTACATCTGTGTCTCAACTTCTGCCCTGCAAACGGGCTCATCTGTACCATTTTTCTAGGTTCCACATACATGCGTTAATATACGATATTTGTTTTTCTCTTTCTGACTTACTTCACTCTGTATGACAGTCTCTAGATCCATCCACGTCTCAACAAATGACTCTGTTTCGTTCCTTTTCTGCCCACGTCTCTGCCCAGCCACATCCACTCTCAGTGATGCAGGGCAGGGGGCAGGCGGGGGCTCTGCTTGTTGCTTGAGTCTCTCAATCTTCCCAATCCTGTAAGCTTTCAGGACCATCAAATCCAGACCACAGACTGGATCACCTCCGAAGTCTTTCTGGGGATCAGGGCTCAATCATAAATTCCAAAACTGAAAGGATCTCAAAGATCATCCAATTCTGCATCTGATTCTTGATAGTCTTATACAGCAGCCCAGCAAATGGCTACCTAGGCTCTACTAACATACCTCTAGTGACAAGGCACTCACTACCTCCTGAGGCAGCCCCCTTTGGCCGTAGACCACTCGCATATTTACAAAGTTATTTTTTACTCTGAGCTGAAATCTATTCTGCATCTGCCACACACTGGCCTTTGAGGCCACACAGCAAAGTCTCATTCCTCTTGCCTTCCATGTCAGCCTTCCAAATATTTGAAGGCAACAATCCAGTCCTGCTCATTCTCCTCTTCTTGGTACCAAAACATCCCTAGAGCCTTGAGGTATTCTCCAAATACCTCTCCATCCGGGTTATACCCATCTGGACACATCCCAATTTGTCACTGTCCCTCTTAAAGGTCAATACCACAAATGAGTCACAGCCTTCAGGAAGGATCTTCCAGCACAGAGCAGTCTAGAGGAACAACACTCACATCCTGACCACCCTTACACCTTCTCAAGCAGCTTGAGAGGCTAAACAGTGACCACTGATCAGAGGCTGAAAGCCAACAGAGCACTCAACAGACACAGTGACACAGTCCCCCCAGTTCAGGACCTGTGTGTTTGATGGTAAACATCAAAGTCAATGTTTTTCTCTCTTCAAAACTCTCTGCCTGTATCCCTCAACCTCTGAGAGAACCTCACATACCCGTCCCTCCACATGATCAAACACAGCGGGCCCCAGCTTGGGCACATCTGCTGTGAGTCCAGGTGACAAGGGGAGAAAAGATGACACCATCAACGCCATAAACCGACAGAGATGGTAGGGCCACTGCCTCCTGCAGTACCCAGTACAGCAATCCTGAGTTAAAGGCTTCCCACATCTGCTCTGAGTGTTGGGGGGTGAGGGGGCGGAGAGGTGAGGCAGGTTCCAGAAGCTGTGACTCATCCCCCATGTACTCCACAGCTCCTAACAGAGGCCACAGGCCCAGCTCCTGCATGGCCTGGAGCCCACACACCACAGGCCAATCCACCGCTGGGCCGACTCAATTTTCTAGTTACAGATCTTAAGTACTTAGGCATGTGCTCGCGAGAACATACATCCCTTACAGGGAGCCGAGAAAGGGAATTGTGCTGAGGAACAGAATAATTGAATCAAGATTTCTGTCACCCTGCTCTCAGCCCCTAGACTACAGCCCGTTTTTTTTTGTTTTTTTTTTTCCTTTCCTGACAAAGGTTTTACAGACTCCCGGGGGGTCATTTCTCCTCTCAAACCCATTAATGTCAGCCTGCTGGCAGCCTATCCAGGGAAAGGAGACCCAGGTTAAGGTGGGCCCATGTCCGGGACAGAGGCGGCGGCCAGCTCCCAAGGCCCGGGTGGCACAGCGAGGGTTGAGAAAACCAACAGGGAAGATTGTCATCTATTTAATCCCCGGGAGGCCCCCTGCACTCCTTCCTTCCAGGCCCAAGGACAGAGATGAGAAGATTATTCACTTCCTCAACGCCCCCCATCACCGCACTGAAGGCCTTCTGAAAGAGGTGTGCTCAGACCCTCGGAGAGGCCACCCGCTGACCCTGCCACCCCATGTGTGCCCCTCTCACTTTGCCCAGCCCCTCCCTCTCCCCTAGGCCTCCCCCCAAAAGGGACACTGCTGCTGTGCTCATACCCTCCACACCCTGCCCTCGGGGCATCACATCTGCAAATGCAAGGGCTTCTTAGAGGCCGCAAAGCACAGGCCCCAAGGGCTCTGCCAGGCCCGCCTTTCCCACCAACGGGGTGAACACGGGAGGAGGCCGGCGAGAAGTCCAGTCCCAGCCGGGGCCCTCTTCCTCCCCCGGAGGGCTCAGCCCCTTCCCCGTGGTCAGGACGGGACTGGGCTGGGCCAGACGCCTCCAGCGCTCTGAGGTAAGGGGTGCTCCGTGGGCGTCTGTGCTTCCACCCCTGACTTGAGGGCCTGGAAACGGATCCCACAGATCCGCTCAGGCCCATCCCCGACGGGCAGCGCCGGCGTCTCTTACCTTCATCTCTCTTGCGCTTGTTGGTGTCGGCGCTGGGGGATGTGATGCCCAGGATGCCGCTGATGGAGTAGGAGGAGCCGGCTGAGTCCGTGCTCACCGAGGACACCTGCGTCACGGAGCCGGTGGACACTGCGCAGAGGGAGAAGACGGTCAGGGCCGGCACGAGGCTGGGGGGCGGTGCCGGGGAGGAGAGAGGTCGGCCCCGCCTTCGGGCCAATTCAAAGGCACTCCCCCTACAGGGGGCTGGTGCGACTGGGAGAGAGCCGGGCAGGGCAGGTGTGTGCTGAGGACACTTGCCACAGGGCAGCGGCCAAACCTGGGCGATGAGAGTAGCCCAGAAGAGAACTGCCACCGCAGAAGGGAACACGGGCACTAGTTCAAACCCCAGCCTGTCCGAGGATGCAGGGAGCAGGGGGATGGAGCAGAGAAACGGGGGAGCTGGGGCCCACCACCAGCCAGTGCTAGAAACGACCTCACTCCCTACTTACAAATCCACCCATACACGCAGACATAAATATCTGCACACTCATACACAGAGCCAGCAAAGCACCAAATGCAGACTATCTCTTCTTTTTATAGTTCCTCGCTGTCTTTTCTCCTTCCACTTTACCTGGATTTTAATATTTTATATTAATTATATAATATTAATATACTATATGTTATACATATATTGATTTATAATAATGATAATTTTTTCTGAGAACTTACTCTGTGCCAGGCACTCAGGCATCATCTCATTTAATTCTGAGAACAAACTTATAAGCTAGGTCACTGGAAAGGTAAGGGAACCAAGGCTCAGAGAAGGTAAGTGACTTGTCCAAGGTCACACAGCTAATAAGAGGCAGAGTGGTGACTGGAACCAAAGAACTAAAGTCAACCCCTATAGTAATCTGCTCCTCACTAATGAATAATGAAAAACAGTAATATGCTTCACGTTCATAAAGTGCTTTTCATTTGATGCTTGCAGTAACCAAGAGTGCTATTATTCATCCGCATTCATCAGGTGAGGCAACTGAGCCTCCACGCAACAAAGTGATTGGCTCAAAGTCATCTAGCTAACAAGCCGTAGCCCCAGGGCTCAGCCTTGGTTCTACTCACTTAAAGTCTAGACTTCTTCTGCCCAGAAATGTGGGTTGGTGACTTATTGTGACTGAGACCAGGTATCTAAGTTCCTAAAAATAAGAATGGGGGAGGGGAGGTTTGTGCAAGTTTCACATTAACTCCTGGCCCCAGAATCCAAGGGGGAGACCTGTCGGTCATCAGGGTCCTCTCAAGCCGTACAGCTGAATTTCCATTTCTGGGCTGTGGGAATTCTTTCTTGGTTCATTAAAACCTACAGACCAATCTCAGACACATTTCCTTCGGCTATAACTAGCTGGAGGCGGGTGGAGCTGCTTTTGACTCTAAAGTGTAGGAAATTACTAGAAATGGTGGTGATTGGTTGAGAAGCTGTTTGTTGCTTTCCTTGGAGCACATTCAGCTCTTGCTCCTACAGACCTAAAGGGAGCAGTGCCTTTCTTCTCATATTTGAGTTTGATTTTAGATCTTCTTTAGGAGACACAGAAGTAGAAATCGTTAACTTCTCTTTTCCTTCACCAGAAGAAGCTCCTCAAAATAGATTTATGCAAATCTCACAACCTTTTCTGTGTTAAGGTGCAAAGAACAGAGGAAGAAAGAAGCTCACCAGTCATTCGGTACTTTAAACAACCACCACATATAACCAAGGCTCACCACGTTGCTGACAGAGCCGATGACATGTGTTTCAACATTTTGTAATCACACTCGGCTCAAAAGACTCAGGTTCCAATTCTGGCTCCACCACTTACTGGCCATGTGACCTTGGGCTAGTTATTTCATCTCTCTAAAGCTTCCATTTCCTTACTCCTCAGTAAGTTAATAAATTATAAGGGGCTGTACACAAATAAGATATGGATTTTATACAAATTTCTGAGATAAGGCATTCTGCTGACTGTCAAGTGTAATTATTCCTCTTACCCAATTGAAAGAATATTATCAGTTACCCTAAGTTTGATATACCTTGCTATGTGACCTGAAATTGTTAAAGCTGCAGATGAAATCCCAGCCACAAACACTTCCCCAGAAAGCTCTCCTTAACCCTCTCCACTCCAGCTCAACAAAGCTGATCTTTCCCTCCCTTCTGCTCCCACAGCACCCTGTACTCTCTTCTTGAGCCTGATCTCAGTGTTTTGCAGACTTCTCTTTGTTATTTTCCCCCATTAGACTGAGAAGCCCTTGAGAACGGGGATTTTGTCCCGCCTTCCTTATAACGTTAGTCTCCACCACCACGGGCTGCATAGCAGGGGCTTAGCAAACGCTTTTTGGATGGATTACTAAATGAAGAATTATTTTATGGAAGGGAAGAATTCTGTCTTACCTTTATGCAAAGAAGCAACCATGAAGAATCAGAGACCTCAGAGGGCACTGGGTTTGTGCCCCTTGCTCCACAAATGGGGAAACTGAGGCTCACAGAGGTGAAGGGGCTTACACAGTTCACTGGTTGACTTAATGACAAAGCTGGAACTATAAGCGAGGCCTCTGCCTGTCCCCCATCACCATGGGGAGTTCAGGTTTTCAGTCAAAGAAGGAGCAACAAAGGGTACACAATCTTTGTGTAATTAAGGTGTGATTAAGTGGAATTGACAGGGCCTGTGGCAGCCAGAACCGTCAGAGGCTTGCTGAATGGTGGCCCGCTTTCTTATAGTAGAATAAGCTTTCCCCCAACTAACCAGAGGTGTTTCCTTTATCCAAAGTGGAGAAATCATACACCTTGTGTAGACACACGTCACTTTCATCTCACGATCTTTGCAGGGAAGGGAAGGCAAGGGAAACTTCTGAACTCCTGGGTAGTAGGAAATATGACTCTTCTCCTTACGAGTCATGGTCACTCTCAGACTTCACCCATGAGTGTCAGAAACCCCACTGGCAGCCCTTGACAGTTCACGGAGCACATGAGATCGAAGCAAGAGAGAGAGAGAAAGAAAGTTTGGGAAGTTTTGCCACATCTTCACTCAAGACTGCAAGTGCACAAAGAATTGTAGAAGGGCTGGTTGATAGAAGAAAAAAACACATTCAAAACTACTTACTGACTAATGATGCAGAAAATGTTATGAATAAGTATCCCTTTCTTGATTTATTACTTTAATTATCTGACATTCTATAGACCCCCATTAGTGGATTTTTTTTTTTTTTGGCTTAGATTTCAATTTTCTGTCTCATGGTGAAAGCTATTTATCATAATAATCAGTAAAATTCAAAACCTTTTAGCAGTATTTATAAAATTCATTTACCAGGTTCAGCCCTTGGAGAATGACAAAGAAGGCGCATTAGTACGTGTGCCGAAGTGTTTTATGCAGAATTATCTGTCCATAAGAATGATTAAAAGTTCTTTAGAGTATTTGGAGCCCATTAGATTTTTAAATTTTTTTTAAAAGTTCTTCTTACCTATGCTGTGACTGGAAGCTGGGACCGGCTGGTTGGGTGGCTGCTGTACTTTTGTCCGGATGATCCTGTGAACAGTTGGGAGAAAAAATAAATGGCTATTTACCATCATGGAGGAGAAGAGATCTCAACTAGCGATGCCAGAAACCCATATCCAGCTGGGTCGTGGGTCAAGCTGGGGCAGAAGTGGGGGCAGATTATGAACCCAGGTCCCGAGTTGGGGGTGTGGAAGAAATATAGATTAGTTCCAAACTCAGCCCCTACCTCCCTGGGTGTCTTTGGGTAACTTGCATCCCTCTCAGGGGCCTCAAGTGCCTCTTCTGTAGGAAGAGATTGATGTGTTAATATTACAAAGAGGCATCCCATTCTTGGAGCAGCTTCAGCTCCATAAGGAACTCACTGAGTGAGTTAGAAAGTTCCATCCCTTTCCTGGACCTCAACCTCCCATCTGTGGAATGAAGGCACTGAACCAGGTGACCTCCCTGTCTCCTGGCAGCTCTCACACTCTGGTTTCTCTGCCTTAGAGAGCCACAGGAAAAATAACATCCCTGCCCATCAGAAATTATCAAGGGGGTAGGGGGAGGGATGTGAATGTTGCTACAAAACTAGAAAGGGTTAAAGTGCTGCCAGGAGAGGCCTGGCTTGGCTTTGCTAAGAGGAAGCCTGAATTATGCAAAACAGTGGAAGGCTCTAAGGGGCTGGGAGCCAGGGCTGTCCTGGACTGTCTTTCCAGAGACCTTGCTCCAGTTCTAATATGAACTGGATTGTGACCCTGGGCAAGTCCATTCCATTGAGGCCCTTGATACAATGAGGGAGTTGGAACAGACCAATCTTTGCTTACTTTAAGTAATCAAATCCTTTTTGGAAAAAAAAAAAAAAATTCTTATGGAAAAGTACAGAGTATAAAAAGGATAATAGCAGCAGTGCCTTCCCTTTGCTACCTGGCAGCTCTGATGTCCTTCTGCAGAAACTTGGGCTCTGAGAAGCTTAGTTTGTAACTTTCCAGCTGGGACAACATGTGAGGCCTCCATGAGACCCCAAGCCCGATGCATCGTACAGCAGCTGACCAGGGCCAGGCCAAAAGTCCCTTTTGGGTCTGCAAGAAAGTTCCTTCCCTGGCACTTGGGAGAAGGATAGGTGGTAATAAAATGTGCAACTTCTTTGGTAAAGTTCTATTCCAGTCTCCAACTATGACCTTTTAAAATAACATTTATTAGAGTTTTTCCTAATTATAAAAGTACTTTGTGTTCATTGTAGACTATTTGGCCAACAGGTATAAAGAAGACATCTAAAACCACATTTTGGTATATTTCCTTTATGCTAGCATTCCTGTGCATATTTGGAAATATCCATTTCTTCTTAACAAAATCAGGATTAAAGAAAGGGAGAACAGAAGTGTCTCCTGAACTTCACTGGGCCATGGCCCCTGACCTCTGTGATCTCACAGCTCAGTGCTGGGCACTGAGGGTGCTCAGCATCCTCAGCTGGTAGTCTGGAATGGATGTTTCTGCTCACACCACAGCCTAGCCACAGGCCCTCTGGAGCCATGGCCACTTGAGCTCAGCATAGGGCCTTTGCCATTTTCTGATGAGTCAGCATATGTGCTCCCTCAAATATACTGAGCGTTTTGTTTGTTTTCTCCAATATTCAAATAATTTATTTTGACTAAGAAAACATGGAGCGTATTAACAAAGACCTGGGTTTGAGGCAGTCTTTTTGACTACCTGGAATTAAGCTAGCATCTGACCTAATTTTGGATTTTTGTGTGTGTCACCTTCTCTGTATACATGTATGTGTGTCTACAGAGATATAGCTAGATGTGTGAATATACGGATATGCCAGATTTAAATATAGTTTATCTATATTATGGTTTATGTTTATACAAACATATGGTAAAATATTAATAGATTATAACTATTTCCTGTTGAAGTCCTGTATAAAGTCCTAACTTTTCAAAGCATTGTCTTGCCATTAACTTTCTACGTAAGCAAGGAAAATTATGTTTTCCTTATTTTTCTTTAAAAATATTTATAAATCATTGGTAAAACATTATCAATTTTTATAAATCATTGACAGGCAGCTGCAGCGGCGTGAACAGGCTCCGGATCCGGACTTCTAGAGTTTAAATCCCAGTTTTGCAATTTGCCAGCTGTATAATGTTGGGTGAATTACTTACCCCTCTGTGCCTCAATTTCTTCATCTGCAAAATGAAGCTAAGAATCATTCCCGCCTCATAGGGTTATTACAAGGATTAAATTAATTAAGTATGTAGAACAGTGGCTGCTGCATAGTAAATTCTCGATAAATGTTAGCTGTTGTTATTTTCACTGGTATCTTCATAAAGATTAATGACCAGCTTCAACCTTTAAAGGTTCATATTTTCCACAAACGCCTTAAAAACACATGGGATCCCCCTGGGAGCTGGGGAGGGGAAGGTAGCCATCCCCATACCCTGTTTTAAGGCTGTAGTGGGGCTTTCCTTTATAAGGAAGACTTGAATCATAGGGAACCCTCCAAACCCATCCCCAGAGATAGAAATTCTGCCCATCTGCTTGTAGCAGCTGCCAAGAAAAGAACAAAGAGCATCATTTTCCATTGAGAAGAAATGGGAGTGGGAAGAACAAGACTATAATTGAATCATAACAATTCTAAAAAAATTAAAAATTGAAAAATTAACATCAGGACTCATCACAATAAGAGCCATGCTCTGGACCTGTTCTAAACCAGAGACATTCAGAGCTAATTGACAGTCAATGCTAAGAGGTGCAGCCTTTACTTTGCTGAGCATGAGCATGACCTTGGATGCCATATGATCATCCTAGATGGTCCAATGGAGAAGGAAGCTCAGCAATCAAAGTAATTCCTATAAATGAGGAAACTAAAGCCCAGAGTGCTCAAATGACCTGCCCAAGGTCCCACAGCAAGTCAGCTCCCATGCCCGAGCACTTTTCTTTGAGCCACATTCAAAGGAAGCAGTCCCTCTGCTAAATACTGCCTGTATGAGGCATAAAGCCTATTTGGATTCAAAATCCATCTAGAGTCCGAAGATTCAAAGTCCGAGGAACTTTAGACATTACAGTCACTTGTAAGGATCCCTTTTCAACATCACCCCCGCTGCTTTGAAAGGCTAGGTCTTCTCACCATCACCCCAGCCACCACCTCCCCAACACCACATACAAAATTCCACTGAAAGAGAAAATCGTGGTGCCTTAAAAAACGAAATGGGGCTATAAGACTGAGAGAAATACCCACGTCTACCTCACTGATAAAACTGCCATCTTGCAGTAAGAATCCTGGGCCATCAGCTGTGTTAAGAATCCAGAAACCAAGAGTCCAACTAGGCCAAGCTGGGAGAGAGTCCACAGGTGACACTCACACCTGCGGCTGATGTGGAGAAGAAAGAGGGAAGGGATGAACGATACCAGAAGGCTTGTTGCCCAAGTCAGGATGAAGAGCAGAGTTTACAGATGGTCATCCCCAGGCCACATCCATCCCTGGACAAGGTTTGTTTGGCCTGCACAGTATATTTATTTTCATTTGAATTAGTTGCCAGTATTGGTAAGTTGGGAGCGTTTACATAAATACGTGGATTTCTAGCTTCTCTTGAAAAATCAGAACACCCAGAATACTGGCCCCGCATCCTCACAGGACAACCACTGGTTGGTACTAAATAGAGCTGCCCCTCTAAGCTGGGAATGTCACTCGGCCCCTGGTTTAGAGCCTCGGGACTGGAACAGACGAAGAAGGAAGGCTCCGTTCCACCCGGCATTGGGGTCAGCTCTAAGACAGTCACCTCCAACTGTCTCAGGCTGGATTCCAAGAACCTTCATGCAGGTTGTGCAACACCCCAGCATGTATTTGTCCTTAAGAAGCCACATAAACATGATGCTTTGCGTCCCAGGGAATCTCCCACAAACCTAGCAGAACTGGTTCAGTGTTGCTTCACCCCATGTCAGTCATGGTTTCCCAGGCAGGATCCCCAGAAGGCAGCAGGAAGGCACACACTTCTGGTGGGGAAGGTGGAGACGGCCCTGTGGCCACCAGGGTAGCTACAGATCCAGCCACCCTTCCCTCCCTAGATGTCTGAAGTATTGGAATAGTGAGACGTTGCCTCCCGGGGAAGCAGGGGCTGGGAGAGGGAGCTATGGACCCTCTTACACAACATTTGCAAGACAGTTATTTAGAAGCTGCATCTGTTTGAATGCAGTGGGATCTTTATATGGAAAATAAAACTGTGTGCTGGGATGCCTCAGGCTTTGTGGGTGCGGAGCTGCGGGGTGGATGCAGCAACACAAGACTGTCCCGCACTTAGTTTATTTGCATTGCGCGGTCTGTTGCTAAAGACACCAAAGAGCTCTCACAGAAGAATGTGGTGAGGAGCCAGAGAGTGCTCCCGGGAGGAACCCCAGAGAGGAGCACAGGAAAGGGCTATAGATCACAGAGGAAGCCTGCCGACAGGCAGCAAAACATACAGGCTGTGAGGCTCAGGAATGGATTGGGAATGCAGTAGGGATGGCTGTTTGCCCTTCCTTGTCTCTCTCCTCACAGATCCTCAGTTCTGTCCTGCCAGAGTCCTACTGGAGAGTGGCGGAAAGAAACATCCCTTCTCTTACCATCAGGGAGCCTGGGCTCTACTCCCACCTCTAGCTCAAAATCATTGTTCCTGTGCACTCCCCATCTGGGCCTTAGTTTCTATACCTGTCACAGGAGAGAGCTAAGCTTTGAGGGCCATAGGAGACCCCAGATGTGGCAGCACCTTAGAGGTACAGCCGGTGGAGCCACCGGGCCACCGTTATGGACTGGGACACCCAGGAGGCCCCTGAGGCTAGTCATGGCCCCAGCAACTAGCAGTCTGACCCTCCACACAGCACGGCTCTGGGCACAAAGCATCAGTTGAGCCATGATTTCCCTGGACACTCATTCAGGTACCCCTTCATAGCCTTCACCACATCTGTAATCACTGTGCTCTATTTGCTTCATATGTTTCTTTCAAATCACTTACTTTTTGACTTAGACTTATTTTATAAAGCAATATTAGTTCTTTACCATAAATGGGGGGGATAGTTCATAAAGTTCACACTCACTGGTTTCAAGTGCTAGTTATATTTTTCTAAAGTACATTAAAATAACTTCGTCACAAAACAGTTTTCCTCCTTGTATGACAGAAGATAGAAGTTGGGGCCCTGAAAATGATTTATGCTTGTCCCGCAAAGGCATTTTCTCATCGACATTAGTTGCCACTGTTTAAAGATATAGAGATTTCATATACACAAATGTACAAATACATGCACACACAAGTCCTAGTTTCTGACTCCTCTTTAAGAACGGAAAAAAAATCTGGCTACCACCGGGCCCACATTCCTGGCAGCTTTCAGCTAGAGCCGAGAGGCAACTGCCCCTTCAATAGAGCTTGTGTTCCTAGTTTGCCACAGACCGACCTTCCCCTGTTGCCTTATGCCTGGGCCACTTCCCTTGTTACATCATCTGTCTGACCCCATATTGGCATTAAGGTTTGTGACCCCCACGGGCAACCTGAGGTATCTTTCAAACCACATGTATAACCTAGATTGAAAAATCTCGGGGCCTCCAGAGCCTGACCACCAGTTTGCTAGAGGCTCCTCTGCAGAGCAGGCTGACTGCTCCTTCACTGATCTCAGCAGAGCAGGCCTCACCCCATGTTAGGGATTTTGGAGACACAGGTAGGTGGAAAAGTCATGTTGCTTTGTGTCATGGAAATCTTTCAAAGAGCTGGCAGTAGGGGACTCAGAAAGCACATGGAGCCACTCATAAGCCAGAAAAGAACCGGAGTGATGCCCCTCAGACCCACCACAATAATTGCTACCTCTCCAGCAATTCTGTACCTATGGCGGGCTATCCAGACTTCTCAGTGAAGGCCAGAGTCCCTCCCTGGATAAGGAGCCCCTCTAGAACAGAGACTAAGAGACCATATGCCTGATTCCCCTCTCTCTTCATAGCACCTTGAAGGATGTCAGAGCCAAGGTAAAGGTTTGCTGAGAGAAGAAACAAAAAACAGGCTAATGGTTTATGAAATAGCAGGACTCAAAACACCAACACGGAAAATCACACAGTGATTCTGTGCATTTGAGTCATCACAGAAGGAACAATGTCAGGACCAGAGGGGATCTGGTCTGATCACCTCAGTTGCTGGGGGTGAGGGATCCCCTATGCCCAGACAGGCTCTGCACTGACAAGAGCAGGGCGTGGCCTTGGAGAAATGGGAACTGTTCAGGTTTTCAGTCTGCTGGCTTCTTTTTTCTTTGTGGGGTTTAGAGAACAATCATTTCTGTCATCTCACAACGTCATCCTTGACTTTATGGGTTTCAATGGAGTTGAGACAGCACCATCTACGGTAGAAAACTTTCCTTCAGGAATTCAGTTTTGAAGCCCTGAGAGCTCTGTTGGATGTATTCTGGACCAGACTGGAAAAAAGAAGTAGCTCCCAAGAAGATCCCCAGCCTGGTATTCATGGTATTTCTCCGGATCTTTCTCCCCACGGGTGAGATTCGGGGCAACTGGGGAAAGGGCAACCCCCTAACTCCACAGGATCTTAGCATCCTGGATGTCAATCTTGGAAATCACAGACCCACATCAGCACCACCAAGGTCCTGGGCTCTCAGAGAGAGGAAGAGCTTTGTCACGGTCACACTGAGTTTGTGGCAGAGCTGGCACAGGAGCTAAAATCTCCCAACTGCAAGTCCGGGCTCTGTTCCCCACACTCAATAGCTCAAACTCTGCGCAAACTAGAGGCTGGAATTTTCCTCCTGGGAAGCCCTGAGGTGGACCAGTGCCAACCTTGAGGATGGGCTTGCAAGGAAGTGACATTTGTGAAGGCCTAACAGGACAATTCACTGTGCGGTGCTTCACATGCAGAGGCAAGTGGTGAAGGGAGTGATGGAAATGACTCTGGGCTCAGAAGAATCTGCAGCAGCCAGAGTGTTGGCATAGCCTCCCCTCCCTGGGCTTAGGACACCTGCCCAGTTTGGAGAGAAGAGAGGGTAATAGAGCGATGCATTCAGCCCTGTTAGCATCTCTCCTGTCTGATCACCCCTATGGGGACTTGGTGAAAGGAGAGACCAGATCTCCAGGAAAGCCACATGCAGAGCCCCCAGTATCCCCACCCCACCCAGACCCCTAGCCTCCCACAGGCACCAGCCCCTCACCTGTTGATGGAACTGACGCTGGGCACCGTGTCATTGTCACACACCCGTTCCGCCAGCAGCCGGTCCCTGATCTCCCAGGCAAACATGGTGGGATTTTGGCGTTTATACTCAGCGATTTTTTCCACCACTTTGGGTGTGGCAACCTTTGGTTTGGATCCTCCAATTACCCCAGGCTTGATGCTCCCCGTCTCATAATACCTAGGACCCAAGGAGAGAGGAGCTTAGCCATGAGAGACCTGGAAAATGGGTGTTGGTAACAAAATAATGGACTACTCTGTCCAGGAAATGTCCAGACCTGTGCTGTCCAGTACGTACCCACTAGCCATATGTGGCTTTTGAACATTTGAAACGTGGCTTGTTTGAATTGAGATGTGCTATAAGCGGCAAATACACACCAGGTTTTCAAAACTTAGTACAAAAAAAAGTAAAAATCTCATTAATGATTTTTCTATTGGTTACATATTGAAATGATCATCTTTTAATATATTGGGTTAAATAAAATATAGAATTAAAATTAATTGTACCTGTTTCTTTTTCCTTTTCTAATGTACTATACTACTAGAAAATTTTAAATGTCATGCATGGCTCACATTACATTTCTATTGGACAGCGCTGGTTGGAATGCTCTGCATTAATTAGTTAGTTAATTAATTAATTAATTAATTCTGTCACATTTATCTACCATTGACAGTTTACAGAAATCTTTCAAGTTGGTTTTCCCCTTTGATCCCCACAACACTTCTAAAGCACATAATTTTGAATTTCTAATTTCTAAAGCACAAAATTCAGTTTTGAATGACTGAATGAGTGAACGAATAAACAAATAGGTCCCCATCTACAGATATAAACAGAGATCCACAGAGGTTAAATGGCTTGCCCGGGGTCACTCAAGATCCAGTGGCCAAACTAGGACTGTGGCCCAGCCTCCTGAGCTACAATTTCCCAAGAAAGTTGCCCTGTGCCTTTAATTTGCCAGCTCTCCCATCCCCTAGCAGACTCATTCTGTGAAACTGTCCCTCAAAGTGCAACTTCTTTTTCCATAAGAGATAAACAATAACCCTGGTGTAAAATTAAAAAGAGTGTTGGATTCCAGAATTAACTAGAAATATGAGTTACGTATAAGTCAAAACCCAAGCAATCAGAAAAACAAACAAACAAACAAACAAAAACACCCAACCACAAGTCACTGCAGCTCTTCCAGGGACCTCCCCTGAGGTAAATCACTGTTTCTAAGGACATTTCCATGCTATCAGCTCTTCCTCGTTAATGCAAATAGGATGTCAGAATTTTACAGTAAAACCGAGACCAGGGAAAAGAGTGCCATGAAAGAATATTTCAGGGGAAAAAAATTACTTGATTCCTTTTCTGAATCTGAGCCTTCACTGGACGTCTCTCTCAACATTTACAGAGGAATTCTTGACTTCCTCTTGCAAAGATTATCTTGCAGTTGAAAAAAGTTTTTAATGAAAAAGACATTTTAGAAATTGCTGGAAAATTTTAAACCTAACAAGAGTTTATAATAGCTAAGGGAAAGCGGTGATTCTCCCATGTGATGGGTGGGAAAGGTAACCCAGAACAATGACTGGTTACGTTTAAAGAGGTGCTTCTCAGCTTGGGTAAGTCTGATTAGGGCCAAGTTAGTGAACATTCTAGAAACAGATGAAATAATTTGGGACCAGTGACGTGGATGCGCAAATTCTGTTTTTCACTAAGAAGAGTGAGTCATGTACAAATTTGGACCATAAAGCAAAACTCAATCTGTGCTCTTTCATTCTCTAATTGCTAAAAATTTGTTATTAGTCACAAATAGGTTTTTAGAGATATCCAAGAAAATACTTTTTTGCCAAAATTCTAAAAAAAGTATCTAAATCAAAGCACACAGCAATCTCTGCAGATTCGGCAGATCCTTTCAACTTTACAATAGAAAAATATCTGTTACTATCAACACAACAACTCATTATTTAGTCACAGTGCCTTAAAGTTTACAGAGTCTTCCTTGAATTATCTTCATCCTCACACCAATCCTGAGAGGCCAGTATGGTTTTATAGAAGGGAAAACCGATGATCAGAAGATTAAGTACCTTGCCCAACTCCCTTCTGGAACTTAGAAGCAGTCCTGGGCTTTCAAACCTGACTCTGAATCCAGTGCTCTTTGCACTAGAACAAGCTGCTGCTTTAGTTGTAAAAATTAAAATAATACTAATACTAATAATAATGATCCCATGCAATTGTAGAGAGCTTTACTGTTTACTAGGCACTTCCATATGCATCTTGTCACTCATTCACTCACTTAATCAATAGTCACAGAGGGTCTGTTAGGACAGGCACTATCTTGGGGCGGGGGTTCAGACACACAGACAACCCTGCGCTCAAATATGTTAGCTGAATGGGACTACAGTATTCACGCAGAAACTCTGAGAGGGTGGCAGGATGAAACCTCACCCCCCAGCACTTGTCTTGCTTGTATGGCTGTGGATGGCATTGCCCATGGCTCTCCATCCATCGCACCTGAACACGGCCAACCATAGGCAGCTATGGTCTTGACACAAGAGGTCTCTGTCTTCCTTTTGACTGACACATGGGCCAGGCACTTAGAAGGTAGCCCTGTCACTCCAGAAAACCCCAACTGGCAACTGTGTCAGACTAAATAACCACCCTTTCATCTCAGCAAAACAGCCACACAGCAGCGCTTTGGCTTATACACAACAAGACGAACAATAGCCACTAACACACAGTGCAGTTCAGCGCAAAGAACATTAGTTTGCGAGTAAAGAGGTATAGGTGCCAGTCAGTGGCTCTGATACTAACTCGCTGTGTGACCTTGACCAACTCAACCTCTCTGGGCCTCAGTTATCCCATTTGTATAATAAGGGGAGGATGTTCGCCCTGCCTACCTTGCAGGGCTGTTGTGAAGACAGAAATGCAGAATGGTTAAGAAAAAGCTTTGTAAAACATAAAGAGCACGTGTTGCGGATTAAAATCCTCTGAGTGTTTACTACTGTGTAACATACCACACAGTTCCAAATGGCCTGAACCTCCCAGCCAGGCTCCAGTGAAAGAAGACAACAGCCCAGCTTTCTGGGTGGATTTAAATGGGTCTCACATGCCACCGGGCTGTGCCCCTCGAGCCCCTCCAGAGCCTTGAGCTCTGTGGACTGAAGGCCCATACTCCTGGCAGACCGCCACCTTCCCGAGATGACTCTGCCTGCCCCAGGGACTCTGCCTGCCTTGCCATGCAGCCTCTGAAAACCACAGCCACCACATACCACACGCTCTCGACAATCTGTCACCCTGTGTGCGCCCATCAAATTCTTCGGTGACCAAAAAAAAAAAAAAAAAATCAGTGGATGGAACAACCCCAGTTCAGAAATTCCCAGTCACACTGTTTTAGGGCTGAACTTGTTTCTTAAAAGGCAGTTCTAATTAGAGTGACATTTTGTCCACTGTGGTTCTTAGTTATGAAAATAATGAGCTATGAAATTCCAATTTATTGTTGACAACTTAAACGGCCAGGCACCGGAGCGGCGCGTAACTTCCGAGTGCCACTCTACCTAGTGACAAATCTATTCCGGGCCGCGGGAGGCTGCCGGCTGGGCTTGGGAGGGTCACTGTCTCTCTCCTTCAGTCTCCCAGGGAAGACGTGGAGGGCTCCCGGGCACCAGAACATGAGGACCCGGCATCTGGGTGTCCCCTCTGAGAAGGGCTCAGCATCTTGCCCTGAGAAGATTTCAAATAGCAAGCAAAATGTCGGCTCAGCAAAGACATCTCAGCAAAAACAAAGGAAGGGCCTCTTTTTTCTCTCTCTCTCTACCTCCGTACAATGAGAAGGCTTCCCAAGAAGATATCTAAGATTCACTCGGAGATGGTCTAAAATATTTTTCTTTTCTCTCTCTTTCTATCTTGTCTTCATTTCTCTGTTTCTCTCTCGTTTTAAATCAGTCCATTTCTTTTCTGTTTTGTTTTTTCTTTCTCTTCTCTTTATCTCCCTCTCCTCTAGTTTTTTTCTTTTTCCTTCGACTTACACTCTCATCCTCCTGCCTAAAATCACCATCTAACAAGAACACCACGCTGATGTCCTGACCTTCTCCTTGAACTCGGGCTGGGGCTCGTTTGCTGCTGAGTGCTAAACAGGAGTGGAGCGCACAGCCTCCATGGCTAGGGTGACCTGGGGTGGGCAGGGGCATAAGGAATAAACAGGGGGATATGGTCTCTAAAGGGGTTGCCATACCCCTGGCCCTGAAACCTCTTCTCTCGGCCTCCAGTGAGTCTCCTCAAGGTTAAATACTGTTGTTCCCTCCATCTGAGAGGACGTCTTAAATTCCAGCCGACGGAAGGGAAAGAGTAAGCAGGAAATCACGATGGCACTGATATACTTCAAAATATTTATTTTCTATTCAGGCGCCTGTTCTCAAACCATAACGCAAGCTACAGGCCAAAAGTTGTTTTCTGACCTGGCAAGAGAAATCCTGAGAGAGCATTGACAGCTAAGCCCGAGAATGTTCCTGGCTGCCAGGGCAGACCTATAACAACTTCACATGCCTGGAAACACACTTGCGGCTTTGGTTTGGGAGTACAGCGAGATGCAGATGGTCTCGGAGTTCTTAAGACCTCTTCCCAGCCTGAGTGCTGGCTGACTAGCTAGATGGACCTGAGTCAGTCACTTCGCCCTCTAGATTTGTCTCCTCATCTCAAAACAAGCTTCCCTGGACCATCTCACCCGAGAAAATAAACAGGCGCATTAAGAGACTGCAGAGCCCTCTGGGAGAATTGGCATTGTTAGTATTTTGCTTGCAGCAAATCACCGGGTCAAGTGGCACCTTTCAAATGTCAGATTTGAGAGTTAGTGTTTGTTTGGGGTTTTTTTTGTCCCTTCTCTAATTTCATATATATTTAGGATGCCTGTCACTATGAAGGAAACAAAACATACAGAAGGAAAACACTACAGCCCAAAATAATAAGGTAGATGATAACCCAAAACTGAAAATGACAGCTGACTTTTAAAAATGGAATGTGCTTTTTGAAAACATTAAAATGAAACATTGAAGTCTGGTTATGTGATTTTATAACTTGTAGATTTTCCACTCAGCCCTGCTAAGGCCCTGAGCTCACCAAAGATGTGTAGGGGAAATTCCTAAGAACCTCTTACTCGTGGGTTCTTTGGAATAATTCACCAGGCTTTCAGAAAACATGTCACCCTCTTATCTGAGTCACCCCATTCCACAACAGGGGTTTCCTGGGGCTACTTTGAACGGAATGGCCTCAAAAGGGCTTTGCAAACTCCAAAGTGCTATGCATGTGAGAGAAGTGCCACCATGATTCTCACTATGACACTGCCACATTGGACAGCTTCTGGGTCATGTTTTAGGTCATTATTTGAAAAATCAAGGGAAGCCTGAAGCGCCTGCCTTTACCTGCCGAGGATTTTGCTGACACAACCATGGCTGACTCGAAGCTGCCTGGAGATGTCGCAGGGCCTGACACCTTGATGAGCAAGTTCCACTATCCTTTGGCGGACTACATCCGGGAGTGGCCGTCCATTCACAAAAACCCCCCCAAGCTGATTCACTCCTCCATGTCCTGAAACAGATCAGAAACAAAAGGCAAGGGAAAGGGTGGTTAGAACCAGTCACACAGGAGTAGAAACACTGCTTTGAGCACCCAGAGTCCCTCTGATCAGAAATGGCTGCGGGCTGGCTATCTTGAGCCTGGGGTCTGATCATGCAGGCTACATGAACACCTCAGATTGTTTTTTAAAATTAACCTTAGCCTTTGTCCATCTTCAGCCAGTCAATTGGGCTATTGATAGCAAGCATCTCCATACTATGTTTCCTTTAGTTACTAGCATTTTCTTTATAATTTTTTTTAACAGTGGAATATATGAAGACCTCAAACTATACCAGGGACAGAACTTATCATATACATGATGCTGAGGTCTAAGATAGATCCTAGGGAGAAAATACATTTCAAAATGCATAAAATTTAAAGAGATTTTTAAAAATGCAACTCTTTCCTTTTAACAAATATCTTTAAAAGTGAAAAGGACTGCTCTAAAAAGCTAGATCTCGGGTGGGGGGGGGAATATTTTTTAAATCAGCAATCTGATTCAAGGGCTAAGGACTTTAAAAAACATTTTTTTAGTAGTATCTGCAGATTACTGAGACAAAACCCAACCATTGCCATGATAAAAACCCTTTCTTTAAGAAGGTGCAACTCATACCTCAATAAAGATGGGGAAAAAAATAAACAAACAAAAAAGGTGAGGCTGACATGCAGACTTGACCACTGTACCCTCTTAGAGCACACAAAAGAAATGGGTCAAAGGATCACATTTCACTCTAGTGTATCAGGATTTGTTATAAAGGAGTTTCCCTGGAATTTTTGGAGTGTTTTGCAATCAACAAGCAGCTTTAAGTTGGTTCAGGGGAAATAAAGAAGCCGGAGAAGGCTTCTGAGTCCCAGGTTTTACAAGGGCTCTGGGATGGATTTTAAGTAAAAAGAGCTCGGGAAAGTATCGCCTGCACCCAATAAGCTCCCTTCTCTTACATCAAGGTCCATCTGGAGGGAAACAGGGATCTAAGTAAATGAAGAGCCAAACCAGTAAACACAGAGTGATCCAGTGTAGCAACATCATTGATCTTGTAGCTGTTAATCAGCCACTAACTGACATCGCTGAGGACTGTCAAAAGCCAGAAGCCAAGTCCAAGCATTCACCATTGCTGCTGGCAGCTCGGAGGCCAAGGAGGGGGAAATCTTCTCCTAAACTGGGACTTGCCAGGGACTTGACTGTACCAGGGAAGCCAGGGCATCTCAGAGGTCACACACACACACACACACACACTCCAACTCTAAAACATAAAATAGCCACCTCATCTCAGCTATTCCCCCCCAGCACTCAACTACTATCCAGGTTCATGCACAGTATCTGAAATAGAGGGGGAAACACTACCCATAACATAACCTATTTCTTAAAAACTGCCAAAGCTATTCACTGAAGTTTACCATGAGAGTCCAAATTGAATATTTCCCCAAATTGTCAAGTTCAGGCTGATTTCAAGGGGAAAAAAAACCATTTTATAGGTGATGACAGTACTTAATTCTAGTTCTAAGCTGAATTTCTTTTTTGATTTTCAAAATGAGCTTTAAACAGTTTTAATTGTTCTAAAACACTCCAGACATAAGAAAAAGGAAAACCATCTCGAATAGAATTTTATAGTTAAGAACACAACTGCATAGTTCATCTAAAACAAAAAGACTACAGCCACCCCTAGTCAAGGGGCTTAAGAAAGCTTTGTTCTGGGGTTGGGGGCTCCTAATAAAAAAGAGTTGTATGGATCTTTCAATAATAAGCTGGATTTAAGAGGCAAGTAAATTGAAAATTGGTACAAGCTTATCTGAGAGGACAAAAAGGAAGCTAAAAGCACCTAGCACACTTTTGAGATAACCTATTAGTCAGGCATTGGAGCCATCTGTAATGGCCTGTTCCCTATACTACTGGCAATTTAAATTTTCTGCCCAAAACACAGTGGCAAACTTCAGAGGCCTTAAATTCCAAAAGCAGTCCTGCAGGACATTTGTGAGCTTTGGGGACTGTTTGTGTCATGGAAAAAAACCTAAGGGTCAGACACTCTAGGTGACAGCAGGTCCCCATACCCTCTAGTCTTGACCTCAAAGGCCAGGCTACCAATGCTCTTGCAGAGTCTGATCCACATATCCACAGCTGACACCAGACCCAGGATGACCTGGGGGCCCCCTATGTCCCTCAACTTCCTGGAAAGGCCCCCAAACCCACATGGCCCTCTGCCTCTCTGCCTATCTATTAGAGCATGTCAAGGGTGGTGGGTTGGTGATTTAAAACTGAAGTCTGAGAAGGCAATGTCTCTCACTTACCCCAAGACTGGAAAGAAGTGAAACCAGAAACCCGAGAGAAGGGAGGCAAGAGGACAGGGAAAGAAATCAGGAAAAGAGATGTGAGGGCAAGTGTACAAAGAGCGGGAACTCAATGAAATGAGACACACAGCAAGGAGAGAGAGCCTGGAAGGGAAGCCTCAGGTTAGAAATGAAGAGGAGGAGAAAAAGGAATGGATTGGCCAGAACGGGGAGAAGAGAAAGGAAAGAAAGGTAAATGTGGTGTACAGTGGGAGGCAAGAAGAGAGAAGAGAAAAACGGAGGAAGCCCAGCATGGGGGCATTTGGAAGACAGGGGACATCTGTGGAGGGGGACCTTTGTTTTCTGGGACCCCAGCTCCAACCCTGCACTTCTTCAGAGAAGCCAAGTCCCATCCTCTACTTCCTATGGACTCCAGCTGAGTGAGGGTTCATTATGTGGGAGGTGCTGGGGGGAGACATGGACTCAGCTACACTTTTCAGGGTCAAGTAGAATTTACAGAGACTGACACAGAGACAGATGCAAACAAATCAAGGCAAAGACCAGGAAACAGACACGCAGATACAAGAGAAACACAGCCCCGCCTCCACAGGGCAAACAGAGCAGGGTTTGGAGGAGGGGAGGGCAGGGGAGAAGGGTTGAATTGCAGATGCCCCTGGGGCCTTTGTGGCTCTGGTCTGGAAGGGGCTGGACTCCACAGATGCTCCTCAGGCCCTGATAAGGACATGCTGCCCACCAGGGCCCCCCCTGTCCACAGCCCCAAAGACCACACTTGGGCATAGCGTCTTGGGGAAAGGGTCTGTGCTGACTCAGTGGTAGATTCAACTCCAGGATCCACAGGGTCATTGAAGTTCCCCCTATTGACATCAGAGAGGATGACTGAAGGGACACACAAACATGCAAACAGGAACACAGGAAAGGCAGGGATGAAATCTCCTTAATGGACTCTGACAGACAGGTGCCGGCACATATGGACAGTGGGGCCATGGATACAGACATAGTTAAACCAGACAGATAGTGCCTTGCACTTGTGTGCAGCCACCCAGAGGTCCACTGCCCACTCTCTGGAATCTGAGTCCCTCTCTCTCCCCTTCTGTGAATCCTCAAAAGACTGCCTCCAGCTTTGTCCATGTGAACTTCCTGTCAGTCCTTTTGTCTGTCTGACCTCGAGATCATACTCTGTAAAATAGGTGTAGCTGAAAGTTTAGAAGACAGTCAGGGAGGAGACTGGGTATAAAGGTGCTTAATAACTGGTAACTATAGCTGGGGGTGGAGGCAACAGAACTCAGAAGCCCATATCCTGGCGATGCCTGCCCCTCCCCCTACACCACCTCCCCACAGAAGCCACCCTCTAGTGGGGGAGAGGGGAAAGGAGCTGGAGGAAGAAACTGACCAGGGCCAAGAAGGAAGATGAGAAGGTGGGACATGGTCTGAGTCCCTACTAACCAGGCAACTTCTCAGGATCTACTGTGCACCCCTCCACTCAATCTCCAACAAATTGGGGCCTGCATTGTGCAAGCAAGGGCACTTCCAGAGAAGGCAGCTCTGGAAGCTAGGCAGGCCGTGGCCAAGCCCCCACCATGCTGCAAGGGAAATTGAAAACGGAAGGAGGTAGTACTTCTCAAGGAGGGGGCAGATGAGAGCTGGGACAAGGAGGGACAGAGACAGGCATTAGCGGTTGGCTAACCCGCACCTGGAAGGAGCTGCCTTCTTCAGCCTCATGCACAGTCATGGGACCACCAGTTCTGATGTGACCTCCCCAAGGGCTGGGGCACAACCTCTGGGCCACCAGGCTCTGTGCAGAAGGAAGCAGTGAGCGGATCCCTGCAGGCGAGGATAGAAGCGCAAGGGCAGCCCTCCTCATTTTGTCCTCAAATCGCTCCTTGACTAAGCTAAGGGCTTGGTCACCTCTCAGAGTACTGACCCCAACTCCTTTGCTTTCTGGCTCACTCTGCGAGATCAGAGCCTCCCCTGAGCCGGGCTAAGTCTGCACAGGAGACGGCTGCTGGGGGCGCTGGGGTCACCACGTACTGGAAACCGTTTTGGCATAGGCCCCTAACGGTGAGGAATCGTTTGGGCTGGAATCCGAGAAATCGGCTTCTCTCCACAAATCTCTCCACTGCTTTGGTGGATGATCTCGGACTCGTGAAACTGACACAAAGAGAAACTGACTTGCCCGCAGCCAGCCCAGCAGCTTAGATCAGCATTTCCCTGCCTACCAGGCCGTTCGGCCCTCCGGGGCAGAAACGGACATATTCGCCCGGGGAGCTCGTCTTCTCTCCAGCCGGGTCTCTGCTGCCTTTGTTAAATAGGGGATCCAAGGCTAAGTAAGCAGGATCCTGGGCTGTCTGAAGCTTTGGGGAGGGCTCCCAGCGCAGAAGCAATTCCCTGACCGTAGGTCCGTGGGGGCCCGAGCTGGGCACCCGGCTGGATGCCGCCGAAGCCTGGCGCCTTGCTCCAGCCCAGCTGTGCAGCGCTCAGAAGGAAAATACGATTCGTTCCACTTGGAATTTCCTCGAAATCTCCGAATCTAATCCGGCGTTAACTCACCGTGAGAGGACCGCTCATCTCACAGGAGGGTGTACTAATGGGTGAACCGGCGGATCCCGACGGGTCAGGCAGCCGGCCAGCCTCGCCTGCGCCCAAAATGACCCTTCCCGTCTCCTACACACGCGGTGTCTTTCAGAAGGCGAGGGTGCCTGTATGGTGACTAATTGGCTTCTTCTTCTTGATTTTTTTTTTTTTTAAGGGGAGAAGCCATCATGAGGCAAGCGTCCTGCAGAGGACTTGATAGTGTCTTTAAGGGTCTCTGTATGAACTGGAGGCTTCTAAGCAGAAGCTCAGCTCAGGGACGGCTACTTCGTTGATTTTTCAAATCCCACTCCTCAACTCCAGGATGCCTTTGGAGCTCTGGACCTGGTGTCCTCGCTTAGCTCTCAACCTCTTCCTCCACACATACAAGCACACAGGCAGTTTTGGGGCCCCACTTTCCCTCCAAGCCCCAGTTTTGATCAGCCCCACCGCTGAAAAAGGCGCCATCGGGATCCGGGTGTGGGGCGCTGTCTGAGACTCAGAATGACCTCTCCCTACAACTTCGTGCCCTCCAACTGGCCCGGCCCAAAGCCCTCTCCGGGTCCGAGTCAGGAATCTCCCGGCACGCTGAGATGTTGCTGCCGGAGCCCCGGAAAGACTGCAGCTCGCTGCCTACACTACCGGTTGCTGGAGGCGGGATTCCCGGTGCCAGGTGCTCCGGCCTGGTCGACCAGGAGTTTTGCTCCACATCCCCTGCCTGGAAGCCCTGCACTTTGCAAACTTGACTGCGCGGCCACAAAGGTCCTGGGTCCTCCCGTCCTTAGTACCTGCCCCGCGGTCCGGCACCCCCAACCCCGTCCCGGCGGGAGAGTGAGAGAAGCGAGCTCGCCGCCTACTTACTATGCATGGATGCAAACGGGTCGTGCTTACAGTGTATTTCCATCGGGGCGCTCCAGACTGCAGGCCGGCCCACGCTGCCGCCTCCCGGCGCCAAGGGGCTGCCCAGCGAGGCTACGGAGCCGCGCCGCCAGGCCGGGAACTGTGCGAGCTGGGCTCAGAAAGCACTGCTGGAGCTTCTGTTCCTCTCTCAGACCCGCTCTGCCGGAGATCGCCGAGAGCTGCGCCTAGAGGCGGGAAACGGCGCTAGTACAGTCCGGCTGGGAGCAGTGCGCCCAACTCCTGGTGGCTTCCCTCCCGGGCTGGCTCAGGCGTCGGCTCCGCACCCGGTCCGGGGTAGCTGCGGCCAAGGCGCCCGCAGCTTCGGGGGCATAGTTTAGGGGCCCGCCTCCGGGACGGCCTGGAGCCCCCCCGCCTCCTGTAGGAGCGGCTCTAAGGAGGCCTGTGGGACACACAGCCCTTGGCTTCACTCGGGGGGCAGCGAGGCCCGCGGGCTGCCAGGCTGGTTCCGCGGCCTCGCTGCCTCTGGAGTCTCTCCTCGATCCCTCGGTCTCCACCGGATCCTTTCCCTTTCTGCTTCTTTGAGTCTCTGGGGCTCGGACTTGCCGCTTCAGCTCTTCTCCACCCGGCTCTCCGACGTCTCGGACGAAGTTGCAAAGAACTTCCTCTCTGGCGGCGCTGGGGTCCTGGCGGGTTCTGAGACGCTTACGCCACTGAGGTTGGGGCTAAGACTCTGGAGTCCCCGGGAGCCTGCAGCCCTCACACCCTGGGACCCACTGCCTTCAAAGTTCCCGCGGCCCCCGCTGCTCCCTCATCGCCGGGACCAGGAATGGGGACAACAGCGACGATCTCCTCCTCGCCTGAGTATCTGCCTCGCACCCACCAACTCTTCGAGCTTCCGCTGCCTTCTCTCGGGGGTCTGGTTCGACTGTCTTTCAGTTGCCTCTTCCGGGACGGCCGCCACGCCTGCCCCAGGCGTAGAGCGAGGGACAGAGAAGAGAGCGAAAGGTCCCCTAGACCAAGGCCGCCGGGACTGCCGGTGCAGAGATGCAGCCTCTATCTGCTTTGACTCCCAGCGTTGCCGCCGCAGCCGCAGCCGCCGCCGCCGGCGCTAGCCCTCCGCCTGTTCGGCGCGCACAGTGCGCCACCGCGCCGCCCCGGAGCCGCTTTCAGGACCCGCTGCGTGTGGACAGCGCCGCCCGGGGCTCAGCCTCCCTCCGGGCGGGGGCGGGGGCGGGGCGGGGGCTAACCTGCCAATCACGCTTCATCAAGCCAGTCAGAGCGGTGGCAGCCGGCTCTGACCCGAGACACCGCCCCATTGGCTGAGCAACCGGCGGGCTCCGCCTGATTAGCCGATACCTGGGCAATGGGAGAGAATGGGGGGCGGGGCCCAGGCGGCGGCGCCACGTTCATTGACAAACGCGCGGGGCGAAGGCCTAGTGGAGCGCGGACTGGGGGAGGGGGAAGGGGATCAACACAGTGCCTGGAGAGTCCAGCTGCAGGTCCAGCAGGAGCCTGGCCTCCTCTCCGCGGCATTGGGACCCAGGGATGCCCTGAGGGATTAAGGGCAGCCGAGGCGGGGATGGAGGGTGGGGAGTGAGGGTGGGGAAACAGTCTCCAGAAAACGCGCGCGCGCGCGCACACACACACACACACACACGCGCGCACACACACACACACACAACGGATGTTGGAGGAAAACAAGGAGCTCAATAGAGGTCAGGCTTTCAATCTAAGCACCATCAGACTCGCGATGGAAACGTAGTGTGTGCACATCTGCTCCGTTCTGACCTCAGTTTCCTCATCTGTAAAGTGGACAGAGTTGACTTACCTAGTTTTTAATGAAGGCTCCTTCCAGCGGAAATATTTCATAGTTTTATCAAGCGCCTACTAAGCTGACGCTGCCGCCTCCTTGTCCACCGTCCTCCCCTGCTCTAACTCAAGGGCCCCCAATTCTGAGCTAACCGTAGGCAGAGACATAGAAGGGGAAAATCTCACAGTCCTTTAAAGTTAGTAACCAGGGTGCTCCTGGGGGAGAGGTCTATCTGAGGCTTTGGACCAGGTTGCCCAAGCACTGAGCCGTGAGCCCCTCTTTCCAGCCTCAGACCAGGAGCTGTCAGACGCTTTGGGGGCTAGTGATATGCGCAGCTGAAGGCTTCTGTCTGCAGGGGCAATTCTGCATCCGGAGCAAGGCCTCTTGGGAACTGAATGAATCCAGTCCCGTCCAGTGCTAATGAGAGTCCCTGAAGCGGGCGGGCGCATTCAATCTGCAAGGGCCACGCAGAGCTGCGCTAAGGGTGCTACTGTGCTGCAGCTCTGTCGTCGAGAAAACCCGACTTTTCCTCTCCTGGGTAAGTTCTTGTCGCTTTTAAGACAAAATGAGTGGATTTCTAGCAGGACTCTTTTGGTCCAGAAGGGCAGGGTCTTCGGCCAAAGAGACTCAGTTTCTCAGGCGTGTCAGGCTCTGGGACCACAATCAAAGGAACTGTACGACAGCCATTCTACACCCAGGAGGCAATAGTTCTGTGAGCGCCTATGTGCGCCCAAGCCCAGCCCTGGAATAGTAACTGAAGACTCCCCTGTCCCAGCAGCTCATGGGAGTTGTCCAAGACCCACCGTTTCGAATTCATAAGTGATGATCTTCTAATATTAAACATAAATCCACCAAAGCAAGGGCTCTGAGATGCCTGCTCTGGACCTGGGCTTGTAAGGAGGACAGAGCACGGGTTGACCCTGGGAGGACTCCCAGGTTATTCTCTACTTCAGTCTCCCTTCTCTCTACCTCTGTCCAATTTCTCACACTCCTACATGGGATCAGCCCTTGGATCCATCTTCTGTTCCTGCCCCAGATCCAGCTGCCCCTGAACGGTAGATAAGTTTCCGGCAGTGACACCGTCCCCACCCCCTCCAGGGCACAGCTGCTGAAAACAGACCCAGGAAGTCCTCTGGGGGCCCAGGAGGCTGCGTATGCACTGGGGTGGGGTGGCAGTGGGTGTTATCTCTCCTTTGTCTGGAACCCCGCCTGTCCCAATCTTCGACCACACTCCCCTCTCCCTGGAGCAGGAGGATCGCAACGTCGCAGAGGGACCAGGATGGTTGGGGTTCCCGCGTTCGTTCCAGCCGGTGGCGCTCGATGGATCAAAAGTGGACTAAGAATTCGACGTGGCGGCTCTGCGTTCCCACCGGAGAGGCGGGAGTATGGGGACGCTCAGAGGGTCGCAGCCAGTGACACCTCCACCTCCAGCCCCGCTCTAGTTCAGGCCTAGAAACTCAGATTCTAAAGTCTTAGAGCTAAAAGGGCCCTGAGGCTAGGCCTTCCCCATTTTACAGATATGAAACCTGAGGCCAAGACAGGAGGCTACCTGTCCAAGGTCACAGAGCAAGTCCGGGGTAGAGGAAAGGCTGTGAACTGGAAACCTCTTTCTCAGAAGGGTTTCTCCAGAGCCACTCTTGGGATGACGGGGCGGTTTTTTTGGGGGGGGGGGGTGGAGGGGAAACCCAGCCAGGGTATGCCCATACACACCGATTTTCCTTCCGATACCAGTGCGGCTTGGACCGAATCCCCCCAAAGCGCTGCCAGGGTTGAATGGAACCACATATATTACTTGAACTGGAATAGGTCGGCTTCCCATTTCACACAGAAGGCTTTCGCCTTCAGGATGGTGTTGGGCAGCCTAACCTGGGCGGCGAGAGCAGCCCCCTTTCTCACCTTGTGGTGCGCAGGGCAGAGGGTATTTCCCTTTGGATATAGGATTATTCACAGCCGCCTGAGCGTGCCGGCCTCCCGGAACTTCTAACTCCAAGAGGCGCCATCAGATATCCTGGCCACCTAACCCAGTCTTATAGGCCAGCAAATGGCGGCCCAGAGAAGTTACTTGACTATTCGGGATAACACAGCGATTCCTTGACCAAGCCGGGCACCGCGCCTCAGTCCTGCCTCCGAAAGCTCACCAGCCCACGAGTCTGCGTCCAGGAGAGAGAGGCTATCAGGGGGTTGGTCTCCACGCCGCTGCGCTGAATGCGGTAGGGTGTCGCTGTGCGCAACAGTCGCGTGGTTTCTTTCCTCCGCTGCGTGACTTTGGGCCGGGCCTTGTATTAAGCGGCGGAGGCAGCAGACGGGGAAAGGAAACCCCCCGGAAAGAAATTTAATTTGTGTAAATGGAATTGCCTTTGAAAGTTTTGTTATTGAAAGAAAGCCCATTGAGAATAATGTTTGAGAAGCCACTTTCAGAGGAATGTCCACCTCCACCTCGGTCTCCATACACAAGCCTGGCTTTACTCGGAACACACCCCCTCCCCGCCTCCCCCTCCCTCCCCCTGGGCCAGCCCCTCCTGCGCCCAGCGGCGTCTGGGGGTTGGGGCTGCTACAGTGCTCCTGGGCCTGAAATCGACTCCCGCAGCCCAAGTCCAGCTCATCTCCCTTCTGGTGCTTTGGATAAAGCGAGGCCTACAGGGCTCAGATTGGTTGCTCAGTTCGAGAAAGCCAGAGAGGCCCTAGCGGTGCTGTCCTAACTTGGTGGGTCCTCTCTCAGCCTCATTTTAAACGCATCAAAGAGAGAAATGAACTGACCCTAAGTTACACAGCTAGTCGGGTCAGAGCCGATTCCTGCATGATTCCTGCGCCTGGATCAGTGGTCTGCTCTGCCTGGCCCAAGTCTGTTTGTAGGAATGGTCGAAGTGGGAGAAAAAAGGGGAAAATTTAACCAGATTTTTCAAGAACTGTGCAAAGTGCCTTTGTCAGGGTTTGTTATCATTACCAGCGCACCTCAAAGGCCAGGGACTCTGGGACTACGTTTATTTCTCCCAAAGGCGGGTCCTGCTTCTCCTAGGGCTCAGTTTCCCCATGTGTCTGAAAAGAATCCCTGAGATGAGACCTCCCAAGGTTCTGAAAGATGAAGATCCATGGGTAGAGGGTATTATTCCACCAGGCTCATTCCAGAGCTAGGGGAATGGATGCCAACACGCAGGCAGTGTTCAGTCTATCCTGCTCTCCCTGGCCTTGGGACTCCTTAACCCTCACCTCAGCTAATTTGCCTAATTGTCATTTTCCTCCAAGGGAGGCCGTGGGGGGAGGGGGGTGCGTGGGGCTCTATCGCCTTTTCCAGCAAGAATGAGAGGTTTAAGGGCAGAAAAATTACCTTTCAGTCCTACTCCCTCCATACTTCCTTCTGTATGATCTCAAATAAGTCCCTGCTCCTCTCTGGACCTCAGTTTTTCCTTTTTTGGCACCACAAGGAAGAGGCTAGACAAGAATACCCTTAAGCGGCTCCTTGCTCAGGTGGAACCTCACCGACCTTGGGCTTACAGCTAGAATGGCATATATGCCTTCCCCATTATACAGATGGGGAAACTGAGGTCGAAAGAAGGAATGGAATACAGTTCTGAAGGAGGGAAAGGGCCATCGAGCGACCCATACAAGGCCCTGAAGTTGGGAGAGGGGAACGGCCCGAGCAAAAACCCCAAAACCAGACCTGGACGCCCCTAGACTGGCCAGTTTCTCAGCTCTCTTTTCTTCCCCGGCCCAGGCTGGTGCAGACAGGCGGAAGTGTAGTGTTACCTGAGATACCGCCCTTTCCCAGGCAGGGCCCTCACCCAACCCGTCGGTGAAGAGGGGGCATGGCTCTCCAGATTTTTAAACTCTGGCCAGCCTAGGGGTCCTCAGCCCCACCCAGGCCTGTCTCGCAGAGGAATGAAATGCTTTATTGATTAAACGATTATTCAGACGATTGAACTAATCAAAGAGCCCATCGACCGCCATGAATTACAGTCTTCGTAGACAGCTTGTCTGGAGAGGCAGCCAGGCCAGCCATGCAGACCCTCCAGTGGACCCTCACAGGCCTCTGACCCATTCCCAACACACACACACACACACACACACCCTAGTCCCCAGCGCAGACACCTCTGGAGTCTCACCTACTAAGGGACCCACTGCGGAGTAGTGGGGAGAATAAGGATAGAGCAGAAGGGGATTCCAGGTTCCCTTTCCTGTGCCTTTACCCTGGAGAATCCTCTTCAATTCCCTGCCTCTTAGATTTCTGCCCTCACTTCTCTTCAGTCATGATTTTGGAAACACATATATGCCTAGGGAGTTGTCCTGGGTTTCAGATACAAGTTCACCCCCCCACCTCTCTCTCTGCTTTTTGACCTGTATTTAGGGCTGGGGTGGAGGTGGGTGCTCACAGAACCATATGGATAGGGGAAGGGGAGTTCTGTCAGGGCCAGAAGTGTGTTTGGATGGGGGTTTAGCACATTTGGCCTAATGAGTAAAAGAAGTGCCCATACCTGGCTTTTACCTCAGGGCAGACAGAAGCTTCCTGCTGCCTTCCACCTCCTCTCAGACATAAACACACCCTGCCACCCACTGCCTGGGCCTGTGGGGGGAACACCAGGCTCTGTGCCAGGAACGCTTCTGTGCATATAGGTTCAGAGCTGGATGCCCCAGTTAGGCACACATGTCCACCTACTTGTGCTCTCCTCCTGGCACCCAGAAGATAAAACCTGAGCGCACACACGCGTGCACACACACACACACACCAGTGACAGAGGCTTGTCTAGGTAAGAGCTAAGGCAGGCTGGGGGTCCCTAGAAATGTCACAACTAGCCTATAGGTAGGCTGCCTCCTCTCACCTGCCAAGGTTGTGCCTGCAACGTGAGACCCTTTTGTACAAATGGTCGGCTCAACAGTACCCACAGAGGGAAGCAGTGTACACCACACAACGAAGGGCTGCACACCTCCACTCCTGTTCTCTCAACAGAATGGAACCTGAGCCTGACTGATGGCAGACTTAGTACAACAGATCCCCACAGGTCCCACACCCATCTTTGTGCCTAGAGGCAGGCACTTTTGTGTACATTGGCATGTGCACAGTGAACAGCTGTTGACATCCAAAAATGGAGGGGTTGGTGTAACCATCTTATTCTCACTTCCAGAATCACTTGGGATGTGACGGGGAAACACAGACCCTTAAAGAAGTAGATGTACACTCAGACACTCATCCAAATTATGTATACACCACTCATAGACACACATTTTAGATACTCAAAAGAACAGTACCCAGGAACAGCAACTCATAACCACATACTAACAGACTCACGAATATAAAGCTACACATACACAGGCACACAGATTCTTCAACACACACTCAAAATTTTTGATAATATATATATATACAGGGACACACAAACTCATTGTCACTCATGCACACCCTGAGCCCCTATGTAAACACACAAACCCAAACTTTCAGACACCCAGATAAACATCCACATAAACATTCAGAAATAGAGAAAAATACACGCAAACTCGCAAACACTTGGACTGATGCAGAAGTGTGTGAACAGATTGGAGAAAAGAAACGTACCGCAGACAAACGCGCAGTCAATCCCTGCGAAAATGAGACGCGCCCCCTCCCCCAGGGCCGAAGTGTTTGAGGGCCAGCGCCCGGCTGGGTCTCTGAGTTAACACGCCTAGTGCCCGTATCGCGGTCCTACCTGTCCTGCCGGTCCGAGGAGTCGGGTAATTTTTCTCTAAATCCATTTTGATTTTTCAGAACTTGATGTAATGGACAGGGAAAAAAAGTTTCCACTTTTTGGTGCTTTTTTTTTTTTTTTTTTTTTTTTTTTTTGGGTCTCAGGGGCCGCTCGCAGGTCGGAATAATTCAAGCCTTCCGCTCCCCCGCCGAGCTGGGGTAGCTGATCACTGAGCTGAAACTAAACGTTTTAGGTGGAAAAAAAGCGTCCGAAGGCACCGTGAAATGATTAAGGAACTAAAGAGCTTCTCGCCATGTGAGATCATGTCCTGTTCTCGCCAACATCACAAGATGTCCCCAGACGCGCCGCGCCCCCAGCGTGCCTCCCCGCACTGCAGGCCCCGAACTGGGAAAGGGTGTCCGCGCTCTGCGGCCCGGCCTGCTCAGCTGGCCAGACGGGGCGGGCCGGGCCGGGCCAGCAGCAGTGCGGGAGGCCGGGAGAGCAGCAATGCTGCCGCCGCGCCGCCCTGGACTTTTATAGGGGGTTGCGGGGGAGGGACGGACGGCTTCAGACGGAGCCGAGCGCTAGCCTGCGTTCTAACGGCAAGGAGCCGACCGCAGGCGAGCCGGGACCCCTGGCGTCGCGACCGCACCTTTTACAAATCCCTAAGTCTGGGTGTCGCGGCCCTCTGCTCTGTGCGCGAGGCCGGTGACCCCTTTAGATGCAAACCCCGCCACGTAAGAGGGTGCAGGCCGCGTTTTTGTTTTTTAAGAAATTAACCACTCGGCCAAGCAGGTGCAGTTGAAAGGGGTGTAGAGGCAAGCCGTGTTGCCAGGCATAGAGGGGGGCGTTCCAGTTTCCTCAGATTCACCCCTAGGGCGGCGTCCGCCCTCCAGAGCTCTCAGCCACTCCACCCCACCGCAGTTTGCAGCTCTATTATTACTATTGCTGTGTCCCTGACTCTAGGGCAGTGCCAGAACCCTAGAGCGCCCAGGTACCATTCCTGGCCCCAGAGCCTTTCCACACACCATGTCCCATCCCGGCCCGGAGCACAGAGGTTAAGCTGTGAAATGCTGGAGATAAAATCCCGGCCTCCGCTTTGGAACACCCGGGCTGAGGAGAACCTTCTCAGGAGGTCCTGGAGGTTGGCATGAGTCCCGGACACCTTACCCCGGCCCATAAGTGGAATCCCCTTGCCCTCCAGCCCCGAGAGGTTGAGGCGTCCCCGAGCCCCAAGACTTGACTTCAGAGGGGAAATCAGAGAGACCGCGCAGAAGTTTGGCATGTCCAGCCCGTTCTCTTCGGCCCAGGCTCAAGACTTCCCTCCCCTTTCTCCTCCCAAGTCCCGAGTCCAGCTGCTGGGCTTGGCCACTGGAAGCCCGTGGGGCCCCGCTGCGGGGTGGTCGCAGGGGCAAGGTTCTCCAGGGCGGGGGAGAGAGCCGCAGGAGGACTCTTGGCCCGCCGGACAATGGCAGTTTCGAAAAGTGAATCGTCCTCAGCGAGAGTGTTGTTTGTTTTTTGGAGGGGGTGGTCACGAGGATGGGCCGAAACCTAGGGGGAAGAGCCCAGAGCTCGAGAAAAGGGGGCGGGGGGCTCGGGAACCGGACATCACTTATCCACTGAGCCGATTTCGCCACAATCGGAAACTTGGCTGTGGATTCCCCGGCGGCTCCCTCCCCCCCGCCCCCCACAAGTAGTCTGCGCAGTCCCGCTGCGCCGCCTCTTCCTGCAGCCTACGCGTCCGGATCCCTGCCCCGGCGACTTGATTTTTGGCCATCTCCAAGCGCTCGACTCTCCCTCGCAACCGGGCCCCAGCCCTTGCTTCCCGCCCTCCCGCCTAGCCCGCGCCGGGAGGCTGCGCAGAGGAGGAGCGGCCTGTCCGCGCCTAGAGATCAAAAAGCCCTCCCGGAATTGACATTTCATCTCGGGCTGGGGACGGGAGTTGTTTGGGGTTTTTTTTGTTTTGTTTTTTTCTATTTAGAGGGTTTGTTTTGTTTTTGTTTGTTTTCTTTTCATTATCCATGTGAGTGTTTTGTTTCGGGTGTTTTGCGTGTTGGTTGTTCGTGGATTTCATTTTAGCGGGTTTTGCTCTGTGAGTCTTGGTCTTTTCTGCCTTGTGTTTTGATTTTGTGTGCGTGCTGTACTTTGTCCTTGTAGGCTTTTTGTGTGTCGTTTGGAAGGCTGCTCTTTCTGCACGGTGTTTTGATGTGTTTTGATTTTGTACTAGTGGGTGTCGTTTGTGTGTTTTGAGTTAGGTGAATTTTGTGTCTGTATGGATTTTGTTTTCTTCGATTTTGATTTTGTTTTTATGAGCAGTGCGTTTGATGGGAGCTTTGGTTTATGTTTTCGTGTGTTGGCTTTAGTTTTTGTGTTTGTGGGATGCTTTGGTGAGTTTTGCGTGTGTATTTGGCTTTGTGGGGCTTTTGGATTAGGGAGGGGACACCGGCCACTTCTTCATTCTTGTCCGCACCCAGGAAGGGCAGAGGATTAGGCCAAGCACCAGGACCCGTGGACTCGCGGTGCTCGGAAATACCTGACCCCCGCGCGGCCGAGTCGTACTCTGGGCGCTCCAGACCAACGCGAACAAATATGTGTTCCCGAGGGGGCGCCCGCCCTTACTCATAACCCCGCCGGTCGTGTGGCGCCAGTGCCCAGAATTCACAGAGCCCCCCCCCCCTCGCGGGGTATCCAGGCCCAACCGTCATCCCCTTGCCCACCCTGCCCGCTGTGGGTTGACCTCCCCTTGCGCCTGGCCAGCGTGCTTCGGACCTCTCGGACTCCCGCAGCGTTGAACCGAGGGGCTGCTCCCTGATGCGGAGAAGGTGGCGAACCTCTTCGGGGGACCCGGAATTGATGCTGCGACCTTAGAGATACTGGGCAAGGGGCTCTGGACACAAAGAGTCTAGGCGCAGATCGGCATTGGAACCCCCGAAAAATCCCCCGTCTCACTTGGCCGCAGCCTCAGAATCCTAGAAACCCAACTCTGCTCAGCTTTCGGTTCGGAGAACTTGCCCTAGTTTGCAACCATCGACATACAAATCCACACTCGAACATAGGCATACACAGCTAGAGAGCGAGAGCGAGCGAGCCGGCGCCTTGGTAGCAGCGGCCTGCGTGGCTGAACCAGCGCTGGCACCACCTCAAGGGGAAGACGAAGTGTAGTGACCGGAAATGTCCCAAGGACAGAACAAGGCTTTTTTTTTTTTTTTTCCTGTCCACGTTGCCGGAACTTCTCCAACCTCGATACACGTGGATTTGTTTAATGCTACACCGGGGAGAAAAAGAGAGACAAATTCAGAGAGGCAGAGAGACATGCTGGCTAAAAGGGCGAGGAAGTGCGGGGAGAATCTCTAGAGAAAGAAATATGGAGAGGGAGAGAAAAAACTGTGAGGAAAGGCAGACTGGAGACCCAGGAAAGGGGCTGGTGAGGAGGCTCCTCCAAGGCCCCCCGCGCGTTATGGCCTTCTGTGAGAGGGAGAAAGCAGAAACCGAGAACAGAGAGTGACAGGAAAAGAAAAGAGTCGCAGAAGGGGTTGGCCTAGGCACGCTGCGAGCTTCTCTCCAGCTAAGACGCTGCAGTCCAGGATTGGGGAGGCCGACGTCGGGAGGCGAGGAGCCTAGGTCGGGCTCTGCTATTCAGCCAGGAAACACCCGAAGACTCCAGGGTTTGTGGAGCCGAGACTGAGGCTCGATTTCGGCCCGGCGCCACCCCGAGACTCCCAGCCCGGAATCCAGCAAAGATTGGACCACCGCGGTCCGCCGCTGGGCCTCCCTCTGTGCGAGCCCTGGGAGAGGCGGCGGGGAACGACTCCGGCCCTGTGGCTCTGGGACGGAGCCTGCTCTGAGGGCGGGTGGGAACCGACGTCCAGGCAAGTAGCTAGGAAGAGGCCCCGCCCTAAAGCTGGGGGCCCAGTTCTGGGAGCGGCTGAGGCCGCAGCTGGACTCGCAGGATTTGGGGTCCGCGCAGCGCACACGTGGCACCGCACCTTCCGCTGGAGGCGCCGCTAAACCCCAGCCCCGCCCCGCTGCGTTTGCTGGGTCTGGATGGTGTCAGGATTGAGGGTGGACGCCGAGTCCCGGCGAGTAGGTTCCTCAAGGCCTAAGCTTGGGGCTTGCCGGGGGGCGGCGCCCGTGTGGATGGGGGCACCTCTCCACTGGCAACTCCCGGCGAGCAGAGCGCAAAACGCGCGCAACGCAGGCCAGCCGCCGCCGCCGCCGCAGGTTTTCAAGCGGCGCCCGCGGTGGAAAGGGGCTGAGGAATGGTTTGGATAGAAGCACCCATTTCTGCTGGCATTGGAGTCCTCTGCACATAAAGGGCTTCGAGCTTCTGGCTGCTGGCTTGCTGGGACACCATGTGCTAGCGGCTCGCCACCCAGCAACACAGGGGTAGTGCTAGAAAACACGATGGGGCTGTGTTCGGGGAATCTGATGCTCATGGTGGGTTATTGCTACTGTTGTTTACTGCCTTTCTTGCTTTAATTAAAAGTATTATTGAGAGAAGCCTCAAACAGCGTAGAGACTCGGGTCATTTGGATGGGTTCATTTCAACTCAAATCCAGTAATTCGATTCAGTTCCACGACTGGTTTCCAGCTCACAGGTACACACGGCAGACGTCGTGTCTGCCGTATACCGGGACGCGATTTGAAGGCAACTTGTGGAGAATTTTGAGATAAAATTCACTATCCTGTAGTTACATTCGCAGTTATGAATATGGAAAACAGGGAGTCAGTTGTATTTAAAATTGGCCAACATATCCCAGCAATCCACTATTACCTAAGAATCCAAAACGGGGCATTGAAAAGATTTACTGGCACTCTGATTATTTAACATTGAAAACAGTGTAAATCAGTTTATTTCTTCTTCTATTTCCTTTTAAATTTAACAATACCATGATTTGTAAGTAATAAAATCATATTTTGCCAAAGAAGACTTACATGCAGGATGTTTTATTTCTGCCAATATTTATACGATGAACTGTTAGCTCTCCCCACCCCCTTTTTCTTCTGCTATTTCTCCGTGTAATGTAATGTGAGCTTTAAATATTCATGTGCCAACCCTGACTTGCATTTATTTAATATGTTTTAAACTAATAACATTTTAATGTGATATAATTTGATGCCATGAAGTACTGGAACATAAAGGAGCCCACTTCACCAGCGATTTTGACTGCGTGCACAGGTTAAATGATTCTTATAGTTTTTGGACACAGATCAGAATGTTAAATGGAAGTGAAGCGCCTGTAAGTAGGCCCTTTAATGTTCTCGCTTACTTCATTCTCCATTTTTCTGTAATAACTTCAGAGCTGTGGCAGAGGATCGCAGCAGGATTGGGGTGTTTTTCCTGGAGCCTGTAGTGTGACCTTGCAAATCGCCAAGTGAGTACTTCAGTCTTATGGCAGGTTTTGGACTGATTATTATTACTTTTTTTGAGGGGATGTCTTATGGAAAGAAAAGCAGACTGCAGGATAAAAAGTCTGGACTTGAGAGCATGCCTGAAATAAAACTATACGCTGTAAAATTCTTTCAGATTTGCTGCTGATTACATTTTTTTTTTTTTTTACATATTTTTAACAAATCGACCTGCTATTTGCTGGTAGCTTCTTCCAGAACTCAGCCCAGAATAAGATGGGGAAAAGGAGCTGGGCTTGGGTCCAAAGGGCCTTTGAAGTGAGCCCTATATCCAGCCCAGTGTCTAGCAATCACCAGAGACACTTCTCAAAGTGCTTATATTCTCCTTTACTTTGTATTTGAGGTGGGGGCCAGACCTTCAGACACTGAATGCCAGTCAACTAAAAAATTGTCAACAATAAGAAAAATTAAAGATGTCCCCTAATTTATTTTCAGTCAGATAAAAGCCATTTGGCATACCAAGTTGGTATGAGAAGCTTATGAACATAGAAGTAGAAAGTTATTTTCCCCCAATCATAAAAATATTTCTAATGGGAAATCATGACACTGTATTCTCCTGTATTCACAAAAGTGTCTACTCATCACACAAGGAAACTAACAATCCACTATTACTTAAGAATCCAAAATGGAGCATTGAAAAGATTGGAGGTCTAGGACAAAATATTCATACTAAAAGAATCATACTAAATTATTCAACTAAAATGCTGCTAAAATTTCAATGAAAGCAATTTTAAGGACAAGTGTTGGTAATTTTCTGGAGACATTTTGTAAATTCTCCCAGAAAAAAAAAACAATTAAGGAATATCTATTCATATTTTGTATTTACAGCATATGTTTATATATACTATAATTATTATATAATATATGTAATATATAGTTCTGTGCATAGGCAGGCGGAGAGCTGGAAGATGGGCTTCTTGTTAGGTACAAATTCTGACAAACAAGGTATGAGATGGAAACGGTTTGGTGAACTGAAAGGGGGCAATTTTTTCCTAGTTTGGTATAGCAGTTGGTATCTCATTTCTCATGCAATTTGCACGTAGACTCATGTACCCCATGAAGTGACAAAAGAGAATTAGGCAGGGATGGAAACCTGCCGGTATCTGCAGGCGGTGCCTCAAAGCACTCCTTTGGACACACGTTCCTGGTGGTAGGGAGTTTGCTGCCTTTAAACCAGGCCTGACCTTTTGTCTTTTGACCTCTGATGCATGAAATTAGGTAGCAAAAGAAAATGTGAAGAAAAAGATACAAAAACATGGAAAAACAGCCCTCCTTGACAATAGTCATTGTATCAGATCATAGTGGAGCTGCCCTGCTCAGCCCCAAGTGCTTGTTTGTAAGGCTTTGGGTCTTCCTGGCCACTGGTGTTCCTGTTCTCCTTTGTGGGCGATCTGCATTTCTTGGGGGAGGGATTAAGCGCTCTTTTTAATTAAGCTTAGAGCTGGGTTTTGTCCTGGCTCCAAGCTAGTGAGTGCTTGGTTCTTCCATTTCCCCTGAGGCCCTCAGTGCAGGCCCAGTGCCCAGGTTGCACCAACCACCAGGACAGCTTTGGAGACCCAGAGGAGTCTCCAAGCCCTTTTGGCCACCCTGGCAGAAGCTGTTTCCCAGCTAGCACCAGGAAGGAGGAGCGGCATGCTTCCAGGTCCAGAAGGGCCACATACTCCAAGTGGATATCCCTCCACTCTCTCCAGACCCAGGTGGGGGAATCTGATGCTTGAGGTACTGGGGTCCCTGCCCCCTCAGCCTAAGAGAAGCACAGTCCCCTCTACTGTCATGAACACCAGAGAGGAGGGCAAGAACGTGTGCAGACGAGCCCTCAGGGAGTCTCCAGGCAGCAGTCATTTGATCCTCACAGCGACCCCGGAAGAGATGCCCAGCCGTGTGTCAAGAGCCCTGGCGTAATGTCACTTGAGCCCCAGGCCCTATCCAGAGGGGAGACAGACCTATACTTAGACCATAAGAGTGTGAGGATGGGTGTCACCAAAGGGGGCTGAGGGAGAACCAAGCAAGGGGGGTCAAGCCAGACTCTGGAAAGGGGGAGGCCGGAGGAGACCTCACTGGGGGAGTGACCTATATGAGTGTTAAAGGGTGAGTAAGACTTTGCTAGATAAATAATGACACAGGGAACGCAGTTAATGTCCCCATTTTGCACGTAAGGCTGCTGGATATCAATGTAAATGTAAAATGCTATGAGAAGAGCTGACTAAAGGCTCAGGGTTGATAGGAATGGCAAATGTTTCTGAGGGGAGGAATTCACAGTGGTTTGGGGAGTGGGGCAAAAGAAGGAGGCTCAATAAGGTGGGCAAGCCCCTGCCACACCTCCCTGGAGATTATCAGATTCTCCCTTTCCCAGATGGAGTGGCCCCAAGGGTCAAAGGGAGAGATAGGGGAAAGGCCCTATGACCAAGGAGAGAAACACAGGAAAGCCTAATTTCTAGCAGTTTTCCACTTTCTGCCCTGGGAAAGTTTGTAGCATTCATGAAAAAAAAAAATAGCCTGGAAAAAAAGAAAACATATTTTTTTTTTGGAATGTTCCTCATGCACCTTAGGAAATCCTCCAGCTGTGGGACACCCTCCCGGAGCTACAGGTGGTGGCCACTGCTCACTGCTCAGCCTGCACAGCCCTGAGCTCTCCCTTGTCTATGTCCCTGTGTGTCTGAGATGGAATATTGTGTCCAGTCCTCATGGTCAGGGCTCCACCTCTGGGACCCCAGCTCTTCGGGGAGTAAGTCACTCAGTTCCCTGATAACAGTAGCTTCTAAACTTCAGTGTGAAAGGAGTCACATGCAGATCCTTGGGCCCCAACTCCAGAGAGCTTGATTTAGTGGTATAGGACAGAGCCTCAGACAAGCTGAGGAAACGGAGTCCCCAAGGAGATATGGTAAGTATTGCATTAGAGCAATCTTAAGGTTTGCAGGTGGCACCCATGGGAACAGCTGAACTTCCTTCTGATCTTTGCAAGAACCTATTTCTTGCTGAGCCCTTCTGACTAAGCAGAGGTCACTGCCACCTGCTTCTATGGGCTTTATTTTTTTTAAGATTTTTTTTGATGTGGACCATTTTTAAAGCCTTTATTGAATTTGTTACACTATTGCTTCTGTTTTATGTTTTGGTTTTTTGGCTGCAAGGCATGTGGAATCTTAGCTCCCCAACCAGGGATCAAACCTGCACCCCCTGCACTGGAAGGCAAAGTCTTAACAACTGGACTGCCAGGGAAGTCCTTCTATGGGCTTCTGTGTCTGAATCTCAATGGGTCCACACTGCTGCTAATGCCTTTGTCACACTGTTGTAGCAATTTGTCTTCTTGCTTTCTCTCCTGAGAACAGGGACAGTGTCAAATTCTCATTTGTGGGTCTGACGAATGAACAAATGTGGTGAAGGGGAAATCCTCTGTGGACTGGGCCTCTGCGGTCCACGAGTCTAGCTCCGCTTTACCACATCCTAACAGTATGACTTCACCTCCCTGTCCCTCAGTTTGCTAACCTGCATAATGGGGAGATTAATTGTCATTCACTCAACCTACTTCTCAGGGCTGTTATGAGGACCAAATGATATAGTAGCTGGGCACTTGCTTCATGAAGTATTGTTACAATGGGTTTAGATTCCCCAAGGCTGTTCAAAGAAAATGTTTTTTGGTTGACTAGATATATTTCTCCTTTGATAGAGGAGCAGATGGCCCAGCATTTGACAGGAGCGATGAGTGAAGGTTTGTATAGGAAGACGCCGACAGTACTCATGTGTCGAAAAATTGTGTGGTTCTTTTTGAAGTATCCTTTACCAGCACTTCAAGAGAGAAAGCAATGAACAAAAAATTCAACTCAAGCACATCTGAGAGCCATAGGTTAACAGCTGTCATGATACTGCTGCTAAATTTCTGAAAAGACAAGGTTGGATCTAGAATTTCTGGGGGAAAAAAACACAGCTGGGTAGAGCTGAAAGGGAAAGAAAACCTCAGATCCTAGAGGGAAAATGAAAAGGCATAATTGCAGTCAATAATACATTAACAAGGTGAAATCTGCTGTACACACACACACACACAGACCCCCTATACTTTGTAGAAAGAATTTCATACTGTAGGAAAGAAGGCTCAGAAAGATGAGTCAGAAGTCATGCATTCTGTCTGATTCTCCACCAACCCCTAACCCCAGGAGTCCTCCAGTGGGCATTCTCTTCAGAGAGAAGCCAAAATAAGCCAGAGCCTCTAAGATGGTACAGATAGTAGTTTATCAATTAATGTATTGCTAATTAAGTAATAAATCAGTAAATAGTTCATTAATAGCACAGGGAATTGAGGTAGTGAGCGTCATTAAATTGTATGAGTTGTATCTAGGCTGGCCTCTCTACAGCACCCCAGTAAATAATCATTTAGCCTGAGCTTGAATACCTCCAGGGACAGTGAGCTCACTAGCCCCTTTTGGAATTGGTATTAATGGAATGGCTGCCAGGGAGTCCTTTCCCTCATTGAACATGCACTGGTCTCCATGTAGCATCTGTCCACTGGTCCTAGTTCTGCCCTTTCGTCCATTGGTCCTAGTCATTGTCCTCAGGAAACAAACAAGGTGACATAGTAAAGTCTCCTGTGAAAATATCTGCTTAGACAGTGCAGGGGGTTGGGGAGAGGGTTTCAACATCTCTTCTACGTGATTGGACAAGTAATCCCAGCTAGAAGGGGTGGTCTTGGAATGTCAACTAGGAGAAGTACATTCAAGAGTAAAGCAGAAACAGGATTATAAGCCTGAGAGTCTAATCTGCAGAACATTTCTGGAATCCCATTCCCATAGCTGTGTCCCCATGGGCTACAGATTCCCACACAAATCTATCTTTAAAAGGACAATGTTACAACCACCACTGTGAAACCATTGTCCCTGAGATAGCCCTGGAAGGCCATTGAATCCAGCACCTTGCCCCATTTGACAGGTGGAGGCACTAAGGCCCAGAGAAGGAAACAGAATTGCCAAAGGTTCCACACTGAGTTAGTGGGAGGGGTAGGACTAATAAGTGTAACTGACATTTCTTTAGTGTTCACTATTAACCGGGCACTGTGTTTCACATATCACCACGAGTTGAGTCTAGTTTGAACTCTGAGGCTCAGAGAAACAGAGACTTGCCCAGGACCACGCAGTTAGGAGATGGCAGAGCTGGAATTTGAAAGCCAGTTCTGAATTCACAGTCAAATTTCTTAACAGCTAACACTATACTGCTTCCCTAAAACCCAGTCCTCCTTCTTCCCCCACCCTCACCCTCACCCAGATTCTACCCCTGGTTTCCTCCATTATGCCATACTGACTCCTAAAGAAAAAATATCCAACTGGACACAGTTCTGGAGCATTTGCAAAGCACTTTGGTGTCTTCCTACACATTATCTCAGGGGATCCTGACAATGGACTTAGGGGGCAGCCTGGGTAGAAATGAACATGATCATTTCACAAGGCAGGACCAGTTGGGGTCCCCGGTCGGTTGAGAAATGCATAAGGTAAGAATGGGGACCCAGGCCCCACTGACAAGACAAGGAAGAACAGACATCTGAAACTTGGCTAGGGAAACTTTTAATCCAAAAGAAAAAATGAGTGCACTTTCTTTCTTTATGTGTTTTAAATAGAATAATGAGATAATCTTGGATTTAAAAAAAATTAACTCTGGTGTTTATATTTTAATTTATTCTTAGAAGGGTAGGAGGGTCTAGAGGAAATGCAATATGTGGGTCTTATTTTATGATTTGATATGGTAAGCCACATTTAATCCCTTTCTTCAGTGAAAGGATTTATGAAGGATACAACAAAATGTACCTATCTGTTGCTTTCATTGCGTTTTTTTTCCAGATTTTTATTTAGTTCACAATGTTACAACAATAAAGAAAATTAAAAGGAAAGAAAATTATCTGTAATCCTACCATCCTAACAAATGAACTGTTCAGTGTTCCTCTTCTGTCCTGACTTACATGCTGGCTAAATTTACATAGGTAATTTATTAGTGTAGTTACAGCTTGGTATTCAGCTTTCTCACTTAACAGTTTATCATTATAATTCCATACTGTCTTCATAATTATCATTTAAAAATAAGTGTTTTAATAATATTTAATAAAATTATTACTTTAATGGTTGCTTAATACCCTTTTAAATGGATATGTCATTCCCTAGTATTGTATATTTAGAAGAACTCAAATTTCCACTATCACAGATAACCCCAAAGTGCACGTCTTCATACCTCTCATTGTCTCTCTCTTTTTTTTTAATCTCCTAAAATCCCCAGATCTAGATTTGCTGGGTCAGAGGGTCTTTGCATGGTTCTTGATATCTATGGGAAAATCACTTTGCAAAAGGCTTTTACAAATTTATTTTGCCTCCTGTAATGGATGAGTATAATAATTTCATACTACCCGCTTGCCCTAACCAAGGGAAATCTATTAACGAATGAAAGATAATGTGATAAGGAACATTTTTTACTCATTAAGTAAATGGTTTGACAAACCTGTCATCAGTTCTCTATTATCTGTGTTGCTGTCACAAATTAAATGCCTTTACCAAGAATGTGAGGAAAGCAGCAAAGCAATTGCTATACCCACTTTATAGCTGAGGAAACTGAGTCTCAACTTAGGGTTTTGCCCACAGATGCCCAGTGAATAATTGGACGTGCCGAGATTTTTGTGATACTATTATTTGTAGCGAACCAAAGACGATTGCATTGGTCTCTTATAACCTCCTGGCATATCCTGGGGTGTTTGTTTGTTAATCCCTTGAGTTTCTGGAGAAGCTGGGAAAATACATCCACATCATGTATATCTGTAACTTTTTTTTTTTTTTTCTCATTTGGTTGCACTGAGTGGCCTGCAAGAATCTTAGCTCCCCGACCAGGGATTGAACCCAGGGCTATGGCAGTGAAAGCACTGAGTCCTAATCACTTGACCGCCAGGGAAGTCCCATATTTGTAACTTCTTTTAACAAGCATCATAGACCTCCTTGCCTCCAATTGCTACTCAAAGCATGGGCTCACTTCGGAGGAGATCTTTGATATATTCTTGCCAGAGAATCTCTGAAGTTCAGAGCTGGAAGGAACGTCAGAGATAATCTCAACCAGCTGGCTTATTTTAGAGATGACAAAGCTGAGGCCCAGAGAAGAGAAAGGACTTGCCCAGGTTTATTCAGAGTTGGCAGCCCAATCAGTATCCACCTCCTTTTGCACCCTCTGGTTTAAAATGTTGCCTCAGCTCATTAGTGGGTCATTGTGTTTTATGAGATAGTAATAAAGTGAATATTTTTAGAAAGGATTTCAGGGTCAAAACCATTTGGGAGGGACTTCCCTGGTGGTCCAGTGGTAAAGAATCCACCTTCCAATGCAGGGGATGCGGGTTCAGATCTCTGGTCTTGGAACTAAGATCCTACATGCCATGGGGCAACTAAGCCCACGTGCCACAACTACTGAGCTCGCGCGCCTCAACTAGAGAGCCCGCGTGCCGCAAACTACAGAGCCCAGGCGCTCTGGAGCCTGCACACCTCAACTAGAGAGAAGCCCTTGCAGCATCGAAGGGGCTGCACGCCACAACGAAAGATCCCGCGTGCCGCAACTAAGATCCGACACAGCCAAAAACAAATAAATAAATTAAAAAAAAAAATTTGGGAAACGCTGGATATCTTATGTTTCTTTTGGAACTTCCTGGTGAAATAAGTCTGGTAACACCGAGTTAAAATAAAACAGGTTTATTAATTAAAGGACTTCCGAAATCTTTAGTACTCCAAATGACATTGTTTTAAAAAATTTACTTATTTATTCATTTATTTAATTTTTGGCTGCACTGGGTCTTCGTTGCTACACGCGGGCTTTCTCTAGTTGCAGTGAGCGGGGGCTACTCTTTGTTGCAGGGCGCAGGCTTCTCATTGTGGTGGCTTCTCTTGTTGCAGAGCACAGGCTCTAGGCACGCAGGCTTCAGTAGTTGTGGCACATGGACTTCAGTAGTTGTGGCTCACGGGCTCTAGAGTGCAGGCTCAGTAGTTGTGGCGCACTGGCTTAGTTGCTCCGCGGCATGTGGGATCTTCCCAGACCAGGGCTCGAACCCGTGTCCCCTGCATTGGCAGGCAGACTCTTAACCACTGTGCCACCAGGTAAGCCCCTGACATTTGTTTTTATTTTTATTTTTTTGTGGGATTTTTTGGGGGGTTGGTTTTTCTTTGAGCAAATATTTTTTACTAGATTTTATGTTTAAATTTAATATTTGTTATATATTTTTTGACTCAGTAGTACATACGTATGGCTCAAGTTCAAAAGGCACGAAAGCATTCTGAGGAAGAGCCTCTTCCTACGTCTCTCCCTCAACCACTCGGGTCCCCTCCCAATCTGGTAATCAGTGTTCCCAGAATACTTCCAGAGGTAGTTCATAGGTGTACACTTAACAATATAACTTGGTGTCACATGCTGGTACATAAAGAGCTTTCTCATTGTTTCTTTCTTTCTGTAGCATGGTGTTCTGATCAATATTTGAATCTCCAATTGGAATATAGTCTCCACCCTCAAGGAGCACAAAGATCCCTGGAAAAATGAGTTGTCTTCATTATGACCACTAAAAAAGGTAGAAATTGCTCAGGGAGGAGCATACACGGTGTGGTGGGTATGTGGAGGAAAGAAAAGATCCCACTCTCAGGTAGGTTTGGTTTTGGGCAGGAGATGGAACCTGGAAAGGTTTCTGCAGCAGATGAGTCTCAGCTGAGGGATAGCCCGAAGCTATTATTCATCACACTGACCTTTGTCTTAAAACAAAGAAGGCCTGAATATCTGTATCTGGCCAATCCCAACATTTAGATGCTAAGCACAAAGGCTTGATATTTATTAGCTCTATTTGTTGCCCACATATTGGAACCAGTCTTAAAGTGGAATCAGACATGTATATCAGATATCATTTGGAGTAATGAGTGTATTTTCCTAATCTTTCCAACACCGACCTTACAATTCATCTCCAATAGCATGCATACTAATTAATTTGTTTTCCATATAGTAATAAGATTAACAACCTCACGTTTACATGGGGTACTGAGTCATGTTCAAATAAAACAAGTTCTAATGAGAAAAATTGGATGCGGCAGCAAATCATGTCCCACTTGGCAATCCAGGTTTATGTGTGTTTGTCTGTCTTTGCTACACGTATTTGTGTCAGGATCTCACTGTAAACAAGATGATTTCTTTCATGTTGGGTTAATCTGGGTAAATTTGTTTAATAAACAACAAAGTCATTGTAAACATTGCACAAATCTGAGTGCCTTGCAGTGTGGCTAGGAATCTTTTAAGCTGCTGCAAAAAATAAAAGGTGTTAACCATGAAAACAATAGTGGGGAAAAACACTATTAATGTATGAACACTCTTAGACACGCAGTCTGGACCAGTTGTCTCTGGCTAACTGAAGAGTTTGTGGTGGAATGGGATGTGACCTTGTACAGTCACTCTGCCTCCCCTAATATGAGCCTCAGTTTCTCCCTCTGTCAACTGGAGTTTTCTAGGCATGTGAATGTCCCATCAAAATCAACTGGGGGGGGGTCTTTAAAAAATACAGATGGCCAACCTGGCCTACTAAATCCCAGTCCTTGTAGACTCCAATTTCTGGGGGTCACTGTCCCAGAATCTGTATTTTTCAAAATAAGTTCCTCAGGTGATTTGACGACTAGGCTGGTTTGGGCCCCGCTGGATTAGACAGATGACTAAGATCTTTTCCAGCTCTTATGTTCTTTCTTCCTGATTTCATGACCATAAAACCCCACGACTCTAAAAACCCACCTTGAAAAATACTGTTGCTTTCATCTGGGCCAAGAACGAGAAGTGTTTAGGGTGGTGGGAACCTGGATTCTATTGGATTGGCCAAAAAGTTTGTTTGGGTTTTTCTGTAAGATTACGGAAAACAAGGGCTTCGGACCAGGCGATGTTGGAAGGTCCTTTCTCTCTGACATTCCGGAGCCCAATTTCTGACCCCATTGGGATTCATCCATCTGCACATAAACTGCCGTCTAGTTGACTTTTGAGACCAGAGGTTGGCATGAAGGCTGGTTGCGGTCACCTGCAGTAATCTACTCATTCTTTCTGAGGCCAAGGGAATCTCTTCTGGCCCCTCCCTCACGGTGGGTCCTGCTCCATCTGGCACTTTTCTGAAAAAGGGCCACGAGGGTGTGTCTTGGCTGACAGCCTGGCACTTCCAAGACTCTCATTGTTTCCCCTCACTTCAGACTCAACTGATTCCTCCAGCTTTTCTTACTCCTCTGGGGCAGGATCTATACCTCCATGCTAGACCTCCCACCATTCCTAGCTCAGTGGCCCCTATGTAGTAAGAGCCTCAAAGCATCTGAGGAATGAAGGAATAAATGAGTGAATGAAAGTCACCTGAGGTGGCCTCCAACCCTAACATTCAGGGCATCTTGGTCCTCAGTGGGGTCCGTGCTCAGTGAGGTGGAGGGAGAAGGCTTTTGCCAGATCTACACACTGCGTAGGAGTGAGCTAAGAGCTTGGTCACTTCATCCAAACATAGAGCTCTTTGTCAGTTTTCTAACTTTATACGAATGGGATCATACCAGATGTATTCTCTGAGTTCTGCCTCTTATATGCCAACGTTATACTCTGTTTCCTGACTGGAGTGGGGGTTACCAGTATTCACTTCTAATTATTCATTGAACTATACACATGTGCTTTATGTATTTTTCAGCATCTGTACTACATTTCACAATAAAAGAAGGAAAACTGAGGGAGCCTAAGACAATTACTGTTCAATTTTGCCCTCAAGAGACAATCTAGAATGTCTTAGAAAAAGACTCTTTTAGTCTTAGGAAAAAGTGACTTGGGACTCAGCAAGAATTTTTTGTTTGTTTGTTTGTTTTTTGGAGTGTTACCCTGACAGTGGCATCTTGATTTTACCAGGTGATCAGGTCTTTGGCAGAGGGATGATTCTTTTTTTTTTTTAAACATCTTTATTGGAGTATAATTGCTTTACAATGGTGTGTTAGTTTCTGCTTTATAACAAAGTGAATCAGCTATACATATACATATGTCCCCATATCTCCTCCTTCTTGCGTCTCCCTCCCACCCTCCCTATCCCACCCCTCTAGGTGGTCACAAAGCACCGAGCTGATCTCCCTGCGCTATGCGGCTGCTTCCCACTAGCTATCTGTTTTACATTTGGTAGTGTATATATGTCCATGCCACTCTCTCACTTCGTCCCAGCTTCCCCTTCCCCCTCCCCGTGTCCTCAAGTCCATTCTCTACGTCTGGGACTCAGCAAGAATTTTTACAAAATGTAAGGGAGCGTGGGGAAATCTTTCCACTTGGTGACATTGCCTCAGAGCTTCCCAGTTACCTTCTCTTTTTCTCCACCCCATAGCGAGCATTCGCTCAACAAACAGCAGCACTGCCTTCTCTTCCTACATCAGACACCAGCCCCTGTGCCTCCCCCAGCAAGTCCCCTAGCCTGTCTGAGCTTGGTTTCTTCACATGTAAAATGATGGTGTTGCCTGCAGCTGGTGGCGGTGGCGGTGGGTGGCGTGTATGCACGTGAATGAGGTTTCAGGACCCAACTTGCCATACTTCTGATTGGGTCTGAATCTACACGTGTGGCAAAGTAACAGTGTGGAAAATGGGGGTTATAGGCTCTGTGTTGATAAACCTGAGGAAGAGTGGGGGAAAATCATTTTCCATTAGGAGACCCAGTTCAACAACACTTCAGTATTACCTGCCTGGGCTGCCTTGTGCATTGCTCTGTGGGGAGTCCGGGTTTAATGAAGTAGGATAAACCACACAGGCACATTAGTTAGCTTCAGCACAGGCAGGATTAACTTTACACTCCATTTGCAAGAGCAAAGCTCCTCTCCTAGAGTTTGTTATAAAGGGATTTAGAATCACAGAATGATAGAGCTGGAAGAGAGCCCCTAAGACATCATCATAATCCTCCCCCGTCATTTTACAGAGGGTCAAGCTGAAGCCCAGAGAGCGGAAGGGTGCCCAAGGTCACCTACTGAATTAGCTGTGGAGCTCAGGTTGGAACCTGGGTCTCCTGATCCCCAGGCCTGTGTCCTCAACATTTTCTGATGGATTACTGCCCAGTTGTCTTGTAACAAGGGTGGGCAACGTAGTTTTCTGGATGGCTTTGCTCCACACCCCTTCACGGGTGTGTGAACAAGCCAGGTGATGCTGGGGAGGAAGCATCCGTGTTGCACGGGTTGCATTAGGCACATTGTGAGATCTTGGATCTTTCTAGGAACTGTACTCTAGGGGCTGAAGGCAGATAGCCCTCATAACGCCACCACCAGCAGCTAACACTTAATATAACATTCACCACGTGCCAGGTTCTGTTCTATATTCCATATAAGCACCTCCTGTATTTACATTCATTCGATCTTTACAACAATCCTGCAAGATATTTATTATGTACATAGTAGTATCATCCTCATTTTACAGAGGAGGAAACTGAAGCAGAGGTTAAGTAACACACTCAGGGTCACGGATTGTGAATTGCTGAGCTGGGATTTGAAGCAAGCAATCTGGCTCCAGAGTTGGGGCTCTCCTAATCTAGTCCCATCTACCTTTCTTTCTAGTCCACCTATCTTCTGGATGCCACCCTCCAGTACACATATACTCTTCCTCTTCTCTTGCGTATTGTCCTCTGCTCTGGCCACGCTGCACTTAGAGATTATGGTTCCTGAGCTTTTGCTCATGTTCCTGCTTTTTTCTGGAAGGCCCTTTTCCTATCTGCACCTGTCAAGGATCTTCAAGGCCCAGTTCAAATGCTCTAGATAGAACTTCATATCTAGAATCTCTCTCTTTTCTATGTTTGTGATTCTTAACCTTTTTCAAAGGGTGCTGAATGTTTTCAAGAGAAATAGATGCTCTTCCAGACCCACTCTCTATCCTTCTCCCCTCTGTTTGGTGCCCTCACAGGCTGACCTCTATAGACTCCATCAACCAGAACTTCTTGCCTTTTTACTTTCTTTTTGGTTCAGCCAATGGGAGGCATCAAATAGAAAGGAGAGGACAGGAGAAGAGAGAATTCAGAATATTTATTCCTCTGATGCTGTAAAAAGGACATAGCTAGGGATGTGGGCTTAAAATAATGAAAAGTAAGATGCTGTTTACAACTTTTCTATGGTTCTCTGGTCCGTCAGAGTAAGGTGCAAATTCCGTAGCATGACATTCAGGGCCCTTTGTGGCCTGGTCCCTGCTCAGCTGTCAGTTCCATCTCTCCCCATGGACCTCTCTGTGACATATCATAACAAAGGGGTCTGAGGTCCTGAGAGGAGGAAGGGGAGGGGAACACAAAGGCTGCCTTCAGTACCTGAAGGGCCACTAAAAGAGTCATCAAATGCCCCTCTTTGACAGGGAGGGTCAGAGAGCTTCTAAGCAGTTCCTGGGGCCAGAGGCTGTTGCCAACAGCACATCTTGGAGAGGAGAGGCAAGGATGAGTCAGCAACATGTCTGAAGATTGCCTGTGAGAAGCAGTGGGAGCCAGTAGAGACATCAGACACTGGGAAGGGAGCAGGAGTTGTAGCAGGGCCTTGGTGGGGAGGGCGGGGAATGGGGTGGCCTGGATCCATGCTGGAGGTCAGAAGAGCTGCATAGATGGGAAGAGGCCAAGAATGTTGTGCTCCCCAGAGCTGAGAACCAGGCTAATGATGGAGAGGTTATGGAGAAGCAGACTTGGGCTTCCTGAAGGGAATATTTTTCTACCAACTAAGTCTGTCTCTGTTAGTCAGGCTTATTTTGGGCCTATGAGCCCCAAATCAAGGAAAACAAGAGACAGAAGCCCAAATCAAGGAAACTTAAGGGAAAAGGAGACTATTTTGATTCATGTAAATGGGTAGTTCAGGATAGAGCTTCAGGGACTTTAGGAACTTGAAGGATGTCATTGGATGTCTCCCCATTCCTTGCTGGTTCTTTCTTTGTGCTAGCTTCATTCTCTCACTCTGCAGATGGGTGTTGTAGACATAGCTGCAGACTCCACTCCTACCCTACCCAAGCTCAGTGACCCTCATTGAAAAGTGTATATACAGCCTTAGAGTAGGACTTTGATAGGTCCAGCTTGCATCACATGCCCAGAACAGAGCCAATCACTTGGCTGGAAGTAGGCACTATGATTGTCAGGCCTGGTCACAAGTGGAATCATATCAGATGGGATCCAAAAGGAAATATAAACCACTCTGAACAGAGGGAGTTTACTGGTTATACACAAGTGATGGAAGGGCTTCAGGAGCCTTCCTGAGAACAGTGAAGCAACTGTTCTCAGATATTACCAGGCCACCGCTAATCCTAAATTGAAGGGATAAAGGGAGGTGGTGGTGCTGCGGGGATCACCCAGTGGAAGCTGGAATCATGGTGGATCTGTGCAGTGGGAGCTGACTCTAAGACATGGAGGAAACGCAGCTGCAGTATAGGAATCTGACACCATTTCCCTCTCTATAAAGGGGGACAAATACCTTGACTTCTCCCCCTCCAATCTCCTGCCAATGCCTCCCATTGGTCGGACCTGCTAAAACCCAGCTGACATGGGAGTCTGGGACTGAGGGCCTATGGGGTTAGCCCCCTCCCCTGTGCAATACAGAGAGGGGCAGGGGAAAGGCAAGGTGGGATGTGAGGGCAAACAGGTCACGGAGCAGCACACCACCCCTGTGTCCTGTCAGAACCACACAGTATGAAGAAGTAGCAGTTCATCCAAGGAAGCTGGTGCTGTTACCGGAAGGGGGAAAGTATGTTAGACAGCATTTGCCAGCTGTCCAAGTATGAAGTGGGTTGCTTTGTGAGGTAGTGAGATGTCCATCAGTGAAGGTGTTAACAGAGACTGGATGCCCATTGTCAGGGATCCTATAGGGGCATTGCTGAATATAAGGGAAGATGGTCAGGACTGTCTCTAAATACCTTCCATTCTTACTTTGTGTATTTCCTATTTTTAGACATGTTGTTTCTTCCACAAGCCTAGACCATTCATTTCTGTGATTAACACAGACTAACAAACTTGTAAACTGCAACACACTGAGGAATCTGGCACCATCAAGTGGGCCACTGATTGTACTTCCCCTTTGCATCTATCTGGTCCTTCTTGTTACATCTCTGCTCCTGTGCCAGAAGTATCGTTGCCAAAAATGAGACTTAAACGTTTACTTTTACCTTTTGGCAGAATCAATAAGCTGGATTATTAAAGTTTTGTCTTCCCTCTTTGAAACTCCCAAAAGAAAAGAAATCACAAGAACAGATCTTGGCATAGAAAGAAAATGAGACACAGAATGTAATCATAATACTAGTGAATGGTTTTCAGACTGACATCTGTACATTAAGAATATGTAAAAATACCAATTTCATGCTCTGACAACTTATTCTGCATCGGGGTGGGGTAATGCCTTGGGAATGCCAAATGTCAAAGCATTACATAATGTCAGCTATTCATGTGCTCCTTTGATGAGCTATCACTGGGAATGGGAATTCCTTAAGGGAGAGATGTCTTAAAAAGAGGGAGGGGAGAGGGGAAGCATAAGGAAAGGAAAGGAAAGAAAAGAAAGGAAGGAAAGAAGAGACAAAAGAAGAAAGAAGCTTTCAAGTTAGAATAAAAGAATGACTGCACCAAGAAAAATTAATATATACATATATATTTAAACCATACATAGAAACCCAACCTAAGCTACCATGTGTAGGAGTTACTCATCTCTGTTTTGATTTGCTACAGTTGGAATATCCATGTTTGATTTCTTTTCTTTCATATGTGTAACAGTGTTACTTTTTACCTGAATTTTTGTAACATTGACAGATATCTAAATGTAAAAATTCATCTATGATACTATTGCTCCAATATATCAAACTTGCTTTTTCTATTCCATTCTGGTTCTTGCCCAAATGCATAATTTCACACAGTGGCTATCATATAAGTAAAAATTCACATGCTTTCTAAGTTTTTATCATAGGACTTTCCCCATATTATCATATGGACTTCAAAAGACCAATTAAATTACTTAAGAATATTCCAAAGTATACTTGTGCTAAAATTTACTTATCCAGTCTTGTGTCATTGGACTTTTAGGGTTCCTCCTCATTTTTCCATAGTTATAGACAATGGCAAATGCACATCTTCATATATTCAATGCTTTCAACAAACTTTTATATGACAGGTACTGTGTTAGGCAATAGGGTTTATCTGGAAGGATTCTGCTTCAGGGTCTGGAGGGAAACAGGCAAATGAACACACAATTCACAACTCTACCCCTCTGCTACCCGAAGTGTAGTTCACTGACCAGCAGCATCAGGTTCACCTGAGAGCTTGTTAGAAATGGAAAATCTCAGGCCCCACCCCAGACCTACTGAGTCAGAATCTGAATTTTAATAACATTCCCAGGTGATTCATGGGCACATTAGAGTTTGAGAAACTGCCAATCCCAATCCCCTCCTGTCTACCTTGGTAGGTCACTTGATTGATCATTCCCAAGTCTTTCCTGCCTTTTCAGCCTCTTCTCTACTTTCCCAGAGCCACAAACATGCTCATGTCTCTCTTAAAAACACACTAAAACCCCTCAAACCATGATGTTGTTCCCTTCCTGGTAGGGCCCTCCAAAGACTCGTCACGTGTTTCTCTGTAACCTCACGTTATTGATGACACACTTTGAGATTTTTGGTATGGAATCTAATGATTCTTAAATAAACTAGAATCTCAAAAGTCTTGCTACTCAATGTTTGTTATATAGTCACTTAGACCTAAGCCTTGAGGAACACAATTCCAACTAGGAATAATAACGAATGAGAATACAGTCCTTGAAATACTAGCTCCTTATCCCTAGGATTTTATTAGAATGAGAATATTATCATTTATATAGTTTAATTTATGGTGTATATTTTTTAAATTTCATGTTTTATAAGGAAAAGCAGTCTCTAAGAAAAATTAAAAGCCATCTATATGAATGTCTAAATTTTCAAGAATGATTTCATGGATGAAAATTGTGTGCTCTCTCCATCACCTTGCAATTTGAAGAACTGCAAAATCATGAATAATAAAAAAGGATGTTAAACTTTTCAACAAATCCAGATGGGTACCAATGTCATTGAGAATTCCCGAGAATCACCTTGATTGCTTCCTCAGACTAGGAGCTTGAATTGAATATTGCTTACCAGCTGCAACATATGGGCTTTAAGTTAACAAGTTTCTATAATTACATTTTAAAACTGTACTGACATTAAGTCTGTATTTGCGGCAAATGAAAAACATCCAAACTTTAAAGGGTAACAGTCACTTCGCTTTCCAGTCTCTATTTCTGCCTCAACCTTTCAGAATTTTGCACAACAGAAAGAATAATGGACTGTGAACTGGAAGCCAGTGTTAACACTTGCTGGGAACTTGCAAATCCTGCCTTCATTGTGGGTCTTCGTTTTCCCTTCTGCAAAATGATGGAGTTGTCCTAGACGTCCCTTTCAGCCACTGTCCTAGGGTTTCTTATTCTATAGTCACTGGATGAAGAGAAATTGTCAATGAAATGACAGGGCAGCCATAAGAACTTGAGTTATTTTTTGCAGGGCTTGAGGCTGGGCATAAAGAAGGCTTAATCTTCATTTCCGATATTAGATAGCAGGGAACTGGGCCCATTTGTGGGTCGTGTTGCTCATGATTCCTACTCTCTCCCCTCCCGCTCTCCCCACACCATGCCATGTTCTGGACACTCAGAGCCACTGATTGTTTCTCAATGCAAGACTCATGCTTGTCAGTTTCCTTTGCTTATCTTGTTCCTTTGCCAGAAGATTCCCCCTGCCTTCTCTACCTGGCAAACTCTTATTCTTTTTAGTTTTCCTTTTAACTTTATATTTTGGCATAATTTCACAGTTAGATATAAATTGCAAAATTAGTACCAAGAACTCTTGAATACCTTTTACCCAGATTCCCAAAATGTTAACTTTTTGCTACATTTGTTATCCTTCTCCTTTCTCTCTCCCTTTCTCTTGCCCCCAAAACAATTTTTTTCTGAACCACTTGAGAATCAGTTTCAGACATGATGTCCTTTTACTGCAAGTACTTCAGATTATACAACCTAAAAAAGACAAAGACATTCTCTTACATAACCGTAATACAAATATAAAAATCAGGAGGAATACAGCTATAGAGCACTGTCATCAAATCTAGATTTATTTGGATTTTGCTAATTGTCCTAATAATATCTTTTCTAGCAAAAGAAAATCCCAGATCATGAATTGAATTTATTATGTATCATGTCTCTTCTACTGTCCTTGAGCGTGGAACAATTCCTCAGTCATTGTTTTTTATGACTCTAACATTTTTGAAGTGTTTTAAGAGTCAGGTATATTGTAGAATGTCCCCTAATTTGTTTTTGTCTCGTAGTTTCCTCATGATTATGTTCAGGTTATGTGCTTTGGTAGGAGTACCCCAGAAGTGATGTGTGTTCTTCCCACTGAATTACGTCTCTTTTTTTTTTTAAGTGAAAGTCCCTCTTTATTCCCTTCCACTCCCACTTCCTTCCTCAGAAGTCAGTAACCACTGTTATTGATTGACATCCATCCAGTATTTTCTCTATGCATTATATACACACATATCTATACACAGCCACACAAACTCTTTAAACTATAACAAAAATGAGTACATAATACACCTATTGCTCTGCAATTTGCCTGTTTTTTTCACTTAACTGTATGTCTTGGAGATCTATGTCAGTACATACAGATTTATCTCATTCTTTTAAAAGCAGCATACTTTAAAAAAAGATAGTATCGCTGTATCCTTGTTTATTTCATTCCCTATTGATGAATATTTGTTGTTTCCTTTTTTTTTCTATCACAATCTTTCTACATACATTTAAGAACATAGCTCACTTACAATTTTGATGGATACTGTCAACTAACTCCCCTAAAAGGCTTTTCCAATTTGTATTTCCATGCACAGTGTATGACGTCATTCATATTTTTCTGATTATTAGTGCTGCTGAACACTTCTTATCATAGTTCATGGCCTTTCGGATTTCTTCTGTGAATTGCCTGTTTGTGCTCTTTACGGTTAGAATGCTGGACTGTTGTTGTTTTACTAACCACTTACTTGGCCTCCTCCTCTGCAGGAGGCTTCTCCACTGCTCCTAAGCAGCCAGCAGCTCCCTCCTTTGCTGTTCCACAACACTGTTCAAACAGCACCCAGGCTTTCATTTGGCAAACATTCCATGCTGAATCCACTCACTCCACCAGTGACCTCTGGAAGCCTGAAACATACTCTGCCTTGGGTTAAGTACTGGAGAGACAGAAGCAGGTCATCATAGTCTCCACCCTCGAGGAGTTTAGTTTTGAAAGGCAGTTTGGGTATAGAAAAGAGCATAGGTTTTGGATTCAGACAAGACTTGAGTTTGAATACCAGCTCTGTCATTTAGAGCAAGTCACATGACCTCGCCAAGTCACAATTTCCACACTAGTGAAATGGGCTAACACTCCCTTACAATATATCTGGCAGACAATATACCTGAAGTGGCTCACAAGGGGTTATTACATAGTAAGCTGCCAGTGAATGGATAGTAATGGAAAGGCAACTGATAAAAGGTCAAAATGATTAGTTTTTCAGAGGTTCTAGGTACCACTAAACCGGAATAAAATAAAGGAGGTAGCTCCTCCCTCTGCAATGGAAGTGTAAGGGTAAGTCACTTGCCCAGATCCTGCTACACTATATCCCCCACCTGGCCTGCCCTCTGCAGCAGGTTTCTGCTTTCTCCTGGCCCCTCACCCCAGTTCAGCTGCTCACTGTTGATGTAGTACTGCCACTGCCCTGGCGAAAGCAGGTGCTTCCTTTCTCAAATAAATGGACTCCTTAGGACATTCTAAGAGAGGCTCCAGGATATTTGTGCATGCTACCACTTGTGATCTCAAGAGGTGTGGGCCAGAGACAGTGTGAGGTGGTTTGGGGAGAGACTCAGAGACCTGGATTACACACACAGTTCTGCCTCTGCCAGGTGACTCTTGGCAAAACTTCAGTTTCCCCGTCACAATAGGAGACTGAATCTCGTGATTTCTAAAAACCGTCTAAATGAGAACTTATCATGTAAAGGCAGGGTGTATGTATATATACACTACTCTTCTTGGTCAGAAATCTCTGTATCCTTGGGGTCCCTGCAGCTCTTTATACCATGTTAGTATCATGGAACACTACACTGCATTCCAGTTATTTGGAGTCATGACACGTTTCCCACTGAACTGATAGCTGGTGGATCCATATCTGGTTCTTGGTTTCCTAGAACCTCAGGTAGTTAGAGGTCCTTCATTCCTTTAACACCATTACTGAGTGCTTGCTGTCTGTCAAGCACTATATTAGCTGGCAAAGATACAAAGATAAAATGTCAAAGCTTCTGCCTTCTGGGAGCCCACAATCCAGTTAGGAGACAATTTTAAGACAATATAACTGTCTTGATGGAGGTTTGTCCAAAGTGTAGTGGAGCCCAGGGAAGGAATGCCTGTTCTGTCTGGTTGAGTTGGAAAATTTTCCTCAAGACCCAGTCTTGAGCAGAGTAGGGTGAATGACAGGGAGGACTTTACAGGCAGTAGGAATGCTCTCTGTAAAGGCACAGATGTGATAGAGCATAGTGTGTTCTGGCAACGGCCCAGTATTCAGCATGGTGGTAAAGAGGTAGGCAGATGTCAGCTCATGAAGTGTTCTTTATGACATTCAAAGATTTCTAGGTTTTATGACATAACCTGTTGGGGGTGCCTAAGCATTTTGAGCATGGGAACATAGCAAATCTTTGTTGAATGCAGGAGTAATAGTGAGAGTACTGGGCATAGTAATTGGGAGCATTTCCTGGCCTTGTGGCCTTGGGCAAGTTACTTAACCTCTGAATCTATTTCCTTTTTTAAAAACTCTCAACCTCAAAGGGTTGTTAAAATTTAAAAGTTTATACATAGTAAATTTATAGGAGTAAGCCTGGCACTTGATAAAAGCTCAGTATATTATTATTTTTAAGATAACATTTGTTCTACACAATACACATTACCTAATAAACAATCTAGTAATTTCTGTGGCCCATTTCTTAGCCTGTTTCCTCCTCTGCAAAATGGGTCCTCCAATTTTACCTTTTCATTGTATCCTGTCCTCCTTCCTAGCACTTACCATAATGTTAACTAAAATTTCTAATTATTTTTCCGGTCAAACTCTTAGACTATAAGCAAACTATCTGTATTCTGCTTTCTCAGGTAGACTCTAGCTCTATGAGACCAGAGACTTTAAAACATTTACCACTATATTCGCAATTGCTAGCACTGCCTGGCTCTTAAACAGATGTTCGATAAATGTTGGCAAAAATAATCAGTGTCAAACTTATCTTTCAAGACTGTTGCCAAGGGCCGACGAATTGGTAAAGATGTATAGTTGGGTTTAGTATTACTGTTAAAATAAGGTGTGAGACGAGGAACCGAAGCCAGGGGCTCCCAACACAATCTGTAGCCTCCGGAGGCTTCCAAAGGACCAGTATTGACTTCAATCTTTCGAAAGAGTTCAGCTCTTCAAGGTTCACAAAGAGTTAAATCTGTTGTCTTGTACAGTAGGGGAAAAAAGGAGCCGGAAGTGCCCCAGTGTAAACTAAGTTTACCTTCAACTTAGAGGTAGGAGGGACCTGCCTAAGGTCACCTAGCTCGAGAGAAGGATCTAGACCAGGCGCTCTCAAAGAGGCTTCTCCCTCGCTGGGATTCCCCGAGTCCACCAGCCAAGCCGCCTGCCGCACGGGTCCTCGTCCCCTTGCTGGGTCTCGGCTCCGCTCCCGCGCCACGTGGCACATGGAGGGTGTCCTCCGAGGTCAGGGGGAAAGGAGGCGGAGCCCGGGCTAAACCTCGCCCCGGAGCATCATGGTAGATGTAGTTTTTCTCGCCAGCACAGAAAGGCGCTGTCTCCCCGATTTTGCTCGGTAAGTAGCATATATTCTGTTCAAGTCATTCAAACATGGTGTCCCCTGTCACAGATGCAGCTTAAGTATCTCTGAAAGAAGCCTTTGGGGGGAAGGACCAGAGCAAGACAGGCACATCAAGGGGAAGGGAAAGGGTTAATAGTTGTTACGCATGCGTACAGAAGGCCTGGTGGATGGGCGGGACGGAAGACGACTCCCGGGAGCTGTGTTTTCCCCGGAAGTGCCTTCCCTTCTCCCGGGTCCGCGCGGACGCGGTTTTCTTACCTCATTTGTCCTCGCCCCTCCCCGTCCCTCTACGCGTTTTGGTTCCTGGTTGGTGCTTCCTGGTCGCAGCCGCGGCAGTGAGTATGTGTGTGACGGACCCCGAGTCGTCTGCGGCCGGGGGACCCCTTCCCGCCCTCTGCCTCGCCCGCTGGGCTGTGGAACTAGCGCGCGTCCGCCCTGTGTCCCTCACTCGTGGCGGGGCTCGGCTCGTGGCCTCTCAGTCGAGCTCTGCTCCACGCGACTCCGCGGACCGGCTGGGGTGTCCGCTTCTCCCTGCCCCTCCAAGGCCTGAGGCCGTGGTTCAAAAATGGCTGGGCGCCCATGGCCTCGGTGAGGAGTGGCGTTTCTGCCTATTTTACCTCCACCACTCCCCGAGGTTCCCCTGTCTTTTAGGAAAGCCGGTCAGTCAGTTAAACGCGAAGAGGGCTCGGCCTTTGAGGACCGAACAGTCCTGGGCCAAATCCAGCGTCAGCAGTCAGAAGCAGCAGCTGCAGCTGTGGGGACAGAAAAATTTCGGGAGATGGGCCCCTTCCCCCACGTAAAACAAGGAGACTTGGACTGTGTTCGCTGATTCCCTTTATCCTTCACATCTTAGCCGGCAGTTAACTTCAACTTTAAGAGTTGCAGGTGTAGTGGGAAAACTGGCTGAGTGGAGAGTCAGCAGGCCTGCGTTCTAGCCGGGGCTCCACCACCAGCTCGCGCTGGTGACTCCAGAAATCTTCTCTTTAGGCTGTATTTACCTTGATTTCAGATTACGGGGTTGAATTAGGAGATCTTTTATGCGCAGTGAATAAATAAGCTTCTCAGAGCCCATTTCTCGATGTATAAAATGAGTGTTCAATTTAATGACTTTCAGGTCCCTTCCAAAACTCTTGTGTTTTGAATTTTTAGGCTGTGTATGTTTCAGACGGTATTGTGCTTTGGGGATGATTCACTATCGCTGTTTTCAAGAGAGTCTGAGGGTGGGAATAAACTGAGGAAGAAGTGGAAGTGAGGATTGTACAATAGCTTCAAGGATAAGATACTGTGTAATAACAGGAAAAAGGGCTGAGGGAAAGGTGAAGGAAGTGTTTTGAGATAGGATTAGTTATTCTATGAAGACTTTATGTCAGGAACAGCTGGACTTGTCTGAATAAATTTAGCATTATTTTCTCCCACCAGCATCTCGTATTCTGTCTGAATTTTTTTGTGACCATTGTTTCCCACATTTGAATTCTCTGTCCCAGTTTGATTTACTTCAAATTGAAAGCCCATTCGAAGAGTGGGCAGAAATTTTAACACTAGAGTCAGTAGTGTTTCAAATCTGTCACTATCAGGATAGTTCACTAAGTCAGAAATTTTAATTTGAAATTAAACTGTTAATCACGTTCTAAAGAAAACTAGGCTTGATATCAAGCTGTGAATTTGATAAATTTCCTTGAGATGGATAACTATCTCATCAAAAAGAAACATCTAGGCTAAAAGTTCTTTGAAGAGAAATAAGAGCACAAGGACCGAAATGACCAGTTGGTAGACTGTTAGAGCAGAAATGTTGGCTTTAAAGATTGTATAATAAAATCTGAAAGCTTAAATAAGCCTTAAGTTGTCTAGTTTAAAAAAAATCAGTGAATGAATACTGCTCTCACTTTTGAACAGCGAGAGCCTTTGCAGTTATTCTCTATAGCTGTTTTATATTTGTTAAGCCATTTAAATTCTTCAGAGAAGTTTTATTCCCAAACTGATATTTTAAGTTCTTATATAAGAGCCTTCTTTTTTGGTCATGGCATTGCTATGGCCTTTGTGTACCAACTTGGGAAGCTCTTGGATGGTAAACTGACAAATTCAAATGTATGCTTTTCTTTCCAATTAAAATGCCTCTTTTATAGTTTTTAAACTCCACGGAAATAAAATGGATATTTGTTAGGTAAATTTAAGTGTTAGAACTACTGCAAATTTAGCTTTGAAGGAAGGTTGTTTTTTTTTTTAATCTTTGTTTGAAATGATTATTATTTTTTTAATCAGGGAAATGTGAATCAGTTTTAGCTGTGTTCTTAACCAGCTAAATAACTTTGGATAGGCCTCCTTATCTCTTTGGACCTCAGTTTCCTTATATGTAAATTGAGGAGGTTGATGAGATAATCTGAAAGGTCTCTTCCAGATTTAAAATTTTGTGACTCTCATAGGGACTTTATGTTATCTAGTTAAGTATGCTTGAGAATTGTGTACAATGATCAAAAAGCTGAGAAGTCCTTCTGAATCAAGACAGTTGCATACATACATATTTTTTTCATATTCGTCCTTGGAGTATGAATTTAAAAAGTTAACTTAATGCATTTGAATGTAATTAAAGTAGTAACATAAACCAAAACAGCCTCAGGCAAACCTTAACTCTGGCGTACATAAGCTACATAAATAGAAGAGCCGGTTATGCTGAGCACAATTTTCAGTACAGAAGGTGCAAAATCCTCTTAAAGGCCATAGGGGCTAAATTGTTAAATTCATTTTTCTACATTTCAGGGAAAGAGATAAACCCTTAGACCCAAGGAAGTCTGTTTTTATTTTATTTCTGTAGTTTATTTTTGGCATACATTCACAGGTGTGCCTATGGCTCTATTCTTAATCCCTTTCCTTTGGGATAGCTCCAAGAGTAGTACAAATTTGTAACTCTGTAATTTAGCTCTTTAATTTTTTCTGTGCTGCACCGGAATTATGTTTTATCTTAAGTCCACACTGGATCCTCAAGATGGATCCAGTGAGGATTTTGAAGGACGCATAATTCCTTTGACTTCTTTTAGAATTAATTTACCTATTAAATAAAAAGGAAAGGATTCATCTTTTATTTGTATTCCTCTGAGGCTAACATTTCAATATAAACTGATAAATGCTATGAGCATTATTTTTCAGACAGCCACATTCAACTTGTATGACAACAGCATAGCAACCTGAAGGACAGTGCAAGAAGGGAACAGGTATATTGTACCTTTTAGAAGGAAAAAAAGGCATTAAAAGTTGGGTTTCCTCCCCAGCTTTATTGAGATATAATTGACAAATAACATTGATTTTAAGGTGTACAACATGATGATTTGATATATGTATATATTGTGAAATGATTAACACATTAAGGTTAGTTAACACATCCATCACCTCACGTATTAACTTTTTTTGTGTGTGGTTAGAACATTTAAGATTTACTCTCTTAGCAGATTTCAAATATACAATATTGTTAACTCAGAACTTTTAATCATCTTTTCCCCCCAGCTTTATTGAGATATAATTGACATATAACATTGTATAAGTTTAAGATGTACAACAAAAGTTGGTTTCTTTATTTCTGTAAAACAAGAAACTCCAGCATGAGTGTAGTACATTTTTGGCTCTTGTTCGTTTGATTTTTGGAGTCAGCAGGTTGTATCACCAAAAGTACCCTGCCATTTTGGGCAGAGAATTGATAAACTAAGAAAACAACTAGTCTTTCTAAATTGTATCTGTATAGCTAAAAGTAGAGTAGAAAGAATAAATTGTCATTTTTAATTGTACTCTATACTGTGCCTGATTTTTTTTTTAACAAAAATGAGTTTTTTTCCAGCACTCATTTTTTTTTTTTTTTTTTTTCCAGCACTCATTTTGATCAGTGTTCCATTAGTACCTAATTGAAACATCTGTGTAGATTTTTGGTTGATGATATGAGAATCTTTGAAATAGTTGGAGACAACTATGAAATTCATCTCATCATAATTTTCATATTTTAGACACATATTAGATTTATTAGGGCTTTAGAACAAATACCTGATGATATTATTCATTTATTTATTCATTTGTTAGTTCAGCAGACCTTTATAGAGGTCTTGCTAAATGCCAGTTACTCTGCTTGGTTTTGGGGATCCATTGTTTAACAAAGCGCATATAGTTCCTGCCCTCCTGGGGTATGTGATTTGTGTTTGTGGGAGATTTACATTGCACTAGTAATTAGAAATGTGAATGTTTTGAAATGTAAAGTGCTGTGGAAACCTATAAAGGATCGACAGTTTAGTCTGGTGGGTCAAGGAAAGCTTCCCGGAGGAAGTGATATTTAAACAGAGTTGAAGGATGAGCAGGATTTACTATGCTCACAGTAGGAGAGTAAAGTGCTCCTAAAGCTGAGTTTTACCTCTATTTTAGGTCTTTAGTTAGTTTGTATTTCATACATATCTTTATAGGTAGCACAGAAATAAACTAGGTTTATCAGCTATTTTTATGTATTCTTTTGGTCAAAGATCAGAAGGCCTGGAGATTAATTTTTTAATTGAGAAGACAAATATACACCAAAACAGTAAATATAATTATGTCCTTTTGTGGATTTTAGTCATAATTGAAGTAATATTCCTGTGTGAGAATGTATACCAGGAAAGATGAGATACAGAACCAGAACCAGGGAAAAGATGAAGAATGGATGGAATAGTAGTGAGAATGACCTAAAATATTTTTGTGATTTTTAACATTGTGGAGAAAAAGTGATTGGTGTCTGAAACAGTGGATCTCAACCTGTTTTTCCTTTCTAACATACTTGTGAAATATAACATTTCCATTAATAACTGTAACTCAGTTTGTTGGCGGTAATTTTCATTTGGGAGGGGCTGGGCATTATTAGAGTGGGTCATAAGAGAATTTAGAAAATCTTGAAAAATGGTACTACTCTAAAAGAAAAAGTTATTTTAATATGTCATTGAGAAAAATGATGGCTTTCACAGAAGTTAGCTCTAAGAGGTGATATCATTATGCAGTAAACAGGCATGATCTGAGCTGTTAAAATATATTCTTTCTATGACTTTCTCTTTTACAGCATCAAGGTTACTGACTTTCCATGATGTTTGGTGGTTATGAGACCATAGAAGCATATGAAGATGACCTTTATCGTGAAGAGTCATCTAGTGAACTGAGTGTTGATAGTGAGGTGGAATTTCAGCTCTACAGCCAAGTTCATTATGCCCAAGATCTTGATAATGTCATCAAAGAGGAAGAACATGAAGAGAAGAACTCTGGGAATTCTGAATCATTCAGTAGTAAACCAAATCAGAAGAACTTAATTATCCTTTCAGATAGTGAGGTCATCCAGCTATCAGATGGGTCAGAGGTCATCACACTGTCTGATGAAGATAGTATTTATAAATGTAAAAGAAAGAATTTTAGAGTCCATGCAGAAGAAAAGACCCAAGGTCCTCCTGCTTTTCTTCATTCTAATGCGTTGGCAGATAAGAAATGCAAGAGGGATATTGAGAAGACTAAACCTGGAGAGAGATCAGGTACAATCCAAGAGGTCATGATTATAGAGGTCAGTTCAAGTGAAGAGGAAGAGAGCACCATTTCAGAAAGCGATAATGTGGAAAGCTGGATGCTGCTGGGATGTGAAGTTGATGATAAAGATGACGATATCCTTCTCAATCTTGTGGGGTGTGAAAAGTCTGTTAATGAAGGTTAGTATCATATTGGCCATTAAGAAAAGTAGTATCATCTTTAATAAGGAAGACTGCTTTTCCTAAACAAAAGACCATTAGGGTCTGCTCCATTTAATTCCTCACCTTTTGGTCTTGTTTTTTGGCTTGTTTTTCATGAGACTCTTTTACCAATGGCCACTTTAATGGTGGTCTGTCTGAACATCAGAAAAGTATGTCAGGATATCAAAGACACTCTGCTTCTGCTATAAGCAAATTCATAACTGCTTCTTCCTGTTTGGCTAGAGCCAGTTCTGGACCTGAAATCTTAGTTCCCCTCTCTCTCTGCTTGGTACCACAGGTGAGTACTCCATCCAACTGACATTGGCCCTATGCTCTTATTTGGCCATCCTCTGTTGGTTCTGCCTCTTCCTAAGTGATTTGCTTACCCAGGAGGTAACCATATAGCAAGCATGGGGAATGCCTGGTATACAGAAGATATGGAATTAGTATTAAGATTTTTATAAACTCCATAATCAGTAATGTAGGAAACTATGAAGAGCTGTAAGTCTACAGTAGACTGTAGGAGAGAATGCAAATTCTTGAGAGCCACATAATCGAGAATTGAAATTTTGGTGTTAGTTTTGTCTCTGTCACATGTAGTCATCAAGTATTGATGCTTATCCTTTTAAAAAGTCCCTTTCATTTTTCTCCCTTTATGCTTAATGTGTAGTCTCTTGCAATATTTTCCTAAATGATCTTTTATATCTTCCCTGTATGCTGTTGTTAAATTGGTAGTCTTGAAATGCCCTTTACTCAGTACTTTACTGCTGCTCCAAAACCTTTAATGGCACCCACTTGTCCTCAAAAGAAAATGATGATATTGAATATAGATCATGCTTTGGAGCCCCAGAGATTGACAAACTTTTTTTTTTAAAGAGCCAGGTAGGAAATATTTTAGGTTTCCAAGGCATGGGATCGCCTAACTACTTAACTTTGCCCTTGTTGTAGGAAAGCAGCCATTATATCTGAAAAAATGAGATGGCTATTTCAACAGAATCTTATTTACAAAACAGGTGTCTGGCTCAGGCTGTAGTAGACCAGCTCTGAGAATTTGACACCAAAAGGAAGAAAAGAAATAGAATAGTAGCTAGAACATAGAGCAGAATCAAGTAAAGTTTTGTCAGAATAAGAGAGTTGATAATGTTTTTAGGTGGAAGGGGAAAATCTCTTGAAGGAGAGATTAAACATGTTTGGTGGATTGGGGTAAGGGAGGCAAATAAGAGATGGGCTCAGGTATATTGTCTGAATTAGTCTTAAAAGGGAAGAGACATTTAACTGCTAAATTACCAAATATTTATAGAGGTGGAGAAGAAAGAATAAATTCAGATGGATTGAGGTAGATGAGGGAATATATGAGGATGTGTTTGATTTTCTTGGGAAAATGAAAGTGGAAGTGGGTCTGGAATCGGGCAGGGGATATTTAGAGGCTTACAGTATGGGAAAGATGTTTAGGTGCTATGGGGAATACTGTTAGGCAGTGGATCCCAATATGTTGAAGATGACAACTTCTTTAACTTCAAAAAAATTTGTGGACCCCCCTGCCCCACATAACTATAGTTATATTTTTAGTATTTGTTAATTGAGAAAATGCATGTTAGCAAAAAGCTATTCAGTACATTCATACATGACTTTGTATTTTATTAACCACAACATTGTCGACACATTTGAAAAATATTGTATAAGGCCTGTCTGCAACATATATGGCCTTATATAAAGTATGCCTCTGGCTACCCATTGTGATAACTAATTCTCCAGCTCCCAGGAGTCTGAAGCTCATAGGTTGGAAATCATTGTGCTAACAAATCAACAATAAGAGAATAAAAGCCTTGCTTAAAAGTAGTGTTCAATCAAAATTGAAACAATGTGAACTTTTAATGAACTCACTCTGAAGGATTTCATAACTTTTTCCAGTAATACCTGGGGCAGGGTGACAGAAACCAAAAGATCCAGGGTTAGGCAAAACATTACAGAACGTCAGAACAATCATTTAGCCTATTCCTTCTCTAAATTGCCTTCCTGTAACATGACACCTAGTTTCATCAAATACTAATGTGTTCATGATGATCAGCCACTTTTCTTGAATTCAAGTTCTGTATGTCCACTGTGCCAAATATTTCCATTTGGGTATCTTATTGTTATTTCACATTTACATACTGAAAATCTTGATAAATTGAAAAGAAGGCTTATCTTTCCACAGAAAGAGGAGCAGGTTAACTGGATGGTGGCTCATAATGTAACTAGGGTTTCTCAGGGCAAAATGAAAGGGATTGATGAGGGGTGGTGAGGATGGGGTTAAGGGTAGCTGAGCCATATGGAGATGAGGATTCTAGAGGAAAGGGAATGATGGACTTAGTCAGGTATGGCTTTTAGGAATGAAGAAAAAATTGGTAATCAGGTATATAGAGAAATCTCTGGAAAACAATTTTAGTATTTTATGTTATAGACAATAAGCATGGCTGTTCTTGAACTGTATTTTGGGGGGATAACTTGTGTTTATGGTATTTGTTTATTTTTTATTGAGGTGAAATTAACACAGAATTAACCATTTTAAAGGTTCAATTTGAAGGCATTTAGTACATTCACAATGTTGTAGAACCATTACCTATATCTAGTTCCAAAACATTTTCACCGCATCCAAGGGAAACGCCAAAATGTTTTCACCACATCCAAAAGAAACCCTGCACCGATTGAACAGTCACTCCTCATAACCTCCTGCCCCAGACTCTGACAAGCACAAGTCTGCTTTCTGTCTATGGATTTACCTATTCTGGATATTTCGTGTAAATAGAATCATCCAGTATGTGACTTTTTGTGTCTGGCTTCTTTCACTTAGCATAATGTTTTGGAGACTTATGCATATTGTAGCACGTATCAGTACTTCATTCCTCTTTTAAGGCTGACTAATATTCTATTGTATACCTGCATTTTGTTTATCCATTTATCTGTTGATGGACATTTGTGTTTCTACCTTTTGGCTGTTATGAATAGTGCTACTCTGGACATTCATGTACAAGTATTTACTTGAATACCTGTTTTGGGTATTCTTTTGGGTATAAACTAGGAATAAGATTACTGGCATTTCTCTGTTTCACTTTTTGAGGAACTGCCAAACTTTTCCACAGTGGCTGCACCATTATACATCCGCATCAGTAATGTATGAGGGTTCCAATTAACTGCAGTGGTTTTTATGATTACTTGTCATGTTGCACATTTCTATTTGATTTACTGGTAGACTCTTTGTTATTTCTTAGCAACGTTGGTAAAAATATTTATTTAAGACCTAAGTAATTCCAAGTAATTCTTGATTCCAAACAGTAAGTGTATGTTCCCACTATCCATATTGAAATTTATCCCTACTCTGTGCTCCTTGATCTACTAATGCCATAATCCTATTTTTTTCTAGTTAATAGGCAATATATTCAGTACTGATGCCTATTTGAGTGTGTTGTTACTTTCTAATCATTATTATCCCATTCATAAATAGACCTGGGGGTAGATCTGGTTCAGTTTGTATAATAGTCTTTAGAGAAAATATTTTTTCATATCAGTGGAAGTTTGTGGAAATTCTGGCATACTTTTGAAATGATGATGATTGTTAAACAGCAACAATAATGATTTTGTGTACTGCTCCCCCTCCTCTGCAAACCCCCCAAACTGTGGCATATTTGAAATATCAATATAATATAAGAGAAGAGATTAGTAACTCCTTGAGGACAGGTCTTTTCCTCAGAAGCCTTCTTAATACTATTTAGAGTAATTCTTTGCCATATATATTACTTTGTTTTTCATTAATTGCTAAATGATCAAACACTTATTGAGCATCTACTCTATGTAGAATACATAGAGGGGATTTAAAGTGGTAAAAGATGTAGTTTTAGCCTTAAGTGGCTTGGTGTTTCACTGAAGAGACAAAATATAATAAGAAGCTTAAGTAATTTATGGAAGTCTCTTCTTAACCATTGGAGTTAAATCTCTCAAAATCCTGGGGATAGATGTGGTTGAAAACTTAAAACTTTTTAAAAAATAGGATTAGTGAATTTGAGGTAGTACATGAAAAGTCTGAAGGACTATGTAAGTACATCCATATTTTCCATTGTTAAATTTGTAGTAATGAGTGCAGCACCACTCTTGCTCTGTGGAAATGTGAGGCTCTTTTGCACTACTTCAGTTTCAGTGAGATGCCTAAACGTTTGTTTTGCTTTAATACACAATTAGAATACACAATCAGGCAGATAATATACAACCAGGAGACATTTTTTCCCTCTTTTTTTCTTCCTCTAAATGTTAAATACTTTTCTGATTTTATGATCTGAAGCTGTCGATTAGCTTCCTTGGGTTCCATGGAGGCCTTGGTGATGTAGCACTCAGGTAGTGTGCTCAGCCTAGCTTTCCTCAGTATATACAGCTTTATGATGAGGGCTCTGCTTACAATAAATCCATGCCAAAACACAGGCCTTCAGTACCTGTTACATATGACTCTCAGCCCTCGCTACTGATGGCTGTAGGAGTTTATTTCTAAAGTCTAGAAACAAACTTCATTTGCTTCACTTTCTTTACTCTTTCCTGACGCTTCTTTATGTAAATGATACCTGCTCTGTCATTTGTCTTCCTTTTAAAATTCTCACTCTTTACTTTCTTTAGTTTATTATCCCCAGTAGGAGTGGCTTGCAATTCTCCTTTATTAGAAAGACAGATTTCTTGGTTGAAGACAAGGTGCAGCAAAGGAAATCAGCATGTTTTTTAATTTGTCAGGGAGATCTCTAGTTTGGGAAGGATTATTGTATATGACAGCCAAATGATGGGAATAAGTGCTATAGGAGTTATACATGAATAATCACCAACTTATTTTCCTGCAGAGGGAAGGGATATTATTAGCTCTAGGAGTAATTGTTAAATCTTTGTTAATTTTTAAGTATGGAAATTTTAAAGTATACAAAACTGGAATGTCGTAATGGTCTCACTGTTCCATAAACCAGCTTCAACAATTATCAACTTATGACCAATCTTTTCTCATATGTAACTCCATGTCCCTGCATTATTTTGAAGCAAATCACAGTCATCATATCATTTCATTCATTTATTTACATACATATACATACATATATACATTTCAATATGTATTTCTAAAAGATAAGTTTTCTTTTTAAGAAACAATCATATTATTATCACACCTAAACAAATTACCAATAATTCTTTTATCATTAAATAACCAGCCTTCAGTTTTCAGGCTTCAGATTTCCCTGATGGGCTCTTAATTTTTTTTCCTACAGTTTATTTGAATCAGATCTATTTATTGTAGTTGGGTGGTAACTTGTGTCCTTTAATCTTAGGTTCCTCCTTTATCTCTTTCTTCTGTGTGTTTTTTTTCTTCCTTATAAATTAATTGTTATACTAACTGGATTGTTTATCCTCTAGAATTCCCTGAGTTTGAATTTTGTGATATTGTTTAACATACTCCACTGTCCCCTGTATTTCCTATGAATTGGTCGTTAGATCTAGAAGCTTAATTAAATTCAGGTTTCTATCCCTGTGATTGTGCTATTAACTAGACACATAGATAGGTTCATTTGTTTCATTTTGCTTTTCATATGTTAATATTTAGTATTACCTTTTAAGAATTCAGTTTGTTTCATAATTATGTAAAATATTTAGAACGTTCCAAATTCAAATCAATAAGACAAGGTAAAAAATATTCAGAGATGTCTACCTTCTGTCCAGTCTTCATTCTGTTCCCACCCTTCCTCTTAGGGGTAACTGTTAAGAGAAAATTGATAGTTTGTCCTTACATTAAAAAAAATATAAGCAAATATGTATATATCTTCATATCCTCCCTCCCCCTTCTTGAAGTAAACAGTAGCATATGATCTACACTTTGCTCTACATTGTTTTTTTTCTCTTAACAGTATATCCTGGAGATCAGTCCATAATAGTACCTAAAGATATTTCTCATTTCTACGACTATGGACTATTTTTGTGTCTTCTACACTAATCTGAGCTGGACACATTAGGCATGTAACAAATACTTTTTGGAAGTGAATGAATAGTAATTTTAAATAGTTGATGGATAATATAATTGTTACAGTTTTAAAATGTATTTTAAATAAATGTATTATAGTCTAAGTCCACTTTCAGAAGCATGCTTTATACCTATACTTATACTCCTGGTCTTACCGTTTCTTTCTCATTTAGTAATTTTGAAAGATTTAGATTTAGCAAAAAATTAAATAGGTTCAGATTTTAAAAGGAAAATACCTTTTAAAGAATGAAGAGTTCAGCATTTTTAAAAGTGGAAGAAACCTGTTAGTTCCTAGTGTATGTGACTGTTATGGTGTAGAACTTTACATTAATGTAGAACTCCTTCAGTATGTACAGTTGGGTACATCGTTCTTTTATAATAGTTTGTCAGCATTTGGCACATAGTGGGTACCTAGCAAATCTTGGGTGAATTTAATTGAAGTTCTACCTTTCCGTATAGAATAGTGCTCTTTACATGGTACTACATGAGGTTGAAGTGAAATTATGGCTTTAGTAAAGTAAAATCATGAAGTAATTGATTGAAATTGAAGTATAATTATGGCTTTTAACGACTTAGTGCAGTAAGTCTTTTAACTGTTTTTGTGTCAAGTCACTTTCACCCCTAAAAAATAGGCACATAAAAGTTTTGGATACATTTTCAGAAGTTGAAGAACTCATCTAGAGGCAATTGCTGAATCCCTGGTATTTATAAGGCACTCAACCAAGACTTGATAACTAATTAAAATTTGAGTAGACTGGATTACCTACTTGAATTTCAGTTTTTCAAATACATCATATTTTATTTGATCTGGGTCTTTATATATGCCTGGATCAGTTTCTACCTTGCCTGGCTGATACCTACTCATCCTTCAAGTCTTAGTTTAAAGTTTACTTCTGAAATGAGGTAATGGACATAGGTTCTCAGTGGTGGCTACTAGGTCTTTTACAGCTCCATAGTTGACTACCTGTGACTTTGGGTAACTTAATTCTTTTACTGGGAAAATAATAAATTTTATTTCATTAAGGTTATAAGCTAAAATGAGACAATGGATAGACTAAATTAATGTAATAGGAAAATATTTTGACAAAACTCCTAACTACAGGATAAGTTCACTGTCAACTGTGGCAAGCATGGGCATATAGCTTCTACTTGGTTTTTTTAAATTAGAAGTTCTCAGATTTTTTGGTGAACCCAAGTTGCTTTTGAACAACATGTCTCTAGTATGGCACTTTATTTGAATAAATTTTATTTGATTTGGTGACATTTTATGATCTACTAGTTAAAACCTAAATCATCTGAAGTCTTAAAATCAATCCAACAGTTACTTACTGGATGCTTACAATGTACAGGCACTATACCGTTAAGATGTTGGGATTCAAGAAGTGCTATGTAGTCCCTGCCTTTAGAAACCTTAAAGTGCATGACAATATGGAAAGTCCACTCTATTACCAGAGTTAAATACATTTCTACAAATACAGGAGATGTCCCAGCACATACATAATCATTTCCAGTTGAATGTAATAGACTTTTTAAAAAAGATTATTACAGATAGGCAAAGTACAAGAGTGAATTGAAAAGTAACCCTTTGAACTCAGTCTTGAAGAATGGATAGGATTTAACGTTCAGGTTAAATGCAGGGTGGAAGAATAAAAGCTGAAAACCCTAAAACTATATGATACCATTAATGTTTAATTAATGGCTTAATATGTGGCTGGGTATGATTAAACATTTTAATAGCATGTCCTTTCAGAAACCACCTCAGCCTAAATGAGAAAGGGTATTTATGTTCTGCATATGCTGTTGGAAGATTTCTTGGTTATTATTTTATTCCAATATTTTCCACCTATTTCTTGCTCATATGTCTCCTTTTTTTTTTTCCTTTAAAAAATTGGATATTTCATGCAACTTTATGGCAGATAGAAAAATTTTCTCAGACGGACCAGATGCTATATGTTAGTCAAAGGACATGACCGGCTGCTTAAAATGTGTGTTTTATGCAAGGCTGTTCAAAGTAGAGCATGTCTTGAAATATAACTTTGGCTCGTCATAGCTTGTGTTCTTTACCATCTTTTAACATAGAAAAGGAACACATTCTGTTAGTTTGGAAATACAAATAAATTAAACTTTCCTTTCAATGCTCTTCAAATCTTCAAGGTGGTATTTTTTGCCCCCTTTCTGCATTCATCAGATAACCAGTCAGTCATAGGGTCTTTTTTTTTTTTTAATAAATTTATATATTTTTGGCTGCGTCGGGTCTTCGTTGCTGCGCGCGGGCTTTCTCTAGTTGCGGCGAGCGGGGGCTACTCTTTGTTGTGGTGTGCAAGCTTCTCATTGTGGTGGATTCTCTTGTTGCAGAGCACGGGCTCTAGGCACGTGGGCTCTAGAGTGCAGGCTCAGTAGTTGTGGCTCACGGGCTTAGTTGCTCCACGGCATGTGGGATCTTCCCCGACCAGGGCTCGAACCCGTGTCCCCTGCATTGGCAGGCCGATTCTTAACCATTGCGCCACCAGGGAAGTCCAAGTCATAATTTCTTGAGAGATCTTATGGCCTAATAGGTCGTAAGAGTGGGTTGGTGTTTGACATACTTCTTATGGATGTATAGTTTAATTTCTGCCTTATAATTGAAAAGTGGCCGCATGCTGGAGTTCTGGTAACCGAGAGCACCAAAGAGCTCCCTCCCTGATGTTTTCAGCTTTTGTAAGCATGCACTACACAATTCCTAAAGCTGCTTTTGAACTGTGTCTGTAGTTGTAGCATGTCACCTTACACTTAACTATTGTGAGGGCATCTTTTTATTTAATTTCTAATTAGCATAATGACTTGAGCTGTGTTATTCACTGTTCCATGGTGAAGTTGTCATAGGGAGAGAAGAAATAAAAATGTTCAATTTCAACTTTACTTGTGAATGGAGTGAAGTTTGAAAGCCTTTTATTGCCATTGTTCAGCAGACTGAAAATCTCATTAGAAATCCCAGAAATGCAAAGGCAGCTTTGGGTTGGATTTTAATAACATTTTGGAATGTTGGTATTGTATGTCGCTAATTTTTGTGATTTCATTGTTGATCAGCAACTTAGCTATGCATTCTTCCAAAGTCAACTTAAGACTTTTAGCCTAAATTCATTTACAGTAGCTTTTCTTTTCAACAGTAATAAGTACCTAGGGAGAGAATTAAATTTTACTTTTTTTTTTTGACGTTTCTCTTAGAAACTGATTTGATTTTCATATAAGATATACTAAATTTGTTGGAAACTGCATGTAAGGTAATAGCATGCTATAAGAAAATAGCATGTTTATTGAACTAATGACTTAGTTTTGTTACCATTAAAATATTAGTCATCTTCAGGTCTACCTTTTTTTTTGTTTGGTTTTGAAATGGAGAAGCATAAAATAAGATGGCAAGATTTTCATTCTTATCTAATTGTCATAGGAAGTTGAATCCTGATGTCTGGGTAAAGAGTGTTTAAATATAAAATTCTTATAGCTGTTTGCTATAAAAATATTGTATATAGAGATCACTTGTTTAAGAAGATAAGTCTAATTTATAGATAGTATGGTCAGAAGGTAGAATTTGATATGAACTATATACGATTAGACTGTCAAACATTTTTCAAAAGAAGTACAGAAATGAGAACATTTACTTTTTTTCCCCTTGTAAGAGTAAAGGCTACTCAGAAAATTCATGACTCTTAAGTTGATCCTGTTTTTAAGACTTTGCTAAATTTGTATTTAATTTCAGGGTAATTTACTAATCTCTTGCTAATTTCCTCTTGGTTGTTAACACTTAAGTAAAAGTGTTGACTTATTGGAAGTTTTTTAGCCAGAAGTTTTTAATCTCTTAAGTGTTTTGTTATAAATTAAAGTTATTGTCATGGTTAAGTTTTTGGCATTTTGAGTTACTTGCCAGATTGTTGTTGATTCTGCTGATAATAAGGAAATGAATATTTTAATTGAGCATCCACCATGTGTAAGGTCACATTTTCTTTTTAAATTATACAGATACACTTAAGAAAATCTACAAGAATAGATGTGACTTGTTTTTTAGTTTTTGAATCTTGATCTAACAGCATTAGCTCTGGATAGAGATGTAATTCTGGGGATAAAAATTATTTTTGTAATACATATTTGGATTCAAATATAAAGGCAGTCTAATAATGGGTTATTTAAAAGTGGATCTTGTCTGATGTGTGTACCTTTTATTTCTATGACATTTTTACATTAGAATTTCATAGTTTTGTTATAGTTTTGAAAATTAGTTAACGGTGGACTTGAGAGCATCTGCTCTCCCCATCTTTTGCAAATACATTTTAAGGGAAGACAGCATAATTCTATAATGGGAAAAAAATTTTTATTCTTCCCTTCTGCTTTTGCCTAAATATATAGTCAACTTATAATTACCTCAAGATGAAAGAATGCTGTTTAGAGCTACTCATTGAGAGAAACTGTTTTGTTGGGAATCCCTTAAAGTGTGTAGGTCACTTCTGATTTTGCTTTGTAACTAGCGCCTGTTACAGAATTATCTACTCTAGGGAGGGAAAGCCCCAATTTCTAGAAGACTTTTCAATACTCTTTCTATATTTTTAGTTAATGAGAAACTCTGAAGATGTAGGAAACAGACTGGTTTTGGCTGATAAATAAGATTGTTAAAGTAAGTCAAAAATTAGGCTTTGAAAAGTCAGGTGAGAGGAATTCAGGATATAAATTCGCAAATTTAACTGAAGAAAGGTTTTATTTAAAGAAAAGGTGTGCAACCATATCAATCTTGTAACTCCTTGTATTGCACTAGCCATTTTTTATTGTTAGATGGTCTGATTTAAACAAAAATGAACTTTGTCAGTGGTTTTATTTAGAAATAGCATTACTTTCTACTTTTAAGGAGGATTTTAATTGTCAATAAAATTTCATTGTTGAAAAATCACCTCACTCCCATATAATTAGTATTTTGTTCTTCATTCAATACCCTGTATCTAGTCCACCCCTTTTGGGTTTGCTTTAAAAACTATATAAATTTTGTGGGAGAATAAATATAACTTATGTATTGCTATAAATGTATTCTTATTTGAATCTAGTATGATTGGTTTTTATGTGTATGAAATACTTCCCTAAAAACATAATATTCAACCTAAATGTTCTAGATAGGTGAGTTACTGGTAAAAAATCCATCAGGTCTTAAGTTGTGGAATATTTGTATTGGTACTTAAGACTGTGACTGCTTTGGTTGTTGTATAAGTCTCTTTATTCTTCTGTTTGAGATGTTCTAGTTTGGGAAATTTCCTTTATTATCAGATTTAACAGATGAAATGTAATGGTTGTACCACAGATCATCTAATTTTCAACTTTTGGTTAGTTAAACTAACTTTGGTATATAGTTCTTTATGGATAGTCAAAGAGGAGTTGTGTTCAGCTGTGTGATTGTGCTACCACTTAAGTTAACATCAGCAGCAAAGGGTCTCATCTCTGACTTTTCTTCCTTTCATTAAAATTTTCAATTGCTTTTAACATTATTTAAGTATAGAAGGAGATAGAGTTGTAAAACAAATTTCTGATTTGGTGATTCTCAATATTTAGCAGTGGGGATCCTTTTTCTTCCTTTAGCTATATCACATACATATGTATATTTTGATTTAAGGGGAAAAAACTTAATTTTCTTTATGTATGATGTAGATACAGTTATTGTTTATTATTTTTTAAAGTTAATAAAACTAATCTCAAAAGATCTTTAGTAGTATACCTGCAACCTCAGCAGTCCCTTTTTATCTATACAGATTTCCCTGCCTATTGTGGCCGTTTGCTCTAATTTAAATTTCCCATGGCTTTGGGTTGCAGACTTGGTTTTCTGCAAGAGTGCCCATGCTTACATGGTCATATATTCTGGGTGACTTTTCCACTTTTTCTTTTTTGTTATTTTGTTGATTGCTAAAGGGAAAGTGGTTTTTTTTTTTTTTTTTTTTTTTACTTGTTTCTTTGTTTTGATCTTTCTTCCTTAGCCTATCTATTTGTGTGTTGTTTTGTTTTGTTTTGCAGATTGGGAAGAATTATTGTGTGGACTTAGATCCATGGGGAGTAGCAGGGAAAAACTAATTTTGTTCTTGGTTTTGTTTTCTTAATAACAGTAGCAATTTAATTTTTGAGCCATTGAGAAGCTCAAAAGATATGTTAGCTTTATGCATGAAATTGATAGAAAATTATTAATCCCGAAATTTTCTGTTCATGGTTGCTCTACTGTTGGAATAAAAATGTTATGTTATAGTTGAACTAAGTAAATCCTAAAAATACTAATTAGCAGTATATAGTACTGTTAAAAATTCTTAATTTAAATATTATTGTATATTCAGAAGTTATTCATAGGAAATCAGTTGTAATCTGTTATGTGATTTCTTTTTTCATTCAGTTTTTGTTGTCGATGGTGTGTATATATTCAAATAGACATATGAATATACATTTGACTGGAAACAGACATTTTTAACTTGACCAGATTTAAAAGTTTGCTTTTTCCTGCAAAACATGCTTATTTTTCAAATATGAAGAATTTTGTTTTATGAAACAACTTTATGCTGCTGAATGTTAAGCCCTTGGAGAAGTGCTGTGGCAATTTAAATATTGGGTAATTCAGTACTAATGTAAGGGAAAAGTAGAGGCCTCTAGTCCTAACATCTCCCCCAAATATTTTTTCATTAGTATCTGAAGACTTTAAAATATCAAATTAATGTGGTCAAAGCTACTTCTGTTTTACATTTGTGAGGGTGCCATCACACAGTAGCATTATTTAACTGGATTTTGTATTTATTAAATTAATATACAATAATAAAAAGATCCATTTTAGCATTTAAGGAATTGTAATAATTTCCCAATATACCATAAAAATGTTGTTATGATATACTGTTAACTAATCGGCTAGGAGAACTTTCTAATTTGATAAAAAGGATGAAAAAGGATTAATTTTGATATGCATAATTTGAGGGGTTTTTGTTTTTTTAATTGATTATATACCATGGCAGTGAAATATCTAAAATTCTCTTTCTGGTTGTCTGTTAAGTACTTTGGGAATTGGGGTGAGGGCAAGTTTTCTTTCTGTGTCTGCTAATTATTTTTTCTTGTGAATTTTAGTGCTCCTAGCATATGAAACTGATTTATAGAATTTGCTGTTACCGAGAAAAAAAGAGCATTATTGAAATTTTGTTTCTTTTAACTATTATTTTCTAGTTACTGTATTTCACATTTTGATTTCTACCAAATGACTCCTCAAGAAGCAATTTCTTTTGAAAAACAGTGAGAGTTTCAAACTAAGAAGAAAATGTATACTGATAGTCTAATTATTTATTGTTTGTTCATGGCAATTAAGATAATCTTTTGAATTTCTGCTCTTTAACCATAGTTAGAGGCTTCATAAGTTTGTAAAATTATTCTCCCTAGTTCTGACTAGTATTTTAAAAGGTATTTTATAAGTTTGTACTTGATATTCATATGTGATTACTGAGAAAAACAAATAGCTTGTAAAATGTATTTGTTTCTAGTATTTCCATCAAATCAGGGTATAATCTGTGAGATGAAAAGTGATCCAATTGTGAAAGTATGCAGCTTTTAAAATAACACAAAATTCTTCTGTTAACACGTTTTACCAGCAAATGTTCGTGTAAAATGTTATTAGTTCTTAAAGCTCATGCATAGACTTTCTTGTGTGTGGCTTTTCATAGGAGAGCACTATAGAGCCGAACTTGAAATTTATTAAAGAAAGAACAAACTGGTGAAATGCTTTCATGCTGTTAAAAAACTTCACAGACAATTGTCAGACAACTTTTTTTTTTAAAGGTCATGATTGCCTGGTGCCTTTTCCAGTCTTTATTTGAAACTCTTGTTTTGTAGGATTTCTTTTTTGTTCTCCCTCTCCTTTTTCTTTTGGCAGTGGGTGGAAGATTCTTTTAAAACTGAATGGCTAAACATGTATAGTAACTATTAAAGTATAATGGAAATACTTTTATTCTTGATATTTTTTAGGCCAGAAAATGCTGTGAAGGTAAGCCAGTTAGGGTAAAATTACATTGTGCCTTATGGAAACTGTTCAGAGTTTTCTGTTTAGAAAAGTGGGCTCTTGAGTTTGGGCTTAAAATAGGGGTTGTTTGTGAAATATTTTGCAGTTCTCTTATAGGTTGGTGAGTTTGAGGTTGTTTTTAATATTTTAGTGTTCTAGTTGATTGTTGGTATTTCCTGAAAAATAATATTATGTATATGGGAGAAGATAGGGGGTGAGAACAGAATAAGAACTGGGGGGAAAGAAAACCTCCTTCCCAAAATGTTGCCACCTGACAGGTGGAGATTATCTGCCATTATAGATTTTCAAAACAGAGTACTTAACTCTTTTTCTAAGAGTTCACATAAACTTTGACATATTTCACAAAGTACGATTGTGATAAGTATTACAATTTTAACTCTGGTCTTTATCCTAAATTTAAGGCTTACAAAATTAATCAAAAATGCCTTGAGGCTAATTGCTAATGTTCAATTAAGTTACTGTGTTCAGTTAAGTAACAGTTCTTTGACTATAGTATTTGTTTGATTTTATTAATATGATAAGCTAAGATTATAAAAGGTCTATAAGAGTACAGAAACTGAACTATGTGAAATTAATTTTTATATTTTGCCATAGAGACAAAATATGTCTTGGTGCGTAGTAATTTTTTTCTTAGTATTATATGGACATCTATTGGCTTTCAGCATATGGGAAATTTAAACCTTTTAATGTTAAATATTGGCAGTCATACTTTTTTTTAAATTGCAAAAACTTCAGGCAAATATGTAAAATATGCTAGTGGTTGGTTTATTTAGATTTTAAGTGACTAGACTTTGTGAAATAGGAATAAAGCCTGGGATCTTATTTAATCTAAGAAAATATACTTAATTTAAAAATATTACTGTTAGAACTAGAGAAATCTTTTCAAATATAGTAAATCCATATCCATAATTACTTTAAATCACTAGTTAGAGAGGAAGGTATGAGATGCTGATATCTTTGTTGGAAGTCATAAACTGTTTTGAAAAGGATGAAAGGGGAAAAGTAAACTGCTTTCAGGCAGATTCATATCATTTTGACATTGGATGTTATTCATGGGTTCATGTTACAAAAACCTACAAAACTTAGGTGTATTTTAATTCAGTAGGCTCGCTGAAAACTGTTTTGTGATAAAGCTAGAAAATTTATAAATGTTTTTTTCTTGTTTAAAGCTTAGTGATTCATCTTGGTGCTTGTCTCAGTCTTCTTAATTTAGACATGTTGTGATTATTTGTTTTAAAAATTTATTTCCAGTAAAATGTTATCGCTTGGATACATTTTCACCGTTTCTATTACATTTTATCCATCTATGACATCTTATCAGCCAGCTATTACTATTTTATTGTTCTTTTTGTGGTGGTGTTGTAAGGTACAGACTTCACATCTAAAGTAAGAGCTAGTGTATATTACAGTGTATATGACCATTTCTAATTTGACCTGTTACTGTAAAGAAGGCTAACAAGTGTGTGTGACTAGCCCTCCCCTTCTGGAGCAGTTGAAAACAGGCCTCAGAAGACTCAAAGGAATTCTTTTAACTCCTAGCAGGGCCACGGGGTCAATGTCAGATTTAGTCATGCTGTTATTTTAGCCCAGTGGTCCAGAGAGATGACTGAAAAGTGAGTCTTTTATTTCTTTTTTTGTGTGGTTATTAACAGGATTAAATGTAAGCCATTGTGTACTTAGTACCAATTAGTTTCTCATCTGAGAGGTTCATTATGATTTTTTGTCAGCCTTCGTCTTGTAATATTTGTTTCATTGTTTGATTAGTTAAGGGGCTGAATGGAATAAAGAAAAGTTTTATAGCAGTACTTTTAAATTCATTGAGCATTTTAATAAGTAGTCAACTTTTCAGATACGTAGACCTTGATTAAAAAATGGACCACGTTGAAAATGGGCATGGAAGATGGTGAAGTTAAGTAAATTGTTAAAAATTTTTCTTTTCCTGTTGTACTTTTCTTTAGTTTTAAAAATAGACTCTCTTTGTTACATCAAATAATACTTCTATATTTTTAAAAGTTTGCTTTGGTTCTTATACATATGTCTAAAAATATGTTCCGTTTGCTGTGAGTATGTAATTGTTGTTTGGGAGGCACACACGCCAAAAAAAACCCTTCCAAATTAAAAAACCCTTATAATTTCTAGATTGGAAACATAGATTGAGCTATTAAAAACAGAACATAAGAATTCTAGAATAAAGATAATTGTCAGGTGTAAACAGGCCTTAATTTAAAGGGAAGCAGCCTGGAAGTTGATTCTTTATGCTATTATAAATAAGTAAAAATGCCAAGTTGTATGAGTTCAGAGAAGAGGAGCATACCTAACTTTTTAAATTGCTTATTAATTAATTGGTAGTTTTTAAAAAACCTTTGACTTAAAGAGATTCTATTAAAATGAATTTTTCATTGAGTAATATTCCTCATTTAAAATATTAAGATATTTCAGTAAAATTTTGGACAAAAATTATTCTTATCAATTGGATTGGAGATGCTGATTTCAATTAGAAGCAAGGAATATAACCCAGAATTTAAATAGAAGTATTATTTTGTTAGTAGGTAATTATCTGGGACAGTAGGTCTTGTACCCCGTTGTTGAAGTGTATAACACACTTTTTCACATGCATTCATCTTTGAATGGGAATGCTTGTAGGCTGGTTCAGTTCTTTTTTTACACATTAAAAATGATCAATATTAATTTAAATAAGAGCAATTACTATTTTAACTTATTCTTTTAGATGAGTTGCTTGATTTTTCTCACATTGTTTGATGTACCATATTTAGTATTACACCCTTGTACTAAGTCCTTTGCTTATTGCCAAAGTTTTTTGGTACCTAAATTACTTTATTATGGAGTTGGTTATTCAAGGTTTGATGATCCACATAATTATGAAGTATATAGATCCTGACATATAGGGTTTTTTGCTCAAATTAATTTCAGGCATAGTGAATTTACAGACCTTGCTTTTTTGTATTTGTGTATACAGTTTTCTCAGAAACAAACACATTTCTATTAAGTCTATATATGGATGTTATTTTTCTTTTCTCTTTAATTGTAATTTGGAAAGGATTTAGATCCTCCCAATGAAAAACCTTATTTCTGACCATATGACTATATGATCGTATTACCAAATTACACCTGCTTTATCATGGTATAGCAGTAAGTCCCTCTTTACTCTCTCTACCCTGTTTTTAAAAGCAAAATTGTGTGGTAACTATATTAAATTGCCAGAAGATTTTTAATTAACAGGAAATAAATCACTAGTAATTTCCTCTGATGATTTGTTGTTCATCACACAACAAAGTAGTTTCTTTTGAGAGAGATGCAGTTTTTGCTACTCAGCATTCCCATAAGATCTTTGGAAAAATAAGAAGGAAATCTTTAGTGTAATGGCCTTGTAATATGAAAAGGGCAGATTTTAGAATAAGTTAATTTCTCCTTTTATTTGTTTTTGACTTCAGAGGAAGCTATTAAGTTGAAAATCTGACTCAGTAGCAAGTGCTCTAATGGTCATATAATTTAGATAATTTAACATTAATGATTACCTATACTGATTGAACTAATATTTTAAAAACATAGCTAACAAAGTCAACTAATTTAACTACTCTCTTAACTTAAAAGTTGAACTAACCGTAGATACCTGATAGAGTAGGTCCAGAAATTCGCATTCAAATAACTGTAGAAAGTATAAGGTAGACAGGCTATCCTAAAGATAATTTGTTAGGACTTGTGTCTCTTTTAGCATCTTTAATGTAATAGTAACTGTTGTAACAATTGAATTATATATATCAATTTAGTAAATAATCACACCATTAATAACATTTAGCCCCCATTCCTTAATAATTGCTACCCAAACACCTTCAAATTATGGTATTTAAAAAAACAGTTCAATAGAAGTTTGGGAACTTAAAGTAATACTACTTCATCTTAAAGCCACTACAGAATATCCTTTCTTTATAAAGTTTTAGAGATAACGGACTTTGTAATGTAATTGAAAAATGTTGTGTCCCACAAAAACTACTTTTATTTCATACTTTTTCTCTCTAACTAAGTGAAGCCTAACAAGTATAGCAAACAAAACAAAACAGAAAACTTTTTTGACAGTCTAATATTGTGTAATGTAGAGATATAGTTGTGTGATCTTATTCCATAAAATTAAAATGCAAAATTAGAAAGAAAAAAAAAGAAAAAAAACCCAACCTCCCAAATGTCTAAATCCCAAGGAGATAAATGGAAGTTGAGTAAAGAGAATAGAGATATAGTTTTTGAGTCAGCTAGCTAAATTTTATATCCAGAGCTTTAACCTTTTAGTTTTTTACATTTTCTGCAATGCAAATGACTTTCTTTTGCAAAAGGCATGACAATCATGATAGGATTAAAAGTAATACCTCATATAATGCTTTTTATTAGCATCTAAGGAACTATCCATATTTGACTATATAGTAACTTAGAATTGATTTTTTTAAATGGATTTTTAATGCAAACCAGACCTTTGTGGCTTTCGAAAGAAAAATAAGCATTATTTTATTTTAACTTACTGTGTTTGATGAATTTTATTTCATTTTGCACAAAGGGTGCTATAGATCCTTATCCACAAAAATAGTCACGTAAATGCTGTGATTTTATTGGTTCCGCCAGGCTCATTGACCACTTAAAACCATTTAGGTTTTAAAATCACTACTATTTGTCAGCTAATTTTTGACACATTATAGCATATGAGAATTTGATTATAAAGGAATTTCATAAAGATGCTCTGTACAAGCACTGATGGTAATGATGTTTGTATCTTTTACTGACTTTTACTTGGTATCGTAAACTATCAGTAATTGTTTCTTTATATTGAGGAGGAAATACAAAGGCTATACTTACATCTATTGTGACTGTTTTTTTAATCTTATAAGCATGTTGTAGGAATTGAATTGAAAAGTCGGTAAACTTTTGATGATCTCTGATACTGGTTGGGAATAAAGACATAAGTAATCTGAGACAGCAAATAGTAGCCAGAGAGCTATATTTCATCCATTCATTCAGCCAACAAATAACCAGGGCATTTGTGAGTCTCTGTGTAAGATGTGCTGATCCGTACAGAGATGAACCAGGCACAGACCCTGACCTCAAAGATCCTATAGTTTAAGAGAGGAGACAAGAGATGAGGGGTTTAAGAGAGCTATTGGGGTGCAGAAGATGAAAGACACTGCTTTCGTGAGGGTGGAGGTATGTGGGGGAGACAGAGTATGTCATGATTAGGTGGGCAGCAGACTCTTATTTCTGTTTTGGATAGGGCATTGTTTCTCAGAGTGGGTTCCTTATACTCCTAGGGTCCATTTTGAGGGAATGGTCTTTGAGCTCCATAAGGATTGTTAAAATTTGTATTTTTATTTTGATGCTTAAAAAAGGAATTATACAACTTATAAAGACAACACTTTTTAGTGATAATTCACAATTGAAAGACAGTTGTTATAGAATGAGACTTTAGTCTCTTAAATGAGTGTTTTCTCAATTTGGGATTTGTGGACCAATTTGATGTTCCAGAGAACTTTTCTTTTTTAAAGGGATTCATATATTTCTTAAGTTTGAGAAACAAAGGCTTAGGCTAATATTTTGTATTCTCTGAACCACATGGAAGTGGCTGGCTTAGAAATATGTGAGTAGCAAGGGGAGCCATTTTGGGATTAAATTTATTTTTTATTTTTTATTTTTTTTGGAGACAAGGCAATTCAGAAAGGTAGCTGAGAGTTCACTGTAAGTCTCCAAATTCTCTGAGCTTTTTCTAAGTCACCACCATTTAGGATTTGAATTGAATTCATCAGCAGTGCTGATGAATGGGCACAGCTTGTGTGATTTAGAACAATAATGAACTGTGAATTTATTAAATAGAGGGTAAAATTCCTAAATATATTCTGCACATAAACTAGTCCTGTTAAAATGGTTTCTGTTATAAGCCTTGTACTGTACTTCTAAACAGTATCCTATACCGTAGTTAAAGCTTTTGTGTAATTGATTACTTTTGGAGTCAAATTTTACTTTCTGCTTATAGTTATATAATAAATTAGCAGTTTAATTTCATTAAAGTTAATTAAACCTAGATTATTTTGTAGACTATGGTATAGGATTTTGTTTCATAAATTGGGGTGAACTCATAAGGAATAAACAAGTACTTTAACTTATAGTTTGTTGTCACGAGATATTTGGGTTTCAAACTGGGCAAACAGAACATAGTAAATTTAAGAATATCTGTACCAAATATCCCAAACATTGTAGAATTTGGGGGGAAAAACACTGAAGAATATTCCCCTTTATCTTTCCCCTTCTTTCCCTCTTAAATTTTTTAGGGGTTAAAAACTGCTTCCCCTCCCCACAACAAACAAAACTGACCAAAGCAAGAATTAGGTGATTAAGCTTTCATTTCCTTACTTTTTTCTGAAATCAATCCAGGCTTTTAGAATGGAGGATTTCCTAGGAACTACTATTCTTACCTGGGGAAAAGACTATTTTACTAAGGGAGAGGACACTGGGGTGACATTATTTGTTCACATCATACATGGAATCATTTTGGTTCGTCTGTAGCTTCTTTATTTCTTACAGTGTTTTGCATATAATATATGCTACTTTGAGGATATTTTATTACTGTTGGAGGTTCTTAATAGTTCATGTATCAGCTTGCCTTTATGTAAAAATATGTTTAAGTTGCTTTGACAGATACTTTAAATAGCAAATGGGAAGCACATAAATTCAGTGTTGCCATGTTCTCTTTTGTTTTGCCATTCTTATTTTTTTTCTTTTAATCCCTGAGCAGTTGTAAGCATTTCTCATAATTTCCTGTGCATAGAAATTCCCTGAAACATTAAGAAGCTGCTAAAAGACTCAAGCTCTAAAAGAAGTCCCAAAGATACATCACTGCTTGGCTGCAAACATTTTTAAGAAGTCACTGATTATAATGAACACAGCCTTTAATGGCAGTTTTTCCTCTCCTTTTCATGAGAATGTGACAGAGTGTCATTAAGGTTTTAGAAATGAATGCTCCTGAGGAAAGGAGGATCACTAGGACTACAATGATGCCCAGTATGTGGCCATGGGATTCTCAGTTGGGCTCTTTTTAGGTTTTTAATCAGGTTGGAGAAGGGGGAATGGAGAGGAGGAAGGGAAGGGGAGTAGACAGGAGCTTGGGGACACCTGTACACCAGAGCAGTTTACTTTCTCATTGATCTCTTTAAATGTTGAATTTGTAGGGTCTAACGTGGAAAGGTACGCTAAATTCTAAATATTTTGAGGGCTAATAAACAAAATAAGTCCTAACTGATACTTTGAAGCACAGAATTCTTTTTTGCATTTAAGTTAAACTGTTTGGATATATTAAATCTGAGATTTCATTTAAATTGTAATTCCACTTCTGCTCTAAGGATATTGTTTTAACCCATTGTTCTTTTGTATGGTGACAGTAATTGCCCTTGATGTATTCTGCAGGTCAATCAGATGTATCACAAAAGAGGGTAAATAATAAGTGTGTGTGTGAAACAGCTATGTCTCAGGACTGGAATAGAAAAGCATATTTTTGCATCAGACATTGGAATAACATCCAGAAGGCATTGCATCACATATGTGTACAGAGCTTTTTAGTGGAGTGTAGGGTGGAAAGAGGAGTTATTTTTAAGTATACAACCATAATTTCCCCTTTAAGTTTCTTAACAGTAAGAAACGCTACAAACCTTATATTTAATGCATCCTAACATTTAACATCTGTGAGTTTGTTTTATGACTCTTTAACATTACAGTGTGTACTAGACTTGAGAAGTTTAGTAAGTCTTAACATAGTGTTTCTGAGCAGCTTTTTTTTTTTCTTGTGAATCAGTGTAGCATTGGAATTTATAGAGACCTGATTATTTATCTATTTCTTTTCAGCTGAAATCAGAAAGAAATTTCTAGAATACCTCAAGTCTGTTTCTCAGAGAGAGTAAGCCTTTTTTTCTAGCTAAAATGATCCTTCTGTACTTCAGTTTACTTGGGATTTTCTGACGTTAAAGCTGACATTGGAAAGGTAGTTTTCATTTTACTTTTTGACATAGGTACTTAGGTTTTATGAAAAATTATAAAATGATCTTCATATATTAAAGCTTAAAAAAAATTCTTTTTCCTTTGACTCTAGGGTAATGGTGGGGCTTTTTTGAGCTTTGAATATAAACTTAGCTCCTGTGGGTTGTTTCTTGGTAGGTTTTCTGGTAGCTCAATGCTATATGAGCAATTCTTTATTTTGGCAGTGTATATCCCCACATAAAATACAAACCCTCATAAGCATCCCCCTTCCTTTTTTTAAGTGAAGAATAGAGACCAGTAGTTCTAATCTCTCTGTGGAAATCTAGACTTAAATTAGAGCAAACTGACAGTGATGGTAGCATATACTAGGAAGGTTTTGAGAATTTCTTTCCCTTGAGTTTTAAAGAAATATTTCTAAGTATCTACAGAAGGTTAAATAACCTGCCTTAAATTATGTAGGATATATGTAGGAAAATAGTGACACCTGAACTTCCCCCTTTCTCTCTTTTTGTCCTGTTTGCCTTTACTTTTTTTTTAAAAAAATGAACTTTTGATTTTAGAATGGTTTTAGGTTTATAGAAAAATTGCTAAGATAGTGCAGAAAGTTCTCACCCAGTTTCCCGCATTAGTAACACCTTACACTAGTGTGGTACATTTGTCAAAATTAATGAACAAATATTGGTACCTTATTTTTAACTGAAGTCCATACTTTATTCATATTTCTTTAGTTTTTACCTAATGTTCTTTTTTTGTTCTAGAATTCTATCTAGAATACCATATTACATTTAGTTGTCATGTCTCCTTTGCTCCTCTTAGCTGTGACAGTTTCTCAGACTTGTGTTTGATGACCTTGTCAACTTTGAGAAATACTGGTCGGTTATTTTGTAGAATGTCCCAAATTGGGATTTGTCTTGTGTTTTTTTAATAGTCTGGGTTTATGGTGTTTTTGGAGGAAGAGCACAGAGGTGAAGTACCATTCTCATCACATCTTATCAAGTGTAAAGGCTATCCACATGACTTATCATGATGATGTTAGCCTTGATTACCTGTCTGAGGGTAGTGTTTATCTGGTTTCTCCACTGTAAAGTTACTCTTTTTCCCCCCTCTTTTTTATACTTTACTTTTTGGAAGGAAGTCACTATGCACAGCCTGTACTTAAGGAGTAGAGAGTTAATGCTCTACCTCCTTGAGGGTGGGGTATATACATAAATTATTTGGAATTCTTCTGTGTGGGAGATTTGTCTTTTCTTCCCTACTCATTCATTTATTCATTCATTCATATCAGTATGGACTCATGGATATTTATTTTATACTTTGGGTTATGATTCAATATTATTTTGTTGTTTAAATTATTCCAGCTTTGGCTTTTGGGAGCTTTTTCAGTTGGCTTCTGTGGCTCTTTGACATAATCCCATCATCATCATTCATATTTTTAAGCACTTTCTTACTTTCTGGCACTACAAGATGCTACAGGCTCATCTTATATATTTCTTTCCCTAGACCTAGAATCAGCTATTTCTGAAAGGAGCCCTTGTTCCTTTTATTAGAGAATGATATTAGAAACCAGGATTTGAGCAGTCGATGTTTGTCTTTTCTTTTAACATAGATTTAACATGATGGATTGACTCAAATCAGACATATTTGAATATCTGATCCTTGATAACATTCTATAAAATTCAGCAACTGATTCAGACTGTAGCCATATCCCCAGTGGTTCATAAGGAAGATTGGGTTTACTTAGAGGTTGATTTAGATATTTGTATTGCCAATTTAAGACTCAATTTAAGACTTTTTTTGTTTATTTTGTTGGTTTGTCTTGGTTCTTTATAAAAGTCAAACTTTTTACATTTGCTTCTAAGGAAACTTATTCTCTAAGTTGATTAAGTCTTTTGTATCTTCATAAAACTCATACTAATGTTTGACCATAAACCCTTTTTTAAATTCAGTTATCACTTCTCAGAACTTGAGATATATGTTTTTCTTCCCCCTTTGAGAATTTTCGGACTCAGGATGGTTTATAATTGGGCAGGTTACCGAAACCTTTGGTATGATACCTCCCTTAAGTATTGTAAGGTTTTTAAGCAATCATAGTATAGGCAGTATGCATTGGGTGCTAGGATTATATGAGACATATTAATGGATTTTATTTAACTTAGTTTTTTAGAGAAACCATAAAAAGGAAAGTTATTAGTTAAGCCCTTTTAGGGTACGGTGATGATTCGTCATTAGAATCTTTGGAGATCTTGATTATTCTTGAGTGTGGCAGGAGTTGGGTAGGGGCAACCCTCTTCTTTCCTTCTTAATACTAGTCTCTTTCAGTTTTTCCTTTCTTAGGATTTTTTTCCTATTTTGTGACTAGATAGGACTTCTCTTTCTCTTCCTCTTCCCTTTCCCAGCCAATCACAATGGCAGAGCACTTTGGTAGGCAGGGAAGGTGTAGGTGGTTAAGAGCGTAAACTTTGAAATTGAGACCTACGTTTGATTTTTGCTACTTATTACTAGTCGTCTGATTTTGAGCAAATTCCTTAAATTTTCCAAATCTCCTTTTTCCTCATCTGTAATGAAGATAATAGTGCCTACCTTTGGAGTTTGTTGTGAAGATTAAATGCAATAATGCATATGGAACACTTACCACAGTCCTTGGAACATTGTAAGAGCTAAATAAATGTTAATAACTGTAGTGACCATATCTCTAATCCACTTTTAGAGATGAGCTGATTGAAATGTCAGGGTGCCACATAGGCAAGAATATGGTATAAATATAAGGTTGTTTAGAATTGTATATCTTTAAATTGCATGGTATGTAACAGTTAACTTGAGATTATTAATCTCAGTTTGTTGTTTAAAAAGTTAAGATGAATATAGCACTTTGTAAAATAATCTTGATAAGTTTTGTGTTTTATTTAACTTATTCAGATTTTATTAAAGTGTAGAGAATTTATAATCTAAAAAATTAGTGTATATTGTTTGGCCTTTGGAAAAAAATGAAATTTATGTAATTTTAAGATGTAATCAGGATATTTAATATTCTGTGGATCCACATTTGTGAGTGTTCTAGCTACACTGGGTATTGGAAGATTATAAAAGATGGCTGTTAAGAAGACATTGCTATAGTTCGCTTAGCAATAACTAAGTCAACCAAATTGATTTTATTAGTATGTAATAGCAATGCTTTTATAGTTTTATTGCTTTTAATAGTAATGCTTTATTATTGAATGTATTCTAGTAAATGGTTTTGAATTCTTTTTTTTGAATTTTATTTTATTTTTTTATATAGCAGGTTCTAATTAGTTATCTGTTTTATACATATTAATGTATATATGTCAGTCCCAATCTCCCAATTCATCCCACCACCACCACTGCCCCCCACTCCACTTCCCTCCCTTGGTGTCCATACGTTTGTTCTCTACATCCGTGTCTCTATTTCTGCCCTGCAAACCGGTTCATCTGTACCATTTTTCTAGGTTCCACATATATGCGTTAATATAAGATATTTGTTTTTCTCTTTCTGGCTTACTTCACTCTGTATGACAGTCTCTAGATCCATCCACATCTCTACAAATGACCCAAGTTCGTTCCTTTTTATGGCTGAGTAATATTCCATTGTATATATGTACCACATCTTCTTTACCCAGTCGTCTGTCAGTGGGCATTTAGGTTGCTTCCATGATCTGGCTATTGTAAATAGTGCTGCAGTGAACGTTGGGGTGCATGTGTCTTTTTGAATTATTGTTTTCTCTGGGTACATGCCCAGTAGTGGGATTGCTGGGTCATATGGTAATTCTGTTTTTAGTTTTTTAAGGAATCTCCATACTTTTCTCCATAGTGGCTGTATTAATTTACATTCCCACCAACAGTGCAAGAGGGTTCCCTTTTCTCCACACCCTCTTTAGCATTTGTTGTTTGTAGATTTTCTGATGATGCCCATTCTAACTGGTGTGAGGTGATAACCTCATTGTCGCTTTGATTTGCATTTCTCTAATAATTAGGGACGTTGAGCAGCTTTTCAGGTGCTTCTTGGCCATCTGTATGTCTTCTTTGGAGAAATGTCTATTTAGGTCTTCTGCCCATTTTTGGATTGGGTTGTTTGTTTTTTTAATATTGAGCTGCATGAGCTGTTTATAATTTTGGAGATTAAGCCTTTGTCTGTTGATTCATTTGCAAATATTTTCTCCCATTCTGAGGGTTGTCTTTTTGTCTTGTTTGTAGTTTCCCTTGCTTTGCAAAAGCTTTTAAGTTTCATTAGGTCCCATTTGTTTATTTTTGTTTTTATTTCCATTACTCTAGGAGGGGGATCAAAAAAGATCTTGCTGTGATTTATGTCAAAGAGTGTTCTTCCTATGTTTTCTTCTAAGAGTTTTTTTTTTTTTTTAGAAATTCACGTTCTTTTAATTAATTAATTAATTTATTTATTTATTTATGACTGTGTTGAGCCTTCGTTTCTGTGCGAGGGCTTTCTCTAGTTGCGGCAAGTGGGGACCACTCTTCATCACGGTGCGCGGGCCTCTCACCATCGCGGCCTCTCTTGTTGCGGAGCACAGGCTCCAGACGCGCAGGCTTAGTAATTGTGGCTCACAGGCCCAGTTGCTCCGTGGCATGTGGGATCTTCCCAGACCAGGGCTCGAACCCGTGTCCCCTACATTGGCAGGCAGATTCTCAACCACTGTGCCACCAGGGAAGCCCCCTCTAAGAGTTTTATAGTGAATTTGGTAAAGTTGCAGGATACAAAACTAATGCACAGAAATCTCTTGCATTCCCATACACTAGCAACGAAAGATCAGAAATAGAAATTAAGGAAATAATGCCATTCACCATTGCAACAAAAAGAATAAAATACCTAGGAATAAACCTACCTAAGGAGGTAAAAGACGTGTACTCAGAAAACTATAAGACACTGATGAAAGAAATCAAAGATGACACAAACAGATGGAGAGATATACCATGTTCTTGGACAGGAAGAATCAATATTGTGAAAATGACTATACTACCCAAAGCAATCTACAGATTCAGTGCAATCCCTATCAAATTACCAGTAGCATTTTTTACAGAACTAGAACAAAAAATCTTAAAATTTGTATGGAGACACAAAAGACCCCGAATAGCCAAAGCAGTCTTTTTTTTTTTTTTTTTTAAACATCTTTATTGGAGTATAATTGCTTTACAATGGTATGTTAGTTTTTGCTTTATAAAAAAAGTGAATCAGCTATATGTCCAGAGCAGTCTTGAGGGAAAAAAATGGAGCTGGAGGAATCAGATTCCCTGACTTCAGACTGTACTACAAAGCTACAGTAATCAAGGTGATATGGTACTGGCACAAAAACAGAAGTATAGATCAATGGAACAGGATAGAAAGCCCAGAGATAAACCCACACCCCTATGGTCAACTAATCTATGACAAAAGAGGCAAGGATATACAGTGGAGAAAAGACAGCCTTTTCAATAAGTGGTGCTAGGAAAACTGGACAGCTACATGTAAAAGAATGAAATTAGAACACTCCCTAACACAATACACAAAAATAAACTCAAAATGGATTAGAGACCTAAATATAAGACTGGACACTAAATGGTTTTGAATTCTAATTCTCCTTTTAAAATATTTTTTTTTGTGTGAATACTATTATAAATTCAAGTTCAGTGATTAGATATCTCATGCTATCAATTAAGAACATTCAATTCTTGTAAACTAACCATTGGTGTACTGAGAAGTTGGATATTAAAGAGTGCCTTAATTTTTTAAAGTCCTCATTCTCAGAGAGCAGTCCATTAAATTTAACCAGATTTCAGATTCCTATCTACCTACTTACCTAAAATATACTGTCTTTGTTCTCTTCTTTATGTTCTTCCAAATATCTTATCAACTGGTAATTGGTTAAGGATGTGAGTACAAAGAATATTTTGTTTTGGCACTGTCTGTCATACAGTGTAGATGCCCCATCAGTTCACAAATATTTATCAACTGCTTTCTTTGTTAAGCACTAGAGGTGCCTGCAAAGTTGAATAAGACTAGAGTTCTTGACCTGTCAAAAATATCACCATCTGGTCTACCATCCATCCAAAGTGACCCCAGCTTTGCTATAAAGACTCTCTTTATTGGCAGTTTGGACATGTTAGTTCGTGTGTATTAGCTATTATTTTGTTTTTGTTTTATTTTGGTGGGATATAATGCTAAAATTCTTATGTAGCTAAACACTGGGATCAGGTAGGCTTCATCCTCATATCTCTTGATGGATTTCTTTGCTTTAAGCTATGATTTGCTTTTCTTGTTTCTTTTCCCATTCCATCTTTCCCTCCTTAGTAAAGCTACATTTTTCTGAATATTTACTTGAATTAAATTTTCTTCTTTTGATTTAAGCCATTTTCATGAATTTTCTCCAAACGCATACATTAACATTAGATATCTAATTTCTTTTTTTAATAGCTGTGGTGGTTCATTATATTTTGGCTATAAAAAGGCTATTTTAGCTTTTCTTGAACTTCTCTTCTGAGCTGTGTGTTAGTTCCGAAGGGAGAGGCCACATTTTATCCCTTCTTATATACTGTAAAGCATACGGTAGAATGCCTTGTATATGGCAGGTCTTTAGTAAATGTTTGTTGAATGGATTCTCTAAATGGAGTAAAAATTATTTGAAATTCTTTTTCATGGAATGGACAATCCAAATGACCATAAAAGAGGTTAAAAACACCTTGTATGAACATTTTCGACTTTTGCTTAAGCTATTAAATTCCTTATAAAATGGGTCATTGTTAAAAAGATGGCCATAGTTGTACTATAAGCCAAGCATTGTTACTCTGGTAACTGGAAGTTTATGAACGTTTTAGTAAATGGATTTCCTGGCCTAAGGAGTTTTAATGGGAATGTTTAAATAGGTATGGCTTCATTGCCATTTTTTTTCTCTGCATTTGTTAAAATGGTAATACTATCACTTTCTTCAGCCTCCAAATTAGCTGATATTTATTTACCCATATTACCAACGTTCTTTCATTAATAAATGTACTCCTCCCTCTCCCTCCCTCCCTCCCTCCCTCCCTCCCTCCCTCCCTCCCTTCCTCCCTTCCTTCCTTCCTCCCTCATCAACAGCCTTATTGTAGCAAGGCATTGTGAAAAGTTAATGGATTTCCTGGCCTAAGAAGTTTGTAATCTAGCACAGTGTTTCTCAAAATGTGGGCTGTTGGACCCTTGTGGTTCCTGCAAGATTAAAACTATTATTTCCATCATAATAAGATACTATTTTCCTTTTTCATTGTGTTGATATTTGCTCTGATAGTGCACAAGCAACAGTGGGTAAAACTGCTGCTGCCTCACCATGAATCAGAGCTTTGGCACCAAACTGTACCAGTAGTCATTATATTCTTCATCACCACAAACTCAGTTTAAAAACAAAAAAACGCAAAACTGGTTTTGCTTAATGTCCTTGATAAAGCAGAAAAAATTATTAAGTTTTATTAAATCTCTACCCTTATCACTTTTCCCCATTATTCTGTGTGATGAAATGAGTACACATAAAGCACTTGTGTTGTATCCTGAAGTGTGATTGTTGACTGAAGGAAAAGCACTTGTTCAGTCTTGTGAGCTGAGCTAGCCTCGTTTTGCATGGAACATTTTTACTTCAAAGAATAATCGACAAGGTACCACTATTCAGAATTGGGTATTTTACAGACATTTTCTTGAAAATGAACCACGTAAGCATGCCACATCAAGGAAAATAACTGCCAACATTTGTTGCCAATGATAAAAATTTGAACTTTCTAGCAAAAATTAGGATTTTGGGAGACATATCTATCATGGTGAGTTTGACAGAGCTTTCCAGTTCTTAAAGACTTTTCTGATGAGATCAGTTGTGACATTAACAAGTGTGATTTTTTTTTGATTATTATATAATGAAATATGTCAACATTTCGAAAATCTTCATAACTCAATGAACAGTATTTCCCATGTGACCCATACATGATGTTACAAAATTGTTTGTGAGGTGAAAGATCCTTTCAAGGTACAGGATAGACCAATGAATTTTAATGTTAACACAGTACGTGAAAGTTCATTGATATAGTTTTATCTTCTGCATTGCAACTAAGTTTTGTTAGAGTATCAAAGAAGGATAGTCACAATTATTTGAATAGGCTATTAGAATACTCCCTTTTTTAACTACATATCTATCAAACCTGATTTTCTTTGTAATATTTCAACCAGAATAACATACCACAACAGATTGAATGCAGAAGCAGGTATGAGAATCCAGCTGCTTTTTATTAGGGAAGTCATTAAAGAGTTTTGTAAAACACAGCCACTCCTACTACTAAAATTTTTTTTGGAAAATAAAGTTATTTTTTCATAAGAATGTTATTTATATTAACATATAATGAATTTATTATGTTAAATGAATTAAAACTTGTTTTCAATATTACTCAGCTTTAGTTTCTTACGTGGTAAATATTGGTAAATAACCCACATTAAAAAAGGTTTTTGGAGTCCTCAGTAATTTTTAAGAGTATGAAAGGGTCTTGAGACCAAAAAGTTTGAGATCCAGTCGTCTAGTATAAGCATATAGGACAAATACTCAAATACAGGATGTTTGAATTCAATGATAATTTGAATATGATAATAACTAAGAATGATATAAAATTCTTTGTGTTCAGGGAAGAGAGGGAATTTATCTCTTGTTGACAGGAAACCAAGAAAACTTCATGAGGGAGGTAAGTATTAAACTAGGTCTTGAAAGAGAATGTGTAGTCTTTCTGGAGATAGGGAGAGGAGGATATATAAGATAGGGAGAATCAAATCAATACAGTTCTTTTAAAAAATATTTAAATATATCTAGATAAATAGATAGGTGACATATAGTATTACTCTTCTTCATCACTGTGAATTGGTGAATTGATTTGTAGAGACTGAGGGCTGACCATTTTTAGAGAATCAGCTTCTTTGTAATTATTTCTTTTTCATTGCCTATCATTTCTCCATGGAAGTCAGGCTTGGTAAACCTTTGGCTAAATGCAGAGTTAATGTTTCTGTTACATCTGTAGTTGCACATATATATAATATGGACAACTGTTTGTTGGCTCTATCCTAAATAGAATCTTCATGATGTAGTTTTATTTTATGAAAGTGCCTATATGTATGTCTATTCCTGTGTACATTTATGTTCTTCTGTGTCCTTCTCCTTTTTTCCCCCTACCCTTCTTTTTCTTTCTGGTTGTATATTTCTATTTGGCTTTTGACCTGGCTTACTTGTGCCTGTAGTAAGTAGATCCTCTGATTCCCCCCACCTTTTCTCATTTTTCTTGGTTTCTTTTCTTTCATTATTGAACTAGAATAGATAAATATACTTATTATTTATATATTAGATGGGCTTTTCCTTTTTCTTAACATAAAAATTAGAGTAGTAACGTATTCTACATTTATATTCCCAGAAAAAAAAATAACATTCTCATCAACAACAGACCTTAATATGTATGTGTATATATATATACATGCACACATTTTCCTTTAGGGCTAGAAGCTTGAGATTTTTCTCATAACTTACAGTGCTTTTTTATGGAGTCTGTTCAGTTTCCTTAATATTTTATATACTTAGTAGATCTCTTTTGAGGGTTGTGTTACTGGAAATTGAATGTGATATTTGTATTCACTAAGAAAATATGGACACTTCTTTCTTTTTTTTTTTTTTATTCCTCTACTTTTTTTTTTTAAATTAATTTATTTATTATTTATGGGTGTGTTGGGTCTTCGTTTCTGTGCGAGGGCTTTCTCTAGTTGCAGCAAGTGGGGGCCACTCTTCATCGCGGTGCGCGGGCCTCTCATTATCGCGGCCTCTCTTGTTGCGGAGCACAAGCTCCAGACGTGCAGGCTCAGTAATTGTGGCTCTCGGGCCTAGTTGCTCCGCGGCATATGGGATCTTCCCAGACCGGGGCTCGAACCCGTGTCCCCTGCGTTGGCAGGCAGATTCTCAACCACTGCGCCACCAGGGAAGCCCGACACTTCTTTCTTGATTAGAGTAGAAAGCCCTTTTTGTCTGGTGCTATCAGGATACGTAGTCGTCTGATTAAAATGAAGAATCATGAAAAATGATATGTATGAACATTAAACATACCATCTTAACTTAAAACATGTTTTAAATTGATGTACACTCATTTGCCAGTCCTTTGGTAGAAGGTCACAACCTTTTTTTCTGAGTATCACTATCACTCTGCTGGTTAAAGTTTTTCATCGTATTTCTTTCATAAGCCAATGTTTTGGAACAACATGAATGCAGAATCCACGCGCCTCCCCCCACCCGCACCGCCGCCCCTGAGTGTTAGTCTTTTTTGTTGGCTTGCCTACATCTAATTTGACATTAACTTTGAGCAGCTCATTTAAACCACAGTCTTTTCTTTTTTAATCATTTCACTGGTTTACTTAGCACTTATTTACATTAAATATCACAGTGAGAAGTGCAACTGGCAAAATTAGCTTTGCACTGTATACAGTATATACTTCAACTGGTTAAAGCCGAAGTGAGGGGGTTAACTTATGAGTGGACTGCTACTCATGAGCTAGTATTCCGTTGCATCAATATACTTTACAAAACAAATTGAGAGCATTTTACTTTAGTTAGTGGATTAAGATTTGTTAAGAGAGCATTTATTGTAACATTTTGAGTCTAAACAATGTCCCTGGACAGAAACTTAATTAAAATGCTCCAGGGAGTAAATAAATATATGCTATTTCCCCCTTTCTATGTCCCAAATGTTTAGTGGTGCTAGATTCCCAAAGAAGTTGGTTGGTTTTAAGCACTTAGCCTCACATTGAACAAGAACACATAGGCAGGACAAATTTGATGAGTGATGCAAAAGGGGAGAAACAAATACCAAAAAAAGATTTTGATTATGAGTGGTGGTGGTCAAGGAAAATACGATGTAGAAGTATTAGAGTCTAGAGGGAATATAGAAGACAGTAAGTTTGTCTAACAGGTTTGAGAGTTCTTTATATGACGTTTCTCCCTTGAGACTTGTATATTTTATCATGAATTTTATAGTAATGGGCATAATAAATGCATATATTTTTAACTAATATGGAAACAAATGTTTTTCTGGAGTGGATTGACTAATGAGTTGTTTATTAGATAAATAAATTATAAAATTGATAGGCTTCTCATAATTCTCCTTAGAATCTATCATTAGAAGAATGATTTTTATAGAATGTGTGAAAGATCAAGGAATATGGGGCAACTTACAGTTGTTTACAGCGGGGTTTGCAGGTGGCAACAAAATATATTAGTTTGCCAAATAAAATTAAGCTTATTTTTCTTTCTGCAGCATATTAATTGTATTATAGTATGCCACAGCCACTTTCAATGCAATCCTCCTAGTCTTGGAACAGCAGCCAATTCCAAGAATTAAGAGAATTAGGTTACTTTGCCTAGTGGCACAAAACATACCCAAGGTATTAAATCATTGGCTTGTCTGTTTGGGGCACAAACAGAAAGAAAGTTTAGAGATAAAAGTTGATTTGCATGCTGTTCACATTTATTCATACAACTTTAACAGATATATTTTTCTATTTCTGTCTGATTCATATAATCCTTTCTAAAACAGATTTTCAGTTGTAGTTATGTACAGAGGTGTAGAATTTTAATAAAATTTTAGGATAAAGAGTAAATTCAGGATTCAGCTGCAATAACTTGATGCTATTGACTATGAAAATAGTTTAATCTACCTTTAGAATATTTAAGAAAATATTAAAATATGTGGTTACCTAACAGATGGTTATTACTTAAAATTTTTGAATCATCTATTAACCTGTTATATCAAGTAATATAAGAAACCAGTTTGGTAGAGGGAGAAATGATAGTTTAATTTGAACTTCAGTATTTCCAAAAAATGATGTTATTTTTGTACTCAAAGCAGTAGAAGCAGAGATGAGGTGACAATATGAGAACCTTTTGATTTTGTTAGGGTGGAGTTTGGTCAACTTTTATAGCTGACATTAGTATTGTATCTCTATAATTTTATGAGATTTGGGGGAAATTGTTTTAACTTTTCACTCTCAAGCTCTGAAGATCTTACAGAAACCTTTGCCTTTCTGTTCTTATAACTGTTGCTATTCCATCTTGAAGCTACAAGCAGATGGGACAATGTCTTTGGTTCTGTAGAGTTTCTGATCTCTACTCTGCTCTAAAATATCCCAAGAATAAGGGGGAAAGAATTGCTTTGGAATAACTGATCATTCCTTAGGGGTCTCTGGTAAGTCTGAAAAGAAGTAAAGATAAAGAATGCAGTGATTAATTAGAAATAACCTATTTATAAGATGGATCAGTCTTGACACTAATCCTCAAAAAATTTAAACTTATTTCTCCCAAATTAGTAGAATTTAAAGCAATTCCCTTAAACATTAAACATGAGGGCCTTCTGTTGTGTACCTTGTTCAGAGTGCCGCTGTTATACCTTGCTTTGACCCTTATGGCTGCCAGACACTCCACTCTCATTGCAGTCTTTGGAAATACTGCTTAAAGAATGTTGCATCTGGAAGGACCTAAAAGGCAAGAATTTCCCAAATCTTGTTTTATGCCAGGATTTAAGAATATGTCTCCAGGTTCTACCCCAGACCTACTGAATTAGAAGCTATGTGGGTGAGACCCAGTATTCTGTATTTTAACAAGTCCCCCAGTATTAGGCTGGCACAGATTGATTGGAAATCACTGCTTCAAGGCCAGTGCTCTCATTTTCTAGATGAAAAATCTCAGGCTCAGAAGAGATAAGTGACATGTCAATCTGTATTCAGTTTGGTCCTCTTCTCTGCATTGCAGCTACAATATACAGAGTATTTTGAGGTCAAATCATGATAGCTACAGAACTCCTTTAGCTGGTGGACCATGCTCAAATGCCTCTTAAGAGCTAACACTTCTTCGTGTGATCCTTCAAGATCTTGTCATGGCAGACAACATTTCTTTTTTTTTAAATTTTATTTATTTATTTATTTATGGCTGTGTTGGGTCTTCGTTTCTGTACGAGGGCTTTCTCCAGTTGTGGCAAGTGGGGGCCACTCTTCATCGCAGTGCGTGGGCCTCTCACTATCGCGGCCTCTCTTGTTGCGGAGCACAGGCTCCAGACGCGCAGTCTCAGTAATTGTGGCTCACGGGCCCAGCTGCTCCGCGGCATGTGGGATCTTCCGGGACCAGGGCTCGAACCCATGTCCCCTGCATTGGCAGGCGGATTCTTAACCACTGCGCCACCAGGGAAGCCCCAGACAACATTTCTTTTGCTATGGCAGGTAGACTTTGAATTTTTAGCAGGAGAGCCAGGAATCTCCTCCTTCACATTAGTATGCTATGAATGAGCACAATTAGATACTTTGGAAGGTTGTGGAGATGTTTCAAGAAAATAGCTCCTAATAAACACCTATGAATGAAGTGTCATATAGATGACTGTTAGCAAAGTGATACTTTTGTTTAAAAGGAAAAAACCAAAACTTTGTTAAGGTATAAAATTGACATACTGCAAACATTTAAAATATACAATTTGATAAATTCTGTTATATGTATACACACAGGAAGCCATCACCATTCAAGAGAGCAACATATCCAAAACATATTTTGGGATTCTCCAGAGACTAGTTCATGGTGTTCAGATAACATACTTTGTGTGACTTGAATCCTTTTAAGTTTATTGAAACTTGTTTTATAGCCTGGAATATGGTCTCTCCTGGTAAATAGTCTCAAAAAGAATGCCATTTCTTTTTAGGTCAAAGTTGGGAAAATTTCAGCAATTAATTCAGTTTTTTTTTTTTTTTTTTTCTGTCTCCCCACTTTGGGTACTCCAGTTACATGTGTATTAGCTTACTTGAAATTATCTCATAGCTCACTGCTGCTATTTTCATCATTTTTAATTCTTTTTTCCTCTGTGTGTTTTATTTTAGATAGTTCTTACTGCTTTGTTTTCAAATTCACTAATCTTTTCTTCTGCAATAGCTAATCTGCCACTGATTCCTTCCAGTGTGTTTTTAATCTGAGACACTGTAGCTTTCATCTGTAGAAGTTTGATTTGTATCTTTTAAAAATATTGTCCATGTCTGTACTTAATTTTTGTACATGAGGAATACAGTTATTACAAGTGTTTTAATGTTTTGGTCTCCTAATTTTAACATTTGTGTTAAGTTTGAGTTGGTTTCAGTAGATTGATTTTTCTCTTCACTATGAGTCATATTTTCCTGCTTCTTTGCATGACTTCCAATCTTTGACTAGGTGCCAGACACTAATTTTAACTTGTTTGGTGCTGATTGCTTTTATATTTCTATAAATATTCTTGACCTTTCTTCTGGGATGAAATTAAATTACTGTGTAATTATTTGATCCTTTTGGGTCTTTTAAGATTGTTAGGTGGGAACAGGGGAGTGTTTAGTCTAGGGCTAATTATGCCCCACTACTGAGGCAAGACCCTTCTGGGTGCTCTACATAGCATCCCATGAATTATGAGATTTTGCAGCCTGACCGGTGGAAACAGGCACTGTTCCCATCCGCATGTGGGTGCATGGTACTGGTCTGTCTCATCCTTTTGTATGATTATTTCCCCAGCCTCAGAGAGTTTTCTTACACGCGTGCTGAAAACTCTGCTAAATACTCAGTGGGACCCTCTGGAGATCTGTGTGATTGTTTCTCTCCCCTTTGTTACTGTATCCTTTGAACCTAACCTGCCTTGGTCTTCCTGGGTTCTCAGCTTTTTCTTTTAAACTCTTGGTGTTTGTCAGGGTCTGCCTGTGTTCCCACTCCCTGTCCCGTGGCCTGGAAACCCTCTCAAGGCAATAAGCTACAGCAGTGGTAGGGTTTACCTACCTGTCTCTCAGGGATTTTATTGTCCTTTATTGCCTGACATCCAGTGTTTTAAACATCATTGTTTCATATATTTTGTCTGTTTTTTTATTTGTTTTGATGGTTTCAGGTGGACTGGAAAATCAGATCTCTACTACTTTATCTTAGTTGGAGGCAAAAGTTTGGTACTCTTTTTTTTTAAATTAATTTATTTATTTGTTTTTTTTTTTTGGCTGCGTTGGGTCTTCATTGCTGTGCGCGGGTTTTCTCTAGTTGTGGCGAGCGGGGGCTACTCTTCGTTGCGGTGTGCGGACTTCTCATTGTCGTGGCTTCTCTTGCTGCAGAGCAGGGGCTCTAGGTGCACGGGCTTCAGTAGTTGTGGCTCACGGGCTCTAGAGCGCAGGCTCAGTAGTTGTGGCGCACGGGCTTAGTTGCTCCGCGGCATGTGGGATCTTCCCGGACCAGGGCACGAACCTGTGTCCCCTGCATTGGCAGGCGGATTCTTAACCACTGCGCCACCAGGGAAGCCCAGGTACTCACTCTTGATTTGTGTATAATAATTTCTTGAGGTTTGACTTTGTGCTATAGAGCACATTAGACTATTTCATCTGTATCCCTAATGGTGTATATATTTGGATGCCAGAAAGCTTAGTTCTAAATCTGCTTATCGGGAGAATGGGGATTCACTTTATATTTGCGACCTCCTTGTATTTTTGGCACATTCTGGCGTATTCAGTATGTCCTCTCTAATGCCTGGTAAAATGAAATACATAAACAAAGTACTCAGTATGGATTTATGGACTCAATAAATTAATTAACTTTTTTTAAAAAATTAATTTATTTATTTATATTTATTTTTGGCTGTGTTGGGTCTTCGTTTCTTTGCGAGGGCTTTCTCTAGTTGTGGCAAGCGGGGGCCACTCTTCATTGCGGTGCACGGGCCTCTCACTATCGCGGCCTCTCTTGTTGCGGAGCACAGGCTCCAGACACGCAGGCTCAGTAGTTGTGGCTCACGGGCCTAGTTGCTCCGCGGCATGTGGGATCTTCCCAGACCAGGGCTCGAACCCGTGTCCCCTGCATTAGCAGGCAGATTCTCAACCACTGCGCCACCAGGGAAGCCCCAATTAATTAACTTTTAAAGGGCCAGGACCCTTCCTGTATCCTGAGATATCATTCCAATCCTGTGCAGTTTATGCAGCAATTCTTTGAACTGTTGGAAGATTTCCTAACACGTTCCTGCTGTTGTTGCTGTGTTAAGCAATAATCTTGGTCTTAATGGTAAATGAACTGGAAAGTCTAACTGTAAGTTCCTCTGTTCATCAGGAAACACAGTACAAAGGTTATAGTCAGGATCCTGCCTATAGTAGGCTTTAAAATGTCTGGTTCTGCTAGTATATAATCTTTCTTATCTTTTTTTTTTATTTTGAGATTTGATATGAATTCAAGAGAACCATTCCATTGATGTCAAGAAGGCAGTTATTTGTTGACTAAAATTCTGTTACTCTGGCATGAGCTCTTTTTAAAAACACACAAATATTTTGTTATGAGAATGGAACCAAATATTTCACTAAGGGACCTATCTGCTAGGGGTGAGTTGTCATCCTGAGAGATGCTTGGAAGACTTGTGAGACTCTTACCTGTTTTGCCAGCCAGATGTCTGCCAGCTCCTCTGACCTAGATCGAGCTCCAGTGGGAATTTCACTATGGTTGCTTGATCTGGACTCTAATTCCCCTGGTAATCCAGTAGTGCTGGTTTTGTAATTAAAAGTCTTCAGAAATTCTTTAAGATATATTTGCTTTTTTAAAATCATTGTGTAATGATTTTTGTAATGTGGAGTTACTGTTTCCAAAGAATATGTTTTTATTGTTTGTATGTACTAGCATTCCTTTAGATACAAAGTAAACTATAAAGAAAATTTCTAAATTCTGGATCCCATTTCTCATTAATTTTAATTATTGCTGTGTTCTTTTTGAAAAAATTTTGAGGCAATGGAGTATGGAGCAGAAGTCATTGTGGCCATGATCCTGTCAGTTTGTCTTGTTCTGCCTTCTTGGTGCCCTGTTTAACTTTACCTTTCTTGCCAAGTTTAGTGAGCTTATTAATGGTAGCAGTTTCTCCCTTGGTGTTTCTATGTCAGCCCAGTATGTAAATTTGTAATGTTGAGCAATTGGTAAATTAAGAATTAATTTGTGTTTACTAGCTATATAAAAAAGGCTACAAATTTAAATTTTTTAATTGAATTATCCAGTTCAGATTACATTAAGTGTGCCTATGTCTTTGCCAGTTCTGTTTGGTTAGGGTTTCTTTTTGCCCGAAGTGAGAAGTTTAATCTGGCCAATCACTTTTGCAAAGAGCCAAGCATGTATTTCCCATCAGTTGTCTTATAAATGTCTTTGATAGAGGTGTTTTTAAACTTAAAAAAAAAAAAAAAATAACCTTAAAAAAATTTATGCTGACGTACCTACCACTTTTTTTCTCAAGCAAAAATAAAAACAAAAACATATTTGGGAGGAAGAAGGGATACTTAATTCTAAAATTTAGGAACATAAGTGTTAACCAGTGTGTCATATATTTTTTTATGGAGTGAGTTGTTCATTGAAAAAGAATTTTTGAGTTACAGAATCTCAAGGATGAAAAAAATTTAGAAATTATCTAATGCTAGTTAATCATATTAAAAGTAGATTTGGTATTATTGCTATGGTTATTTAGGAGATAGTCCTTATTTTTAAGAGATGTATGCTAAAATATTTCATATGTAGTCTTTGTTAGAAATGGAGTGGAGGTACATTGTTGGTAGTGGTGAGAATTAGGTGGTAGAATGCCAGCTCAGACATTTTCTGTTGCTGCTGTGTTGTTAGCATATTTGTAAATGCTGCGTTTAAGTGGTGTGAATTTCAGTAATAGACAAAATTGTTAATACAGGTTAATTGAAGTCTCTATTTGGCATCTTCTTGAGAGACCTCTTCTTTGGGAACTCTTTCTTTTCCTGCTGATGTTACAGTGCCTCAACCAGAGGATCCTGAGTTCTACAGACTAGTCATTAATAAGTTCCAATGTACAATTTTAGCTTATAATGGTTTAAGAGGTTGCCTTTTTCAGTTTAATTTATATTTGATTCACAGGAATGAGTTTTTTCAGGTAGAAAAAATTATTTTGGGGTAGATATATTCCTAATATCTTTTAAATCATATTGATAAATTATCATTTACTCTGTTTGTGGATGATGTTGACCTGGTCGATTACCAAATTCATTAAATAAAAGACATTTGTATACTCAGTTGTTTAATGGTAAGTGATAGTTGTTTTATGGGCCTCATGCCTCTTAAAGTTCTAATGTGCCTTCTGTATCAAATTGTCAGTTTAAGAACAAAATGAAGATTAGAGGCAACACATGTAGTAAATGAGATTGTGTACCTGTTGTTTTTACTCATTTGTTTTTTTCCCTTCCTATTCCCAGTCTTTTAAGTATCATCTGCAGATGATTCCAAAGTCTGAGTTACAGTCATGACCGTCCAATCATTCCTTTGGGATTTCCCCATGTGAGTGTTTTAGAGTCATCACAAACTCAGCTCAACTCGTCTTTCTTTTTAAACTGGTCTTATAGTGTCCTAAATGTGTCAGTGGTATCATCATTCCTTAGTCACTCAGGAAAATCGTAACTGTGGTTACACACATTCATGAGAATGTTTTAATAGTATTTGTTTATTCATTAGTTCAGTAAACATTTATTTAACTCTTATATGCAAGAAACTGGAGGTACACAGATAAAGAAGATTTCATCTGTTCTCTCTAGGAATTTGTAATCACATTGGGTAAAAAATTGTGCAACAGATTACTAAGCACTCTGGTTAAGCACAGTATGCATAGGATGCTGTGGGGACAGAGAGGGAGGCACCTTCTTAAGGATGCAGCTCAGGGAGCATAGGAGAGGAGCTTGAGTTACATTTTGGAAGACCACATAACAGTAGAACAATATGCTTGGGAGAAATGTTGAAAGGCATGACTTTTTAGGAAATAATTTGGCAAAATATGAGGCTTTAAAGAGTGATTGATTCTTTTGATGCAGCAACCTAAGGAAATTATCTGAAATAGAGAAAAATTCTTTATATATAAATGATTTGTGTTTTTTTAAAAAAAATAATTAATTTATTTATTTTTGGCTGTGTTGGGTCTTCGTTTCTGTGTGAGGGCTTTCTCCAGTTGTGGTGAGCGGGGGCCACTCTTCATTGCGGTGCGCGGGCCTCTCACTGTTGCGGCCTCTCGTTGCAGAGCACGGCTCCAGATGCGCAGGCTCAGTAGTTGTGGCGCACGGGCTTAGTTGCTCTGCGGCATGTGGGATCTTCCCGGACCAGGGCTCGAACCTGTGTCCCCTGCATCGGCAGGCAGACTCTCAACCGCTGCGCCACCAGGGAAGCCCAAATGATTTGTTTTTATAAACCTTTTAATTTTGATTTAATTGTAGAGTCACATGCAGTTTTAAGAAATAGTACAGAAAGACCCTGTGTACCGTTTACCCAGTTTCCCCCAATGGTAGCATCTTGCAAAACTATATGATAGATATCACGACCAGGATACTGTTATTGATACAATGAAGATACAGAACAATTTCGTCACCACAAGGATCCCTCATTATGTTGGCCTTTTATAGTCTCCCTTTCCCCGGCTGTCTCTGACCCCTGACAACCATTGATGTGTTCTCCATTTTTATAATTTTGTAATTTTAAGAATGTTATATGAATGGAATCATACTGTGTGTGACCTTTTAGGATTGGCTTTTTTTAATCCCTGGAGATTCATCCAATTTGTTATGTGTATTATTAGTTCATTCCTCTTTATTGCTGAGTTGTATCCCATGATATGGATTCACACAGTTTGTTTAACCATTCATCTGTTGAAGGACAGCTGACTTGTTTCCAGTTTTGGGTAATTATGAATAAAGCTGCTGTGAACATTCATGTACAGATTTGTGTGAACATAAATTTTCATTTTTCTGGGATAAATGCTCAGGAATTCAGTAGCTGGGTTGTATGGTAGTTGTATGTTTAATTTTTTAAGAAACTGCCAAACTTCCCCATACCGAACCATTTTACATTCCCACCAGTACTGTATGAGTACAAAGGATGCGTTTGTTATTTTTTTAAAAAGAAAATAACACAAGCATTCAGTAAAAGTGGAATAATTAAGTATTGACTATACATCTATATCATGGAATACTGTGTGGGTCATCAGAAATGTTTATACAGTGGTTTTTTTGTTGTTAATATTGGAAAATGGTTGTCTTAAGTAGAGAAGCAGAATCTAAAATACTATCACCTCAAGTAATAATAAATAAATAAATGCATAGAAAATAGAGAAATGATTCATAATTGATCACTTGAATAAAGAATGTTTATGGCAAGTATATGTTAAAGGATATTCATATTTAGCTTGGTTCTTATGTCACTCCTAACAGCTGATGGTACCCTTCATGAAAAAAGGAGGGAGAGAATGTATTCTTCCCTATCTAATCCTTGTTTATGACAGTATTGAAGGGCTCAGGGTATTCACTGCCTACGAAAACAACTTTTCGTGAAAGTTAATGTAACAGTCTTAAGAATACCTGATTCTGGGGAGGGGACAGGGGCAGTATGCGGGTGGGGAGTTAAGAAGTATAAACTATGCTTAAAATAGGCTGTGGGGGGATGTATTGTGCCCACAGGGAATGTAGCAAGTGTTTTGTAATGACTGTAAATGGAGTATAACCCTTGAAAGTTGTGAATTGCTATGTTGTGCACCTGTATCTTACATGGTGTACATCAACTGTATTTCAATTAAAAAAAAAAAGAACACCTGATTCTGTGGTTTACTGGATATAGTCAGGGCATCTGATGCAGTCTGTTTTTCTTATCATCCCACCATGGGGATGATATATATGTTTCCTTACTCTTTAAAGTTCTTACTTTTCTCCTTAAGTATGTAAAAACATATGTATAAACCTTATCTGACTTGAAATTGCATCTCTGAACTCAGGACTTTTGTTCATTTTTTTGTTCTACAGCTCTAGCTTTCATTTTCTGTGATTCCCAATTAACGCCTTCTGCCTCTGCTAGTTTGGCCTCACTCCTAGGAGTTCGTCTCTCCCTGTGACCTCATCTCCCACAAAACTGTTTTGTCCCTTTCATTACGGGTAAACAGAATTGTCTGTCTTGCAGACCATATGATCTGGCCAGCCTTTCCACCAAGTGTTAGTATTTAATATTAAACAAATTAAAAAAGTAATTTTCTTAGTTTTGTTTAAATACTATTGTTGTAATCACTATTTTTCTGTCTTTTATTAAAAATACAGAGTATTAGGTTGAATCATGTGAAATTGATGTAATGGTTGAATGTGGCAATTTCACATTCTTCAGATGAACATTTCTTTAGCCTAAAGGGTTAAATACACTTTTATTAAGTTAGCCTGAGAACTCTGCCACCCCATAGATTGTTGCTTCGGTGCAAAAATGAGCACCAAGTTTTGAACAATAGTCTGTTGCTGTGTTTTGGGGAATATAAAACCTTTTTATGTTGGTGGTTTAGTATTCATCCTTTCGTAGTCTTCACCTTGGAATATGTGTATTTTTCATCAGCAGTGCTTCTAAAAGTCGGTCACTGTCTTCTGCCTCTGACTATGTTTAATCTAGTATTGTTTAAACATTGCAGTGTCCCTGAGTTATAGAGTTCTTTTAAGCCAAAGCCATTTACAGGAAGAACCGAAGAGACATAAGAAATGTAAATCTCAAACAGTATAGCATAGGTATGAATGCTATAACTGGAAAGACACATAGCTTGCACTGCCACAGTCTATGTAGAGCTAAGGCCTGTGTAGAGCTAAGGTGGAGACCAGTGGTTCTCCACCCTATTAGGATAATCTGGAGAGTTTTAAAAAAACTACTGATGCCCAGGAATTCTGATTAAATTGGGACCTGGGCAACAACATTTAAAAAGCTCCTGCATGTTTGATTCTGATGGTTAGCTCAAGTTGAGAACCTCTGTTTTGGACCAACTTTGAAAGCAGAGTCAGGTCAGATATATGTACAGACTTGGAAAAATCACTATAGTGACTCAAAGACTAATCTTTGTGCAGTATGAGAAGCATAGCTGGATTTAAAAATTTTTTTTTCTCCTGTGAGTCACGCCCAAGGATAGTAGCTATTAAAATGGTCACCTTCAACAATGAAGAATAGCAGTATATCATTAGGGAGTAGAAAAATGAAAATGCAGTTTTTGTGAAGGCTATGGCTAAATCAAAACACAGTAAGACAGGTAGTCAACACTATCATCATCAATGATAAGTCACGTTGATAGCATTTACACTTGAGACAGTCGTGATGAGAATGTTACTTTATCTCTGTGGTCTTCCTCCCAAAACCCATAACTGCAGCCTAACCATGAGAAAAACAGACAGATCCCAATTGTGGGACATTTTACAAAATGCCTGATCTGTACTCCTCAAAGCTGACATGGTCATCAAAAAGAAGGAAAGTCTGAGAAACTGTCACAGCCAAGAGGAGCTTCAGGGGACATGACAACTAAACGTAATATGTTGTCCTGGATGGGATCCTAGAACAAAAAAACAAGGAAAAAGTAAAGAATTCTGAAAATGGTATGGATCTTAGTTAATAATAAGGAGTCAATATTGTTTCATTAATTCTTATAAGCGTACCATACTAATGTGTAGGATATTACTAATAAAGGGAAACTGGGTGAGGGCATGTAGGAACTCTGTACTGTCTTTGCAGTTTTTCTGTAAACCTTAAACTGTTCTAACCCTTACCAGTAATTTATTGAAAGTGATGCTTTGGTAGTTAAGATACCATGCTGGTGATTTCTAGCTAGCTTTATTAACCCCATGGCAGGGCATGGACATGTCAGTCCAAATCCATTACTCCTAATGGAAAATCAGGGTACATTCACACTGTATTGAGTAGAACAGTAATATCATGTCTTTATAATTTAGAGCACATTCCAGTGTTATGTACTGTTTCTGCTCCTCCCCCCTCCCCTCCCCTCCTCTCCTCCCCAAAAGAAAAGAAGAAAGGGGAAAAGGAAGGGAGGAAAGAAGGGAAGGTAAACCTGAAAGAAGGAAGGAGGAAAGAGGAAAAAGTAAAGTAGAGAGAAAAAGAAGAAAGGAAAGAGAAAGGAACAATGGTGGAATGAGAGCCTCTATATAGTCAGCTCTCCAATCTGCTGTTCGTTGAATGTGTGGAAGCAGAATGCACGGATACAGAGGGCTGACTGTACTGTGTCATTTTATGTAAGGAGCTTGAGCATCCATGGATTTTGGCATCCTTTGGCGGTCCTGGAACCAATCTCCTGTGGATAGGAGGGCCAACTGTATCTCAAAGGTTATGAGGATGAAACTAAATTATAAATAAGATATAAAAGATGTAACTTGGTATTGGTATGGTATTGGTGTATGTAACTTGGTATTGGTATGGTATTGGTATTGGTGATGTTGGAATAATTCACAATAAATGTTATAAGTTCAGCTGTTGTAGCAAAAGTATATGAGTTTACAAATATTAAGCAGTGAAAGTAAATTTTAGGTTTCAAACAACTGAAATCGCCATTAGTTTTTTTCTTTTTTCTTTTGGTTGTTAACATTCCAGTTGTATAGGGAACTACAAGTGACTAAAATGGACTGGGCTTTTTTAAGTAGGGTGAATTGACAGTTTTTAAAAATGTGTTTTTGTTGTATATGAATTTAATGATCTGTACTGATAAGTGAAGTCATAGTCATTTTGCAGAGCAACATAATGTTGCTTGTTTTATCTACTTCTTGATAAAGTGTTTTATTTCCCTTTCTTATGTTTGACCACATAATATCAAGAATACGATTGTCATTGTTTCTTTGCCTTTTGCTGTGATGTAATGTTTGTTTTTTTTCCTTAGCCTGGGATGTATCTTGATTTTCAAAATAACCAGGCATGCTATTTACATGAAACAGATAAGCATACCCATATAAATCTTCATTGATTCCCTGAGAGGTGCTGTGTATTTTTTCCTTTTTCTTTTTAAAAACATTTATTTATTTATTTATTTATTTTGCTGACAGCCTTAATAATGTTTTCATAAAATATGATGGGTTTATAAATCTGTTTAACATGCCTTTCCCTTTTTGTCTTAGCGCTTTGCTTCTAAGTTGCAGATGCAGTGGCTGAACAATACGCTGTGTGGTGTGACAGGTAAATTTCCCAATTTACCTGCCGTAATAGTGTGCGGTGTAATGCCATTCAGTCTGAATTTTACTTGCCTGATTAGTTGAGTGAAGCAGATTTTCAATTTAAATGTAACTTCATCTGCTTGATTAAAAATGTAACAGAACATTATCTGCTGCAAATAAATTTCAGTGGAAGAGATGATTTTCCCTGTTTAAAAATAACATCTGTTTATATTGGCTGGAAGCAGACGATTAATACTTCTCTAATTTCGAGGTTTACCAGTCCAGCTCACCTGTCTCTTTGCATGGATAGTTGAAATTGATGGCTGTCGAGTATAAACATTTACCTGTTGATGTTTAGTTGATGGATTTCTTTTTTAAGGATAATACAGAATCCCATCATTGGGCATTCATTTATTTGCTGCTCATCAACATGATTGACAGTTTTGCCAACAACATGGAAAAAGGATCTTCCTTCATGATGCATACGAGAAAAATTTTACCCCTCAATGATGAGCGCCCTACAGAAAAACAGATTCTTGTGAATTCTTTTTCATAGTATTTATTTGAATTCTGAGTTTAGAGACCCTGAGTATAATTTTAAGTCGAGTGTGTAGTAAATGAGGGTAGGTGGTACTCTCCTGCTGGCATCTTTCATCAAGTGATTAAATGTGTAGGCCAAACAGATAAGGAGGGAGAAAGATAGGAAAAAAAACCAAAATGGTTATTTTTTCTCAGTGCTTAGCATAGTGTTAGGCATGTAGCAGACCACTCAATAAATATTTATTGACTTTGAATTAAATATTAGGCCCACGGTATATTTGATATTCTACAAATCTAACAAACTGGATTTAATTGGTTTAAATATGTAGTTAAAAATTATAGCAAAAGAAATTGTGGAATGCTAGTTTGTCTCTCTTTCTCACTCTTTTTTTTTAATGAAAACTTACCTATAGGAGCTTATTAGAAAGTAGATTTTTAAATTCAGACTTCTATAAATATCCTCTAAAATTTTACTAAGTAAAATTTATTTTAAAAAATAGATGTAAAAAAATTCTAACACTAGTAAAACAGCAGTACAATTCAGTGATATTTAGCATAGAGTAAAAACAATATTTTTAGAAATTGTTATAGTTCCATAATCTCAAAAAATACTGTCATTTTTTTTTGAGTGCTGTATTTATTTTGGTAGAGTATTCTGAACATGTCGCATATTTTGTAGAAGAATAATTTTGCATTGTTTTGATAACATTTTTGTTGTCCTTTGTCATAAAGCAAACAAAAATATTGGCATGAAAGTTACTAAATTGATATATTGGAAGCTCTTGTTTCAATTGTAACATTAGGGGTTCTTGGCCACATTATATATAATTTAAATAAAAACTCTATATTTTTCAAGTAGATATTTGAGGTTTATATCAAAATGTTTTAAATCAAATAATCAAAAAGATTAGTCTTTGCTCCCAAACATATAGGGTACATTTTAACCTCCAGTCAGTTTTCAGACATCTTGGATGATTTGGTTGTTTTATTTGCAAAAAGTAAATATTTGTGGGTTGAATTTTTTCAAATCCATCAGAATAATCCTGGATATTTAGCAGAAATTTTTGCCATAGTGCTTTAGGAGAACAGTTCAAAGTGTAAAAATGTAGATACTTAAATGTAAGCATATATATCTGGTATATTCTTGAATTACAAATTTGTAATTTTATCATTGTAACAAATTAATCTTGTTTAAATATTTAAGTTAAATGTGGGCTATGTAGGTTTTTAAAAAACTAGATAAAGTCAACGTAAGAAACTTAGAATATTTTATGCTGTAGCTTTCTTTGTACTTCCAATCTATTTGCAAAACGTAGATGAGGTTTTTTCTGTTTCACTTGTTTAGATGATATTTAATGAAGAGCAGAGTCTATACCTAAAGAAGAATATGCTGTTAGTTGAAATCGTATCAAGGTCTTTAGGTTCTTCAAAGAGTTGTGCTAGCGCCTCTGTGATTTGCTTTAAAATTTAAAACTTTGTCATGCATCTTAAAAGGGGGTGAAATGACAAAGAACATTCATAGCAGCTTTATTCATAATAGCCAAGACATGGAAATAACCCAGATATCCATCAATTGATTAATGGAGAAATAAAATACAGTATATTCTTAGAATGAAATATTATTCAGCCATAAAAAGGCACAAAGTACTGATAAATAATACAAAATGCATAAACCTCCAAAACATTATGCTAAGTGCAAGAAGCTAGACACAGAAGGCTACATATTCTATGATTCCATTTATATGAAATGTCCAAAATAGGTAGATTAGTAGAGATAGAAAGTAGATTAATAGTTGCCAGGGGTTGGGAGGAGATGGGGATGTGGAGTGACTTTAATGGGTATAGAGTTTATGGAAGATGTTCTGGAATTAGAAGACTGGCTATCTTAAAATTGTGCTATCATTCTTTGAGGTTTTAGTGTACTTGTTTCAGTTTGAGAGATTGACAACCTTTAAGGTAGATTGTAGATAGTATGTTAAATAGTAGAAACATCCTGCTGGAAATATTTAGGAAAATAGAGGAATTTTATATTAAAATCACTGTAGATATTTATGAACTACAAATATATTCTCATAATACATTATGGTGACTAAAAACTTCCCTTAGCAATTTTTGCATTAAGAATCTTATAAATCAGCATTAGCTTTGTAAAATGTTCATGTGATCAAAATTAGGCATTTTTAAAAAAATTTTTTTTTTAATTAGGCATTTAAAAAAATTATTAAATAATAGTACCATTGAAATTGTGAGAACATTCATTTTGTGACTCAGAGGAGAGAGAGTAGATACTTGAATATAAAACATTAGTTCAGTTTTCAAAATCAATCCACTGTAAAATATTGGTTGCCTTAGAGGTTAGTCATACTGAATTGTATGCTTTATTATTTGAAATGTGGTTTGTTTTCAACCTGCTACAGAAATCCTTTTCCTTCAGATACATTTTAGAGCTTCTGTGTAAGTACATTGCTGGGTTGACTCTAGCTGTTCAGGGCTTGGGTCCCACTGGCATTCTTTTTTTTTTTTTAATTGAAGTGTAGTTGATTTACAGTGCTGTGCCAATCTCTGCTGTGCAGCAAAGTGACTCAGTTATACACACGTAGACATTCTTTTTTTTAATATTCTTTTCCATTGTGGTTTATTCCCAGGAGATTGGATATAGTTCCCTGTGCTATGTAGAAGGACCTTGTTGTTTATCCATTCTAAATGTAATAGTTTGCATCTACCAACCCCAAACTCCCAGTCCCTCCCTCCCTCCACTTCCCCCCGGCTACCACAAGTCTCATCTCTGTGTCTGTGAGCCTGTTTCTGTTTTGTCCATTGGCATTCTTAGCAACTTGATTTAGCAGCTCTTTCTTTTATATTCAATTGAATCATTAAAAATTGTCTATATTCAAAGTGTTTTGATCTACAAATATAACAGTTTTATATGGTTCAACCCAACATTGGTTTGTTTCAGGTTACTAGGCAAGTATGAGTACAATTTCAGTACTAATATTAAATTATTTATTGTACTTTTCTGAACGCTTTACATATATTAACTCATTTCATCCTCACAACAACACAATGAATTAGTACTGTTAGTATCATCTCAACAACCCAATGAATTAGTACTATTAGTATCATCTCGTTTATAGAAGAAGAAGTAGGTCTAAAGAGGTAAAGTAATGTCACTAAGTAAGTGCGAGACTTAGGATTTCAACCCAAGCAGTCTTGCTCCAGAGCTCACACACTTAACAACAATGCTGTGTTGCCTTCTACTCTTAACCTAGCCCCCTCTTCACCCTCTGGTAGTTTTGTAAATTCAAGCTTAATTCTTTCTCTTGCCTTGAGCCTCTCTTCTTTCCCTACCCAGTGTTAGTTAGGTATTGGGCTTTTATTGTGTTATTCCAGATGTGTTTTGTTACTACCGGAATAGATATTCAAAGGAGTCTTTCAGCAGAATTCATTATACTTGTATTGTGCATGTTATTTTGTAAATTTCAGAAGCCTTCTATCTTTATATCAGTTCAGCTAACACTTGTTGAATGCTTTTGTGTCAGATCTTATTATGTAGCAACTTAATATGTATAATAATGTTAACTGTTAATTGATAAATCTAGGAATCAACTTAGTCTGTGTTATCTAAAGATTCAGACAGTGTTTTGGATCACTGGTAAAGTAAGTTTCCTGTTTTATTCAGTCCCTTAATGGCAGTTTTCCAGATTCCCATTATTGACTTTCATCAAGGGAACAAGCATTTAAAAAAATATGCCAGAGCTGGGAGAGCAAGAAGTGTTCCATTTTTTACTGGTAGGGCTTGGCAGGATTTTGTTTCTGCTCTCCTGGTCACTTACTCATCCTGAATCCCCTGACACCTCTCTTTCGGAATTCTTCTTTTCTTTTTCACTTGGAATTAGAAGGGAAATAGTATCAATAGTCTTAACAAGGCAGTTAGATTTAACATTATATTTAAATCATGATGGTATATCCAGACTTGTTTAAAATTGTATAATCCATTGCAGTGGTGTACGTATCTGGTTTGCTAAAGGGGTAATTTGTACACACTGCATTTACAAACATCTAATTCTTGGGCTGATAAATATCTGGGGTTGTTTTGTGGGTTTCTTACATTAAATGGAATGACCTTGGACAGTAGACCTATTAGGTCTACTGACAGTCTACCTTAAGGAAATAAACTAAAGCCTAAGCGTTCATTTCAAAATTGGAAGAGCTGAGGCCAAGTTGAGGAGTTTTTTATGAATGAAATTATACTTTATAGAATGCCTATTGAAATGACTTTTTAGTGTGTAAAACTGTTGGGTCTGGTATTAGATCATCAGTAGTTATTGAGGTCCATTAAAGTAGTAATGGATGGAGAGGGGAGTTCTCATGCTATTTTTGGTATGCCAGAACCTAAGGAAGCAGCCATCTTACATATAAGTTTATTGCTGATTTTATTATTGTTTGCTATTGCCATTGGACGTTAAATAAATAAATCTTTGACTTAAAAATTCGAGCAAAGAGTTAATTATGAATAAATATATCTAGACAAAAATTTCCGTCATGAGGGACTTAAGAGAAGTAATAGAAGGTGATAAACTTGATAAAAATTGAGGTAAAGTGATCTATACATAAAGGGTCTTAAACTAGTTGGTTAAGTGGGTATATTCTTTAGATTAGGTAATCTTTTATAAAATACTTCTTCATAAAATTTAAAATAGTATAAAAGAGTATCAGTTTATGATGGTGATGATATTGATTGTGTTCCCAATGACTTCCACCTTGTCAGATCCTGTGGTCCATTCTCATTCCTCTTTTTGGATTAATCATCAGTAGTTGACATTTTTTCCCTTGGCTTCAAGGATACCTCCTGTCTTGGTTCCCCTACCTCACTGGCCATACCAAGGATTCATTGGTCAGTTTATCCTTTCTGTAGGACATACAATGTGGGTAATGCTTAAGAGTTAGGGTTTTAAAGTTAATTTGTCTTTATAAACCTTGGTTCTGCTGCTTATTATGTAGACCTTGGGCAAATCACCCCACCCTGTTGTGCTTCAGTTTCCTGACCTGTAAAATGGAAGCTTGTTATGAGGATTAAATAACTTAATATATGTAGTAAAGCTTTGAGAACAGTATTTGGTGCATAGTGTAATATGTTAGCTATTGTTACTATCTTTATGACCTTTAAACTTTGTAGGCCCCAGGGCTTGGCCTTCAGGCGGCTTCTCTTCTATAGTCATTTCCTACAAGATCTCATTTAATTCCTATAGCTCTCTTGTGAAGGCTAGACTATTTCCTCTGACCTTTTTTTTTTCCTCCAGCTTTACTGAGGTATAATTGACACTCTTCCATATTTAATAGACGTCCTAAGAAATCAGATCTGAAGTCTTGATTTGGCTTCCCTCTTCTCTCCTCAGCCCCTGTAACTTTTCACCTCAGCAAATGGGAGCTCCATGTTTCCAGTTGCAAAAAAACACTGAAGTAATCTCTGTCTTCCTTCTCTCACATTCAGTCCATCAGTAAAAGCAATTAGTTCTGGGGTATATCTAGAATCTGACGTCTCATCACTTCTCCTATAACTGTCCTAGTTGGGTATGATCTCTTGATGGAATATTGCATAGCCTTCCAGCTGTTCTTTCACTGATATTCTTGCCCTCTTACATTCTACTCTCCATAAAGCAGTCACAGAGACCCTTTTGGTTAGGTCATGTGACTTCTTTGCTCAAAACCTTCCAATGGACCTCGCACCATGAAATTCAGAATCTTTACTTTGTTCTACAAGGACTTTCATGACTCACCCTCAAGTCCAGTGCCACTCCATCCCATCTATCTCACCTAACCTTAACCTGCCGCTGTTTTTCTGTTTTGTTCAGCTTTAGCCAAACTGGTCTCCTTTCTCTTTCTAGGATGCACCAAGAATTCTTCAGTCTCAAAGGCTGAAATGTTTTTTTTTTCCTGTTCCAGAATTAATGTTTTAGAGGCCGAAGTCTGAAATCAAGGTGTCTGCAGGGTCGGTTGCTTCTGCAGGCTTTAGAGAATCCTTTTCATGCCTCTCTTCTAGCTTCTGGTGGCTGCCAAAAATCCTTGATGTTCCTTGTCTTGTAGATGCTTCATTCCAATCTCTGTCTTTGTCTTCACAAGGCTTGCTTCTACCTATCTGTGGTCTCACATTTCACTCTCCTTTCTCTTGTAAGGTCACCGGTCATTGGCTTAAAGGCACTCTAAATCCAGAATAATCTCATCTCAAGATCTTAAATTGTATTTGGAAAGACCATATTTTCAAATAAGGTCACATTCACAGGTAGTGGGGGGGGGTTACAACTTGGACATATCTTTTTTTTTTTTTTTGGACATATCTTTTTTGAGAGGGACATTATTCAGTGCACTTCCAGTAATAAGTGTCCATTATTCCTTGTTTCTCATTTTTCAAAGTTTCATTGAATTTGCTTAACATCTCATATTACGCAGTAAATCTGTTGCATGTTTTTTTCTGACATACCTAATAATATTTAGGAGGTTGTTTTATTTCTCACCCTTATTGCTCAGAAAAATGAGCTCTTGCCCTTTCATGGTGGGATTTTTCGATGGGGAGGAATCTTTTTTGTTAAACTTACTTTACTGTCATTTTTTTCAGGGTATTACACATGTGTTCTAAACATATTGTATGATATATGTTTAGTTTAATATTGTTTATTTTTTGGTGTTTACTCCTTTAATTTTGTCTTCCTATCCCACCTCTTGTAGATAACACATAAATAAATCTTGAAATTTGGGGTAGGAGAAGTAGGGGAAGTTAATCCACTTCCAAGGTTGACATCATTTTCAAAGTAACTGATTCCAGAGATAAGCAGAATATATTTCATTTAATAGCTATGAGCGATGGATTTTCATAAACTTTTATCCAAAGGAACTAGATTCGCACATTCAGTATAAAGGGTGTCATGAAAATGTAAAGTTCATTAGTATGCGGTATATTTTTATCCCCTTGAATGTAATTTAGAGATTATATACTGTAATAGGATTTATGACATTATACTGTTTAATCTTTAGGGTGTTACAGACACATCAAGGACAGTTGGCAGTAACTGAAGTTTGCCTACATTTTAAGAATGTATTAGAATTACAGAATATCATGAATTTTACTTAAAATTAAACAAAATTTATACTTTAGAATATTACCAAAATCATTTCTTTTCTGCAAGCCAAGAATAAAATCTTTAAGAACTAGCAAGATGAATTAAAGATGAAATGATTTATTTCTAAGGTTAGGCTTTAATTAATACATGGGGGATGATTTTGGCATTTCTTCAAAGTATTTGTTTCTGTGTATCTGAATTTGCACCTCCTCAATAACCTAACTGGGATTTATAAAATGGAACAATCTCTTTTCTCCAATTTGGCACTCAAAAGGAACTCAGACTTACAAAAGGTGAGTATGTTTTTCTATCAGGTATTTCTGATAGAAATGCCATTCTAAAATAAGACAAGCAAAAATAATGCCCAGTGAACCTTCTTCAGCTTTTTTCTTTTTGTACAATAAATAAAATGCTTGCCATTCTGAAATAAGACAAGCAAAAATAATGGCCCAGTGAACCTTCTACGGCTTTTTTCTTTTTGTACAATAAACACATTGATATTTTACTGACATAAAATGTGTATTTTATTTGAACCTTTAAATAATTGCTCATTTTTAAAATTTGTTTTAATCCTATTGTTTATAATTTCTTTTTTGTTGGATTTGAATAGTTTAGATTGTAAACTCCTAAAAGGGCAGAGAAACTCTTTTCATGTTTCTACTTTGGGAGAAGAGAGGATCAATGGAAAGAAATGAGGAAAATGTCTGTGCTTTTAAAGCTCTATGGAAATTAGATTTTCACACAGTTGCTCCTCTTCAAAAGATGCAAGTAGTAGTTTTATAGTCTTTTTGCCCTCTTTTGAGTTGGGGTTGTTTGATACAGTTTTTGTCTTATATATTATATCTACAGACATTGAAAACCCCACCAGACACCTTTTGCTTTCTGTTTTCAAACGTATTTTAAAGATCTTGAGGAGAACAACTATTACCATTTCTGTTGCTCATCTCTCATTCTTAATGTTCAAGTTTCATTCTGGTGTCATATTCTCTAGGGAGAATTTCCCTTAGCAGTTCTTTTAGAGCAGATCTGCTGGTAATGTATTCTCTTAGTTTTCCTTCATCTGAGAATATCTATATTTCAGCTTCATTCCTAAAGGATATTTCCCCTGAATATAGAATTCTGGGTTTACAGTTCTTTTTTCTGTCAGTGCTTAAAAATGTCATTCCATTTCCTTCTGGTCTCTGTGGTTTCTGATGAGAAATTCTCAGTCATTTCAATTTTGTTCCTCTGTAAGTAATACAAGTAAAGCTGAAAATCTGAGTTTTCAGCCATTATTTCCTCAAAATTTTAATTTCTGCATGTAGATCTCTTGTTACTGCCACATAAGTCTCTGAAGTTTTTGGCCTCTTAAAATTTTGTCTCTTTGTTCAGAATGGATATTCTCTATTAATCTATCTTCATGGTCACTGGCTATTTCCTCTATCATATTTATTCAGCTATTAAACCTGTCCAATGGGATTTTTATTTTCGTTTTAGTTTAAAATTTTGTATCTTTATGTCTTTTATTTCTTTGAAGAGATTTTCCATCTTTCCACTCATTTTAAGAGTGTTTGCTCTTACTTGGACATTTGCATAGTAACTTCTTTTAGTTTTTGTCAGATAAATCCATCATCTATGTTATTTCAGTGTTGATATCTGTTAATTATCTTTTCTCATAAAATGAGGTTTTCCTGGCTCTTCATGTGTCAAGTTATTTTGGACTATATCCTTGACAATTGAAGTTACATTATGAGACTGTGTCTTGTTTAAATCCTATGGTGAATGTTGACATTTTTTGCTTTAATAGGCAATCAGTCTGGTTGGGTTCAGGATGCAAGTTCTAACCAGCCTCCTGTGGATTGTGGCTCTAATGTCAGTTCCTTTTACAAAACCTCTGCAGTACTATTTGGATCTATCCTGCAAGTGTGCCAAACAGTGGCCAGTCTATAAACTGGGTGGTTGTCTGTCCCATATTTAAGTTCTCAGAGTCTGTGGTATGCAATTTTAGCATCAGCTCCATGCATGCACAGTTTAAGAGTGAGTCCAAAAGCTGATAAACAGCTTTATGGGATCACTTTCCTGAGCTTCTCCCTCTTTACCGTCTCCCTGATACTTTTTGATTACCTGAGCCTCCCCTTTTTGGTCCTCTAGCCATAGAGTTGGGAATTTACTTAATTCCTTTCTGCTGTCTACTTTTTGCAACTGGGGCCAAGTAGCTGGAAGACAGAGAGAAAAAAGTAAGCATGGAATTTATGCCATCCTCTTGAAGTGGAAGGTTTCCTTCCTCAGAGTTTAGACTCCAGGACCCATTGCTGCTGCTGTAACTTCCTCTTCCACCATCTCAAGATTGCTTGGGGGCTGGGGTACAAGAGAATGTTGTAAAGAACACAAACCTGGGGAATTTCTTCTACTCTGAGTGTTAAGAGACTCCTTTCCTGCTCAAGCTACTACTAAAGGGCTTGGCCTGGAGTTCCCTCTTTCTGCCTGAGTACCCACTGGAGGTTTCCACTGTGTTGAGTCTAGGCCAGAGGATAACAAAGGGGGAAAGATGGTAAACTCATCACTAGTTTGGTGATAATTCAAATTCTGATCTTCCCCAATCTACTTGCTAATGTTTGCTCCTCAGAGTCCTTAAATAGTCCTTAATAGCTGTCCAAGTTTTATACCTGCGTTCAGTGGGAAAGACTGGGTAGAGTGTGCTTATTCCATCTCATCTGGGTCTGGAACTCCTGATATGTTTTTGAAATCAGCAAAAGGTTTAGCTCTTGGAACTCTAGGGGATAGGTTTCTCTTCATTCTGATTTCATGCCTCATGTTGTTTAAGAATGCATGTGTTAGTACGATTATCATACTAAATCAAGTCAGACAGAGAAAGACAAATATCATATGATATCACTTATATGTGGAATCTAAAAAGATGATACAAATCAACTTATTTATAAAATAAAAACAGATTCAGAGACTTCCAAAATTAACTTATGGTTACCAAAGGGGAAAGGTTGGGGGGATGGGATAAATTAGGAGTTTGGGATTAACATTTACACACTACTATATATAAAATAGATAATCAACAAGGACCTACTGTAGAGCACAGAGAACTCTACTCAATATTCTGTAATTATATGGGAAAAGAATCTGAAAAAGAATGGATATATGTATACATATATATATATGTATATGTATAACTAAATCACTTTGCTGTACACCTGAAACTAACACAACATTGTAAATCAACTATACTCTAATATAAAATGAAATTCAAAAAATGAGGAAGAGACAGAACACAGAATAGTGGTTACCAGAGATTGGGGAGCATGGTTGGGAGAGGAATAGGGAGTTACTGTTTAATCCCAGAGTTCAGTCTGGGATGATGAAAAAGTTTTGGAAATGGTATGGTATTGGATGCACAGCAATGTGATTGTACTTAATGCCAATAAATTGTACACTTAAAATGTTTAAAAAATATACATATTTATATACATATGATTAATAGTATACATAAAACCAAATTTTGTAATGATTTGTGACAAAATTTTAATAAAATTTATTAATTTTGATACATTATTAATGTGAGGTATGGGACTAGGTGCTTTACACATCATGTAATTTAATTCTCTTATCATCCATTCTGGGTAGGTAGCATTATTACCATTACAGAAATGATGAAAATAAGTAGTTTGCTTATAAATGAATTACCTTTTGTCATCACCTTTATTTTAGAAATATATAATTAGAATCTGTAATCCTCTAAGTCCTGTGATTGTTTTATACACTTATTGGCAGAATAGGTTTTTTTCTTGCAGGATATGTATTTTAGGTGATCATAAACTCTCTGTATATATATTAGTGTATTCTAGTCTACGTAGAATTTGAGGTTATTGCTTTTGAGTCTTTGCTCATAATTTGAAATGTGTATTACCATGAACTTATTGCAACTATTAATAAAAAATTGGTGAGACTTCTGGAGAACTCCATTAAACATTGAAAAAAAAAGAATGCTTGTGTTAGAACCCACATGAGGAAACTAGCCTATTTATGGGTACATTAAATGGGCAGATTTAGAAAAACATTTTGGGCACTGGAAACCCTTGGAATTTTTGCTTTGCAGATAAGTATGATAACTAAATCTTTTCCTATGTAAAAAGCAATTTTACTTATTTTTACTCTCCAATTTGTCATAAGTAAGATTCCAGTCCAAACATCTAACCGATATTTTCCAGCAAGCTTATTTTTTGTTTTTCGTACTTATTAGAAGTGCAATAGGTTTTGCTTTTTCATCACCAGTGCATTTTTTTAAGATAAATTTATTTATTTTATTTATTTATTTTTGGCTGCATTGGGTCTTCATTGCTGTGTGCGGGCTTTCTCTAGTTGCAGCGAGCGGGGTCTACTCTCTTCATTGCCGTGCACGGGCTTCTCATTGCGGTAGCTTCCCTTGTTGCGGAGCACAGGCTCTAGGCGGACGGGCTTCAGTGGTTGTGGCTTGCGAGCTCTAGAGCGCAGGCTCAGTAGTTGTGGCGCACAGGCTTAGTTGCTCCGCGGCATGGGGGATCTTCCTGGACCAGGACTCAAACCCGTGTCCCCTGCGTTGGCAGGCGGATTCTTAACCACTGCACCCAGTGCATTTTTTTGAAAGTGTGTTGAAAATTTTTCTTTCTTATAGTTCTTTCTCTTCTCCCCGCGTTTCCTCTTTTCTTCTTATCTTTCTTTAATTTTCTGTCCTCCTTGCATGTTTTCATTACTGTATTTATTCAGGCACCCCCACCTCCAGTCCTACTGCTAAAAGGGGTGGACCTATATAGGGGTGCTTCTCTAAGAGTTTAAACTCTGGGAAAATATCTCCCCCTCTCCGCCGACCCCATGCTGTCTGCCTCTGCTCTCCCCCTGGCTAATTAGAATTCCAAAGGGCATTAATAACCATTTAAATTAATTGGATTATACCTGCAGTTGCTAAAGGTAAGATTCAGGCTGTTTAACCCCCTGTTGACGAACCCAAACACCAATCAAAACTGGGTAGGAATTCAACATTTTATTTTCATTTCTGCCCTAAGGAAGAAGAAACTCTGTGACATAAAGCTTATACAGACTGCTCTGCCTCTCCACTTGCAGCAGTCTAGTAATGCAAGGAAGCCCTGCCATTCATTCAGCCTTCATTAGGAGACCAGAGCTAAATAGTTTGATCTTGTGAAAATACATTTGCATTGTTAGTGAAAGCCCTTTGGGGCAGAGCTGTAGAAAGCCACCTAATAGTAAATAATACTTTAGTGTCATAAAGAGCTAAAAATTCTCTTAGCAACTGATGTTGCAACAGTAATTTGACAACCGACATCTCCCAAGAGACATTAAGCAGGTGGAAAAACAGCTATAATTTCACAGCTGTAGATAAAAAGGAGTATAAATTGAATGACCAGTCTTAACAGTCAGAAGAAACCCTACCAAAAAAGAAGAAACTACAGGTTATCTAGTCCAAACTCCCTCATATAGGTGTTCTTTCTTTCTTCAACACAGTGGAGATGGTCACCTAGTCCCTGTATAAACATCTCAGTAACAACAAATATTAAAAAGGCAGCCCACCCCATAATCAGATGACTTGTCATTGTCAGAGAACCCCAGTCTGAAATTAATAACTGTTATTTCATAGAGCATTATTCCAGTACAGCTACGTGTTGAACTATTTTCCCGACTCCCCATTCCCTGACCCCACCACTAGGTCAGGTGTATATTTTTGAAATTTAAAAATATATTGGAGAATAAAATGTTTAATAAGCATGGCCGTAAGAGAGCATTCTTCATACATGGTTGAAGTTGAAAAATTTTAGACAAGAAAAGGAATCAGATGCAATGTATATCTCTTTGCATGTAACAGACTATTTTCAAAGAATTATTCTTTTCACCACTAATGTGTGTGTCAACTGTGGAAAAGTCTAGATTCAGGAACTAAGTAAGAAAAATTAGTTTGAGAAAAAGACATCTACTGGAATCTGCACAGCACTACTTCAACAAAGATATCTGCTAGTCAATAGACGTCATCCCCTACACCTGTCTAAAATGACTCATTTCTGTTCCTGATTACCACTTATGGATTTTTCCCTTTTTAAAAAAACTTTACACAAAATGTAAACTTCATACATTGGGATTATTCTTTGGTCTGGATCTTTTCTTTGAATGAAATAAGCTTTGGGATGCTTATTTAGATGTTCAATGGAACAGTGTGGAGAACAGTAATTGTGTTTGTGCTAAAGAATTAATCCATTTAGTCATGGGAAGCATTACTTAGCCTTTCCTTAGCAGCTGAATTGTGGTGCAACTTAGGGGCTATTTTAGGATTTTAGCCTCAAACAGAAACTTTTAGAAATGAAGGTTTATTTGTATTGATGAACATATGCTTTTGAATAATGAGCCATTGAATTGATTTCAATGAAAGTGAAATTGTTTTTCAATTCACAGTTCTTATTTTATGTTTAACCATGAATTGAAAGCTACATCTTTGTATTGCCCAAATTAAAAAAAAAAAAAAAAAGATTTTAAAGTCAGAAAAATACATTCTAACAGAAAAAGTGGGTTGATAAATAATTGTACTATGTCAATCACACATGGTAATAAAATTACCTTATCAACTGTAATTATTCTCTTAAAATAGAAAAATTTTCTGCATTTTGATATGTAGCAGGCCAAAAAAGGGTGTTGGGAAAGTCATATTTCCATCTCAGAAGAATAATTATTCCATATATTCAATCAAACATTTTTTTAGATTGTTAGTTTAAATGATTAGGTAAAAGGGAACTTCCTGACTGATACAAGCTACCTGCATATGTGCACCGTACTGTAGTCTGCCAAGTCCTGTTAGACTGAAGAAAAATCTAATTACTATTTTAAAAAACTTTGTGCTTATTGCAGCCTATCTATTTATGTTGTTGGATTTTTCCCTTGTTTCATATAGCATTTTATAGGTACTACCAGTTAACAGATATTTATGGAGCATTCACTATATGCTAGTACAGAGTTGAACTGTACTGAGGTGGATGGATATATTCTAAGAAAAAGAAACAATTTCTGGTTTCAGTCCAAACCTTCAAAGCAGTAAGTTAAAGCTATTTAGCTTACCTCCAAACCTCTTTATAAGCTTCCCTCAAAGAATTAGCCCTATGTGTGTGAGTGTGTATGTGTAGGGAGTGGTACTGAACCTTTTTACACTCTGCAGTAGAGTTTATTAAAATAACAGATTTATTGAGATATAATTCATCCATTTAAAGTGTACAATCAGTGGTTTTTAGCCTATTCACAGAGTTGTGCAAACATCACCATAATTAATATTAAGACATTTTCATCACTCCAAAAAGGAATCCATCCCCGTTAGCATCACTCCACCAGTATGCCCAAAACTTTCAGCCCAAGGCAACTGCTAGTCTACTTTCTGTGTCTATAGATTTGCCTGTTCTGGACATTTCATATAAATAGATTTATATAATATGTGGTTCTTTGTGACTGGTTTCTTTGACTTAACATAATGTTTTCAAGGTTCATCCATGTTTCAATAGCATGTATCAGAACTTAATGCCGTTTTTTATTTAATTAATTTTTATTGGAGTATGGTTGCTTTACAATGCTATGTTAGCCTCCACTGCACAACAAAATGAATCAATCAGCCACACATATACAGATATCCCCTCCCTTTTAGACTTTCCTCCCATTTAGGTTACCACCACGCATTAGGTAGAGTTCCCTGCGCCATACGGTATGTTCCCATCAGTTGTCTATTTTATACGTAGTATCAATATATGTGTCAATCCCAGTCTCCAGTTCCTCCCACCCCATCGCTTTCCCCCTTGATATCCATACAGTTGTTCTCTATGTCTGTGTCTATATTTCTGCTTTGCAAATAAGATCATCTATACCATTTTTCTAGATTCCACATAAGAACTTAATGCCTTTTTATGGCTGAATAATATTTTATTGTATGTATACCACATTTTGTTTAACCATTCATCAGCTGATGGACATTTGGGTTGTTTTTACTTTTTGGCTATTAGGAATAATCCTGCTGTGAACATTTATGTACAGGTTTTCCACAGACTTTTAGTTCTCTTGAGTATATACCTAGGAATGGAATTGCTGGTTCTTACTCATTTCCTCTTTTTTAGAATGCATAATTTACTGTTAACTTAGCATCTGTTTCTTTCCTTCCAGTCTCACTGTATCTCTCCAAATAAGGCCCTAGCTAATTCTCTGACTTTCCCCCTGTCTCTGCCTGAGGAAATTGTATTTATCTTTCAAGGCATGGCTCCATTGTATCTCCTTTGTGAGATCATTTCCAGTCATACCTACCAAATAATTATTTTTGTATTAATCTTTAGCGCTTGATGCGTATTGCTGTTGTATCAAAATTTTATCATAGTTACATAATGTGATTATGCATATTAGTCTCACTAGACTTTGAATTCTTGAATACAGGGATTGCCAGAAGTCTTTGCTTCTTTGGCATATACATAGCAAAATGCCTGGCACACAGCACTTAGTAAGGGTTGTTGGCTTAACTTTTGCAGTCTTCTTGCTCAGTTTCTCCATGATGTAAATCCATCTCACACACTACTGATTTTCCTATTCCTTACACTGGCATTCAAGACTTTCTTGTCTCCGCATCATCAACCAAAGCACTCATTGTTTCCCCAGATTTTCTTGTTTTCTAGCTTCATCGCTTCTTCCTGCTTTTCTCCCTGTGCAGAATGTTCCTTTCTCTTGTCTCAACCTTTTAGTAGCCTTCTTACCTTTCAAGCCATTTGTGAATCAGGTGCTCAGACATATTCCTAAATGACATTTAAGAATGTTCAGCTATATTCTCAGGGTCAGCCTAAACTTTAGAATCTGTATTATGCATTTATCTTGTTCTCTTAGGTACAGACCAAGGAACAGAATGTCTATTTAAGCAGTCTCTGGTTTTCAAAGCCTAATTTGCAGATTCCTGGTACAAATGAAATACCGCCAACACCTCTATCTCCAACTCCCTAGCCACCCAAAATAATTTTCTCCTCCTTCCTACTCCCCACTTCTGCTTTTCTTTTTTTTACTCCTGTTGTTAAGGTGCCCTTTTTTTCCTTTGTAGGTATATGCACAGCTTTTATGGTAAAGTAGAAGATAACTACTTCATTCTTTGCTGAGGATGGGCCCATGGATGAGTTGTTTCATAAGAGGCACTCATCTGAATAACTATATGTTTGCCAGAGGCACCTACCTAGGTAACTCAGTGCCTTTTGGTGCCACATGTTTCCTAAGCATGTCATTCTGGATTTCTCTTTTTCTGGAGGACATGTATTTATTTATGACCATTTAAGGATACATTTTAGTTTGTATTGATAGAAACAGTATTAGCTAGGAGTGAAACCCAGTAAATGGGTTATAGTGTGATGATAAAACCAATCTATTCTTAAAAAGAGAGTGGTAGTTTCATATAAATCTGTGTCAGAAGTATCAAAATTAACTTATCTTGGGTTGGTAGCTTCTACTTATTTTTGATAACTCCCCTTTAGAAGAATGATAGTGTTAAGGCATGAGAGTCGAATTATTTTCTAAGGGGCCAAAGGCAGCTTAAGAAAGTTTTAAAGATGGAAGAGATACTGAGTATTGTATTAAAAAATAGGTGTAAAAATATATTATGGCAGAAAGAATGTAGAAAGTATATGGACTTTGGATTCAGGTAGACCAGGGGTCTATCTCTTTCACTTTTGACACTGTGAGCCTCAAAGTTTCTCTGCTATAAAAAATGGAGATTATAGTACAAAGGTTATTCATTAGAAGTGAATGAGAACCTGTGAAATGCACTTAACACAGCACCTGCACATAGGTCCTGCTACATATAGATATTAATTCTTTCTTCCCATGAATGTTTATTAAATCAAATTGTTTCTATCCTTTTACTTTTCTGTGCCCTCAGGAATTTCCTTCTCCCTCCTTCTTAGTCCAAATCTATCAGTTTACCTGAAATCTCATATCCTCCATTGTAGCTTTTCCTGTGTGAGCTCTGTGACCTTATTTTCCTCATCTTCAAACTGCAAGATTGAATCGAATGCCTAGCCCCTTTCTGCTCTTCATTATGATTCTCAGAACCATACTCAGGCATTGATACTACTCTTTGAACTTCTCTGGCACTTTGCTTGCCTACACCACACAATTAAGTACTCTGATTGATCTTGTACGTAGTGTTACATGAGTGTGGGTATATTGAGGACATGCTCTAAAAATTGGACCGGTGCTACTTTATCTGTATTTATCACTTGTACCATGGTGGCATTTGAATATAGAGGGGAATATTACTCTTGTTTTGTTGGGTCAGTATTTTTAATAGAAAATTGGATGATGGTTAGAACCCAGATTGGAATACCTGATTCTACCGTGATTTAGGAGATAATACAGAGGTCCAGTGAGAGACTTTAGGGGCTGCATAGTAAAGCAGTAGGGTAGTGTAGAGTTAAATAGAATGAGCCTTGCCACTCAAGAATCTTAGATCATACAGGTAGAGAAGCAAGCTGGGTGCAAACGGGATTTGGTATAGAGAATTAAACTATTGATATTTGGAGTAATGGTACTCAGGAAACACATCTGAAAAAGTAATAATGTGGGGGGTTAAACTAATATAGACTCTAGAGGCATTTAGAGGATTGGGTGGAACTTGGGTTTGCACAGACATCATGCTTTCAGTTTAAATGATGTATTTATTATCTTCATGGAGCATTTATTCTTCTCAAAGGGAAGATTTATTTTGGATGTTGTTCTGGTTAACTTTAGGAAGGCTTCTGTGTGAAATTATGCTGAAATTGGTTTTAAGAATGTAAATCCCATAAATCCACAGCTTGAGTAACAAATCGAATCTCTAACAAATACAAGGAATTTAAGAGAAAAACCCCACTTCTAAAAGAATACCTAATATTATATTACGAACGGTTATTATATACATAGATTCTGTATCCAAAGGATATCTTTATATGTCATTGGATCTTTGTCACTTCCTACTCTCACTTAGGTGTTGCAGAACTAGAACTCAGATTTCTTGGATTCTGGTATCTTTTATAAAGGCAAAACCCATATAAAGCACACTGCATTGCACACCTAAATGGCTGCAAGGTTTTGTTGAAAAATTGAGTGAACAAATATCTGTTATTTTATAAGCCACTGTAGGCACTGCAGAAAAACATATAATATAGTTCTTTTGTTTATTCTCTTCCCACCTCCTTAAAATATATGAAAAATACTGCCAAGAAGTAATATTTGTGATGTGATCATGCAAATCAGTATATTTTGTGTCTAATGTAGTTAGTTCAGCAAGTGGGAAGATGACTGTATTATGGGGCAAATATGGAATGTTGCATGGGGAAAGAAACAACTGAACTTGAATTCTGGAGAATCTGGTATAGAGAGACTTTGACTATGTGGAGGAAAAGGAATGGCATTTTAAACACGGAGAAGTGGTAGTGATGTGTATGAGAATTAGATAGGAGAGACACTACCTACAAAACCATTAGTTTACTCCTAAATTTGAGGGGTAATTTATACTAGGTTGTAATGGCAGTATTGAAGATAAATAAAAGATTGCCAAAATAATTTTGAAATAAGAGTCAGCAGGGCTTGATAACTTGTTAAAAGGATTGATGAAGAGAGGACTGAAAGAGAGTTTTGAGGTTGTAAGTCTAGGTGATTTTTTTTTTTAATTTTTATTTTATTTTATTTTTATTATTTATTTATTTATTTATTTATTTATTTATTTATGGCTGTGTTGGGTCTTCATTTCTGTGCGAGGGCTTTCTCTGGTTGCGGCAAGTGGGGGCCACTCTTCATCGCGGTGCGCGGGCCTCTCACTATCGCGGCCTCTCTTGTTGCGGAGCACAGGCTCCAGACGCGCAGGCTCAGTAATTGTGGCTCACGGGCCTAGTTGCTCCGCGGCATGTGGGATCTTCCCAGACCAGGGCTTGAACCCGTGTCCCCTGCATTGGCAGGCAGATTCTCAACCACTGCACCACCAGGGAAGCCCAGTCTAGGTGATTTTTAAAATGATTCTACCACTGACAGAAATAGAGAATTTGGGAGGAAGAGCCAGTTTAGACATAGGATTGTGAGTTTAGTTTTAATTTTAGATGTATTGAATTTGAGATACCATGTTTGATTTAAATGAAGAAATTATCAAGGTACTTCAAGAAACAGGACTAGAGGGACTTCCCTGGTGGCACAGTGGTTAAGAACCCGCCTGCCAATGCAGGGGACACGGGTTCAAGCCCTGGTCCGGGAAGATCCCACATGCTGTGGAGCAACTAAACCCGTGCGCCACAACTACTGAGCCTGTGCTCTAGAGCACGCAAGCCACAACTACTGAGCCCACATGCCACAACTACTGAAGCCCGCGCGCCTAGAGCCTGTGCTCTGCAACAAGAGAAGCCACCACAATGAGAAGCCTGTGCACCGCAACGAAGAGTAGCCCCCGCTCGCCGCAACTAGAGAAAGCCCGCGCACAGCAATGAAGACACAACACAGCCAAAAATAAAAACAAATAAATAAGTTAAAAAACAAACAGAAAACAAATGTAACTTATGATTCTATAGCAGATAAAAGAGTATTTGATTGAAAGGGGACTTAATTTTAAGAAATAGGCATATTTTTAGTGGTGCAATGATTTTGAGACTTATTAGAAGAGAACTCATACCTTATAGAAAATATTTTGTTTTATATTTCCCATCATGTTTTTCTTTGATATTTAGCTCTTTGTTTCATTATGACCAGTTTTAGCACTATAAAAGTTAAATATATTAATCAGTTTTAGCAGGTTACTATTTAAAACTGAGTATTTAAGATTAACTTTTTTCCCTAGTGTGTTCGTTTTTGAGCTCCCTATTTTATATAAATATTTGATTTATAGATATTTAGCTTCTGTGTAATAAAATTTAGTGTTATGATTATTTTAATGCCATTTGACAACATCAAAAATCCTCCCAGGGGCTTCCCTGGTGGCGCAGTGGTTGAGAATCCGCCTGCCAATGCAGGGGACACGGGTTCGAGCCCTGGTCTGGGAAGATCCCACATGCCACGGAGCAACTGGGCCCGTGAGCCACAATTACTGAGCCTGTGCGTCTGGAGCCTGTGCTCCGCAACAAGAGGGGCCGCGATAGTGAGAGGCCCGCGCACCGCGATGAAGAGTGGCCCCCGCTCGCCACAACTAGAGAAAGCCCTCACACAGAAACGAAGACCCAACACAGCTAAAAATAAATAAATAAATAAATAAATAAATTTATAAAAAAAAAAAAAAGCAAACCTCACAAAATCATCCCCATCAAAGTTACTAGTAACTTCATTGTATCATATAAAAAAAAAAAAAAAAAAAATCCTCCCAGAATAATCTGGGATATTGTTAAATAGTTAAAATCTGTAACCTTTTTCTCTAAGTAGAAATTAAAAAGAAGGATTAAGCTCTTATTAATGATATTAGGTAATTGTTGAGTAATTAGCAAAATGACTGGGTAATTATTAAAATTCGTATTGTTAAGTAGTGTAACATGTTACTTAAGAAAATATAAGTGCACGATGTGCTTGTTATTTGAGTACATAACACTGTTTTAAATTGGTTGTGTTTTGTTAAGAGGAGGTCACTCTGTTTTATTTTATTCTTATAAAGGAGGAAAAACAGCAATCCAGAACAGTAATCAAAGCCAAGGTGGAGCAAGTTGTTAAAAACACTTTAGAATTAGACTTTTTTTTGTCCCTTCTAGTGTGATACTTTGAAGGCAGCTGCTACAGATAAACTCTAGAGCCCCAGATGGTGGTTGCCTAATCCTCATGAGAATTCATGTCCTGGAAGCAGCTCTTATCTCTCCAGACCTGACATTGTCTGTGAGCTTTTGCTAAGGAGAGAATAATATAAACATGCTATGCATGCGTTTCACTTCTTGAATATGTCAAAGACATAGGAAGTTATAGTAAAGTATAACAAGAACAAAGTTCAAATTATTGAAAGTGTTGTTATTTAAAACACTTGATTTGATGCTAACCTCTGATGAGTGATGGAGTATGGCTTGGGAAGAAAGACACAATGAACATTTTCATGAAACAAAAATAGCACTCCTCCCAATATCATGAATTCAGAGATGTATTATTGTCATTAAGGGGGCAATACCCAAAAGAATCCACTGTTAACGTGACTTGCTCTAGCAATATAAAACAATTCATCTCATAAATGAATGGCTGTATTTCCCACCCAGTAGTCTTCTCTGTTTGGAAAGTCAGAATAACAATTACACTAGTCTGGATTTGCTGTTTTCAAAAAATTTCCAGGAATCTGATCTGTGAGATCTGGCATCTTGACAAATAGAACTGGTTGTCTCTTTGGCATAGCAGCCAAATGTTCTGAAGTAGGGTTGTATAGACTTTATCTACTCTAGGCAGTGTCTCATTGAATATGTGAACAGGAATAATTGTTGAATCACCCATTACTTGATGTTATGACTCTGTAGGCAATATGGGGGTTTTCCTCCCTGAAAATTATTAAATGTGTAATCAAATAAGAAACTATAGTGCCCTTCATAATATAGCCTTAGTCTGTCTTTCAAGTCTTATATCTCCTTCCTCTGAATATTCTGTTCTCCAGCCACTCTGGACTTCTCACTAGTCCCAGAATCTGTTCTGCCCTTTTATGTTATCATACTATGTCTCATTTAATTTCATTTTCCTGAAGAGCCTTTCCTTGAAGGAGCTTCTAGTCATTCTATGAGACCCAGCTCAAATACCACTTCTTTGGTGAATCTTCCACAGATTGAATCATTTCATTTTCTTTTCTCCCATAGTGTTACAGCAACATTAATCTTTCTACGTTGCAAATTTGAATGTCTTAAAAAAGTTTTAACTGTAATTGCATTTTATATCAAACCCAGAGTATCAGCCTAGTGGTTTCTGTCTTCCTTTTTCCGTTCTACGTCTTAGCCAGTCTCATTTTCTCTTTCTTCTTGGCTACCGCCCTGTCACAGAATTAACTTGCTATTATTTCTTCTCCTCAACCTACTTTATGCTCCTTTTTTGCAGTATAGCCTGCCCCCGTATCTGTCTATTTTAGTCTTTCTCATCTTTTAAGATCTTGCCAGATACTGTCTTCTTCATGAGGCCCCCACATTCCAAGTTAGAAATCACAGCGCTGTTGAACACACATTATGTATAAGACATTGTGCTAGATTTGGTTGAGTACAAAAACTAGTCAGAAAAGAGAAATCCTGATCCTTAAAGAGTTTATAGTTTAAAAAGGATAGTTTAACAAGGTAGAAAGTGATGGGAGCCATAGGAGAGAAAGCATTCAGTTGCAGGAACGATTGCAGTCTTGGTATCTATCTGCAAGGGACGGTTCCAGGACCCACCATGGATACCAAAATCTGTGGATGCACAAGCCTCATAGTTGGCCCTCCATGTCTGAGGATATGGAACCTATAGATATGGAGGGCCGACTGTACTTTCAATTGGGGTGCTCACAAAAGGCATATTTTAAGTAATCTGTATTTATCCGACTCCTCTGTTTAATTGGGAGCTCCTGATGGCAGAGCCAGCTCAAGGTTTGCATACTCTGTAATGTCTAGCACAGTATCTCAGGGAGTAGGGAGAAAGGAGATAAATTTGAAAGATAAATGAGAAAGCATTGAATAAAACCTGAGCGTGGGTTATTAGATAGGACAAGGGCTAGGGTGAAGAAAAGACCCATGTTCAGTCATTTTATTTACCTTGAATTAGTTAATGATTTCCCCTTGGTGTGTTTGTTATATTTTCCTTGCTTTATGAAATTCTTTTTTTGCCTATCATGTGCTTAGAGTAGTCTGAAACTTCCTGCTTACCACCTGTATCCTATAGCTGTCCACCCACTGGGCTCATTTTCTATTGCTTCCTGTTGCTGTCACATTGGCCTCACTCCCTCCTCCCCACCCACATTCTCTTTTTGGGGTTCTGTTTCCTGCAGTACATTAAGAGGCCAATGAAAACATGCCCCAGATGGTGCTGTTCTTTATCATGATCTCTCGCCACTTTGTGTTCCTATTTAAAAGAGCAAACAAAAAGTAAAACAAAAAGACACATGCTGCTGGTTTGTCACCCAGCTGGCTCTGACTTCTCTTACTCTTATTTTTGCTGTTCTCTCTCATTCTTGGTTTCTACTCTGTTTCTTTTTCTTCCTTTACTCTGCTCCCATTTCTACTCTCACGTTTGTATACCACCATTATGAAATCCTTTCTATTCTGACTGGATTGTACATTCTCTTATTCTTGCTTCTTCCCTTTCTTAATTCTCTTTTTTCTATTCTGTTTTCTCAATTCCATTTCTGTCCATCATCTTTTCTCTCTCTGTTTTCTTCTCCATTTTCGCTTCTGTCTTTATTATCCTCAGCTCTACTTTTTCCATTCTTCGTTGTATATCATATTAAAAAAGTAAAACAAAAGAAAAAGCCAAACAAACCCCAAAACAAAACAGGTAAGTTTCCAGCTGTGTCCATGCCTCTTTTTCTACTTCATTTCTTTATTCCCTGTTGCTTTAGTTAGAGCCAACTCCTTGCTTCCCTCTTCATTATTCCTTTTTGTTCTTTTTCCCATATTCCTTCCCCATAATAAATCTTACAAAGCAGTAATCCTGGCTCTTAGCCATTGTTTCCATTCCCCACTCTATGTGCTTCCTCTTTCCATTATTCTTCCAGTGATTTTGTGTGTGTGTGTGTGTGTTAAGGCCCTAAGATGAGGAAGGTATAGCTAATGTGCAGCTACAATACTGGGTCCTGCAATACTGGTTGTTTTATTAACTCTTAGACGATTTAGTAGCAGAAGCCAAATCAAAAGGAAAAAATTAAAAGTCAGATAAACAATTGGAGAGTGTTTATAGCTGTTTCTATAAATTATGCTTTTTGGAAAACGGAGTTGGAAATGTAATTGAGGAAAAACCAGGTAGGATAGTAGACCAGAGTGAACCATTGGGATGCGCTCTGTTCAAAAATACATATATTTTTTTCTTCCCTCCCCCTCTGAGTGCACCATCCACCAGGTTCTGTTCATTAGGAATGCGTGTGGCTTAACTGGTCTTTTAAAAAGTGCAAATGTCCTATGATACTAAGTCTCATTTAGACCTCGTGTGAGTTACTCTTAATCAGATTATGAATAGGAATTTTAATTTTATTTGAATGTATGGGAAGGCTGGTGGAAGGAAGGCAAGCTTTAATGGATATTAGAAGGAGCTTTGGTGGACAAGAGTATCATTGCATTCTTCTGTAACTTTTGTTTTGAATTCATTGCATTTTTTTTTAACTGAAGGAGGTATTAGTAATACTCTAGCTTAATTTCTTTATTTTATAGGTTAAAAAAAAATCCAGTTCAGAGAAGATGACTTGTTTAGATTTTCTAACTTCTTAGAGATAGAAAAGGGACAATTCTATCCATTGTCCTCTTTGCAGCATCGTATTATTTTTATACTACATTGGATTCCTAGCCATTCCCTGACTTGAAGTGGGAGGAACAGGATCAAAGAGTTAAAAAGGGACAAAAGGTAATATGTGTCTGTGCCTTACCACCTCCTCCTTCCTTCCTTCCTTTATCATCAGCGTATTATAATATTCTGGATTTCCATATTTGAAAAACAGATCCCACTTGAATGACTAAGGATCTGTTGTATTACTAATAGAAGAAAATAAAAATATTAGACCTTTATTAAAGAGGAAAGCTAATAATAGATATATTTAAAAGTCTTTCTCTGCTCTTTTATGTTCATCAAAAACACAACTTCTGTGATAACGAGATTGCTTTTTGTCTAGAAATTCTGAATGAGTTGGGAGAGAAGCCAAAACTAACGAGAGAATCAAGTGGTCCAGCATTACTTGAAAAGTTGAATGTGTTTAAATCAGCAGGTCCCAATGACATGCATCGTAGGGCACTTAAAGATTTGACAGATATCATTGCAGAGGCACTAGCAAATTACCATGCATAGGATGTGAAAAGGGCAGAGTAATGGTAGTTCTTCTAAGCCACCACTTTTGTTAGTCTAGTGCTCATCACCACCTCCCCCCAAAGCTGTAGAAACAAAGAAGCTATACAAAACTCACATTATTTGCATTTCATGGGCCCTTGAAAACACCATTTACTCAGCCGTACCCCATTTTCATTTGTCATTTTCCCAATTTAGCACATTCTAAATTATAAATCCAGCATAAGTTTTAAGAACTTGTAATGTCTTTGGAAAATAGAGGGTAGAAATAGGACTTCAGTTCATTAAGTGTTTCCAGAATTCCAATTTTCAGAGTACTTTTAACAGACTGCTTCATTTGATCCTCCAACCAACCCAGAATGTTTCTGGTATACTGTGTAAAGATAAAGATTTACATTCATTGGATTTAATTTGTATTATTAATCCAAACCTTCTTTACATGTTTATATTATATATTCTGCCTACTTCCACAAAAGGATTTGAGATAGATTGAGATAGGATGCATATAGACTAGGACAGTTAAATATAAAGTCATACATTAAAAGATAAGATAAATTTCTCTCTTCTAGGAACCTGAGGTGAAATGATTACTGTACTTAAGCATTAAATGTAGCTCTCAGCTTTGGCAGCCAAAGCAAAGGGAAATATAATGAGTTATATGGTTTTTTGTTTAATTAAAGAGAAGCACATTACTCTTTACCTTATTTCATGGTTATTTATATACACATTGTGTTATGTCTATAAACTCCATTAGAGTAGGGACCATATGGATCCATGTTTCTAGTTATGACAGTATTTAGCATGAGTGAGCAAGTGGTTGAATACGGTTTCTTTTGAAGAAAGTAACTTTTGGTACTGAAAATTTGTCATTTGAATTCTTAAAAAAAGAAACACTGAGTGATATAAGTTATAGACAACTGTTTAAGGCAAGGTTTTATAAAGGATGCAAAACAGTTCTTTGTATAGCCCTTGCCTTTATTGAACCCCCCAGAAATGGGATAACTAGGAAGGGCAGGGTGGTATTTTGAACAAATCATCAGCTGCAGAGTTAGATGAACCCAGGTCTAGTCCCAGATCTATTTACTGCTTTGAGCTCTGTGACCTCGGACAAGCTGTGTAACCTCACTGAGCTTTAGTTTCCTCATTTGTAAAATAGCGCTATTAATACTTTTCTCAGAGGGATTTTGGGTTGTTTAAATGAAGTAATCCAAGTAGCTACTCAACAGTTTCTTTTTAGGGAAAATAATATCCTGAGCTGAGCATGGGTTTGTGCAGCTGTATAGTTCTGTTTACTCCTTCCTTCTCCTTAGTCCTTTATGCTGTAGTTGTCATATACAGTACATGTGTTTTCACTAAAACCCACAATAAAATATTGCGATTTTTCTTTAGTCTTATGTATTTTTTAAAACTTATGAGGAAAAACATAAATTTTAATTTACCTGTTTATTTGCAATATCTAGTGTTCTTTATTGCTTCCTGAAAATCTGAATTACCTACTTGGTATCATTTCCCTTCAGCCTAAATAACTTCTTTTATCATTCCTGAAGTACAGATCTGTTGGTGATGAGTTCTCTTAGTTGTCACTTATCTGGAAAGGTGTTTATCTTGCCTTCCTGGTTTTTTTTTTTTTTGGATGTTTGTTGACGTACAATTTAAATACTGTGAAATTCACTCTTTTAGGTAAACAGTTTGATGAGTTTTGATAAATGTGTATGGTTTTTATAGCCACCACTAGAATCAAGATGAAGAGAATTTATAACACCCCAAAACATATCCTCATGCCCCGTTATAGTTAGTCCCCCCTCCATGCCCCTGTTTCCTGGCAGCTGCTAATCTGATTTCTGCCCTGATAGTTTTGTTTTTTGCAGAACCTCATGTAGAGAACTAGACAGTATGTAGCCTTCTGTCTGACTTACTTCCTTTAACATAATGCTTTTGAGATTCAACCATGTTGTTGGATGTTATTGTTGAGTAGTATTCCATTGATTAGTTGCACTGTAGTTTATCTGTTTACCAATTGATGGACATTTGGGTTGTTTACAGTTCTTGGCTATTATGTGTAAAGTTGTTTTAAACATTTGTGTACAGGTCTTTAAGTGATGTATGTTTTTATTTCGCTTGGGTAAATACCTAGGAGTGTCCTTTGCTTGCTCATATGTTAAGTATACATCTAACTACTAAAAAATAGCTACAGTGTTTTCCAAACTAGCTCTACCATTGTGCATTCCCAGAGCACGGTAATGAGGATTGCAGTTGCTCCACAGCCTTGTCAGCACTTCGTATTATCATATTTTAAAATTTTAGCCATAGTAGTATGTATGTAGTGTTATCTCATTGTGATTTCAGTTTGGATTTTGCCAATGATTATTGATGTTGAACTTTTTATTAATGTGCGTGTTTGACGTGTGTATTTTTGGTGAATTGTCTGTTCAAATCTTTTATCCATTTTTAAATTGAGCTGTTTGTCATCTTATTATTGAATTGTAAATATTCTTTACAGATCTGGATAAAAGTACTTTATCAGATTGTTTTGCAATTATTTTCTCCCAATCTATAGCTTGTCTTTTCATTTTCTTAATTGTGTCTTTCAAAGGACAAAAGTTTTAGATTTTGATAACTTCTCAGTTTTTCCCTTTATGACATAGCCATTTCATGTCCCATGTTTTTAAAAAAATGCCTAACTTAAGACCATAAAGGTTTTCTTCTGGAAGTTTTATAGTGTTCAGTTTTACATTTGGGTTTATGATTCATTTTGAGTTAATTTTTATATATGCTATGAGGAAAAAGTTGAGATTGATTTATTTGCATTTTTTTCTATTTGTCCTAGAACCATTTTCTGAAGAGACTTCATCCTCCTTTGAATTACCTTGGCACCTTTGTCAAAATCCGTTGGCCATATAAACTGGAGTCTATTTTTTTACTTTCTACTTTGTGAAATTGATCTACATGTTTGTGCATAACATAATTTCACATTGTCTTGGTCATTATAACTGTACTAAGTCTTGAAATTGTGGAGAATAATTTTTCTAATTTTGTTCTTATACTGTTTTGCTTTGTCTTTCCATTTCTATTTGTATTTTCAAATAATCTAGTTAATTTTAAAAAACTGGAATTTTGATTTTTTGTTGTTGTTGTGTCTCTGCATTAATTTGGGGAAGAATTGATATCTTAGTGATAATCTCCTGATTGATGCACATGGTATAGCTCTCCATTTAGTTAGGCTTTCCTTAATTTCTTAAATCATATTTTTGAAGCTTTCAGTCTATATGTCTTGAATATTAATTGGTAAATTTATCTCTAAGTATTTGTTTTGATTGTAAGTGATACTTTTTAATCCAACTTACAATTTTCAGTTGATAGTATAGGCTTAAAATGGTATTTTGTTTGTCTTTTATCCTGCAACCTTGCTAAACTCAGTTGCTTGTGATTTCTTTAGGATTTTCTACATAAATTATCATGTCATATGCAAATAAAGACAGTTTTACTTCATTTATCTTCTTTTTTTTGCTTTATTGTACTGAATCAAGGGCTTCAGAAAATATTGAATAGAAGTGGTGAGAACATACATTCTTGTTTTCTTCCTGATCTTGGCGTGAAGGGGTTCTCTTTTATCAGTACTTATGGGATTAGCTGTAGAGTGTTCATAGATGCCCTTTATCAGGTTGAAGTAGTTACTTTCTGTTCTTAGTTTGTTGAGGACTTTTTATTAGCAATGGCCGTTGGATTTTTTCCGTGCTTTTTTTCTGTGTATGGTGAGATGATCACACGGTGTTCTTTTTAAAGGTTTTGTAAACATCATTAGGTCGTGGTTAAAATGGTGAAATGTGTTGGTTAAACCACCTGTGAGTTCCTTTGAGATAAAGTTCACTTGTTCATGATATATTATCCATTTTATATATTTCTGGAATCAATTCAGTTAAATTTTAAAGACTTTTTGCTTTTGTGTCCATGAGGGATATTGGCTGTAACGTTCTTTTCATCTAATGTGTTTGTCTGGTTTGGATTAGGATAATGCTGACCTCATAAAATGAGTTGGGAAGTGTTCCCTTCTTTTCAATTTCCAGAAGCATTTTTGTAAGATTCTGTATAATCCATAAGGAATTTGTGTAGAATTTTGTAGAATTTACTAGTGAAGTCATCTGAGCCTGTAGTTTTCTTTGTAGGAAAGTTTTTTACCATGAATTGTTTCTTTTTTTTTTTTTTTTCTTTTTAATTAATTAATTAATTATTTATTTATTTTTGGCTGTGTTGGGTCTTCGTTTCTGTGCGAGGGCTTTCCCTAGTTGTGGCAAGCGGGGGCCACTCTTCATCGCGGTGCACGGGCCTCTCACTATTGCGCCCTCTCTTGTTGCGGAGCACAGGCTCCAGACGCACAGGCTCAGTAGTTGTGGCGCACGGGCTTAGTTGCTCTGCGGCATGTGGGATCTTCCCAGACCAGGGCTCGAACCCGTGTCCCCTGCATTGGCAGGCAGATTCTCAACCGCTGCGCCACCAGGGAAGCCCATGAATTGTTTCTTTAATAGATACAGGGACAGTTGACTTCATCTCTTTGTTCTTGATTAAATTTTGGTAGTTTGTTTTTCAACAGATTTGCCAGTTTCGTTGTCAATTTTTTTGTCATAAATTTGTTTTTAGCATCCACTAAATATTAAGCTTTTAATGTATGTAAGGTCTATAGTGATGTCGCCTCTTTCATTGCTAACAGTGGTAATTTGCATTTCAGTCTTCTTTTCCAATAGGTTTAGCCGTTTCTCATTTTATTGAACTTTTTCAAAGAGGCAGCTTTTGATTTAATGTGTTCTTGTCCTTTTCTTTTATAAATTTATTTATTTATTTATTTATTTATTTATTTTTGGCTGTGTTGGGTCTTCGTTTCTGTGCGAGGACTTTCTCCAGTTGCAGCGAGCGGGGGCCACTCTTCATCGCGGTGCACGGGCCTCTCACTATCGCGGCCTCTCTTGTTGCGGAGCACAGGCTCCAGACGCGCAGGCTCAGTAGTTGTGGCTCACGGGCCCAGTTGCTCCGTGGCATGTGGGATCTTCCCAGACCAGGGCTCGAACCCGTGTCCCCTGCATTGGCAGGCAGATTCTCAACCACTGTGCCACCAGGGAAGCCCTTGTCCTTTTCTTAAGATGAAAGTTCCTATCATTGATTTGAGGCCTTTTTCTTCTTTCAGTATTAATATTTAGTGCTTTAAATTTCCTTCTAAGAACTGCTTTAACTTCATCCTCCTAGTTTTCTTAGGTTACCTTTTCATTTTTTTTCAGTTCAAAATATATTCTAATTTCTCTTGTGCTTTTTGTTTCTTTAGCCAATGAGTTATATAAAAGTGTTTAATCTTCAAATATTTGGGGATTTAGTTTTACTGTGGTGGAAACAACCTTCGTATGATTTGAATTCTTTTAAAATTTATTGAGCCTTGTTTTGGTCCAGAATAAAGGTCTACCTTGATGACCCAAGAACATTCTTTTCAAGTCCTTACTAAAGGGCTCTGCTTTTGCTGAGCTAACAGTTTCATACTAGTTAATATACTATCAAGTTGCTTGATAGTGTTGTTCAAGTCTTCTGAATCTTTACTTTTTTTTTTAAGCCTACTTTTTATTAGTTATTGAGAGAGGAGTATTGAAATCTTGCTTTAATAGTTGTGAATTTGACGATTTTTTTCCCCTTCAGTCTTCTTAGTTTTCAGTTTATGTGTTTTGAATCCCTGTTCTTAGTATTATTATGTTTGGATGAACTGACCCCTTTGTCATTATTAAATGTTTCTCTTTATTCCTGGCAATGCTCTTTGTTCTGCAGTCTACTTTTTCTTATATTAATATAGCCAGCCCCTCCAGCTTTCATTTGATTCATATTTAGATGCCATCTTTTTTACAGTCTTGTAATTTTTAGCCTTATATATGTCTTATATTTAAGTGTTTTTCTTACAAATAACTCGTAAGTGGGTTTTTTCCGTGGCTCAGGTAGTTTTCCCACATACAAGCAAATTAGTATTTAGCTAGAAACCACTCTGCAGAGATGGGAACTTTCTCTGGGGGTAGCCCCTTCCTCTCTGGTATTTTATCCTGGATATTCTAGCCACTTTGACTTGCTGAAACACTCTGGTCTGTCTCTTCAGCTCAGTGGGACAGATAGTCTCTGGTTTGGCCACCCCTCCCTAAACTCTGGCCTAGAAACTTCAACACGATAAGCTTAGGCTACTTTAAGATTCACCTGGTCTGTTTTCCTTCTCTGCAGGATCACTACTCTGCTCTTCCTGTTATTCTGTGTCTGAAAGTGTGTTTCATATGTTGTGTGTTGTTTTCTTATTGTTTATGGTGGGTACATACATATAGTCCTTGTTACTCCATCGTAGCTGGAAATATAAGATTGCTTTCATACTTAAAAGATTTGTTTGCTGTATATAGTATTCTCATTTAACAACTTTATTTCATTTGGTGAAATAACAACTTTTCTTTCTTTCTTTCTTTTCTACTGTGTTTTGTCATTTTGATGATAAGTCAGTGGTCATTTATATTGTTTTCTATATGTTATGTGTCATTTTTCTCTAGCTTCCTTCAAGATTTTCTCTTTATTTTTACTTTTTAGGAGTTTGACTATATGATGTGCCTAATTGTGGTTTTCTTTGTATTTATCCTGGTTAGGGGTCAATGAAATTTATTAAATTGGGAAGGTTTTCCTCATTATTTCTTCATCTGTTTTTATGCTCCATTTTTTGCTTGTAGATTCCAGTAACACATATGTTAGACCTCTTGCTGTGTTCCACAGGTTATGTTGCTCTTAAAATCTTTTTTCTTTTTCTGTTTGTCAGGTTGAGTAAGTTCTATTGATCTTTCTTTATGCCCACTGACTTTTTTTTTCTTATTACCTCCAAACTGCTGTTTAGCCCATTAAATGATTTTTTTAAAAAATCATGTATCTTTCAGTCCTAAAATTTCCCTTTTTTCTTTGTGGTTTCTGTTTCTGTGCTGTGATTTCCTATTAGTTTAATTATTTCAAGCATCTTAAAAAGTAATAAACTTTATTTTTTAAACAGCTTTAGGTTCATAGTAAAATTGAGCAGGAAATACAGAGAATTTCCATATACTCCCTGTGCCCTCTACTCCCCTCCACACAGAAATGCACACAACCTTCCATACTTTCAACATCTGAGACCAAAGTAGTACATCTGTTACCATCAGTGAACCTACAGTGGTATATTGGTATCACCCAAAGCCCATAGTTTACGTTAGGGTTCACTCCTGGTATTGTACATTCTGTGTACAAATGTATAATGATATGTATCCACTACTGTAGTATCATACAGAATCATACAGAATCGTTTCACTCCTCTTCCAAACTTGCTATGCCATTTTGCATTCCCACCAACAATGAATGAGAGTTCCTGCTGCTCCACATTCTTGTCAGCATTTGGTGCTGCCAGTGTTCCCGATTTTGGCCATCTGATAGGTGTGTAGTGGTATCTCGTTGTTTTAATTTGAAATTCTCCAATGGATATATGATGTTGAACATCTTTTCATAGGCTTATTTCCCACCTTTATATCTTCTTTGGTGAGATATCTGTTAAGACCTTTTGCCCGTTTTTTAATTGGGTTTTCATATTGTTGAGTTTTAAGAGTTCTTTACATATTTTGGATAGCAGTCCTTTATCAGATGTGTCTTTCGTAAATGTTTTTTTCTAACCTGTGGCTTGTCTTCTCATTCTCTTGACTTTGTCTTTCACAGAGCAGAAGTTTTTAATTTTAATGAAGTCCAGCTAATCAATTATTTTTTTCATCAATTGTGCCTTTATAGTGTTGTATCTAAAATTTCATTGCCATACCCAAGTTCATCTAGGTTTTCTCCTGTGTTATCTTCTAGGAGTTTTATAGTTTTGAGTTTTATATTTAGGTCTGTGATCAATTTTGAGTTTTTTTTTTTTTCTTTTCTTTTTTTTTTTGGTGTGTGTATGTGTGAAGAGTGTAAAGTCTGTGTCTAGATTCAATTTTTGCATGTGGATGTTCACTATTTCCAGCACCCTTTGTTAAAAAGACTGTCTTTGCTCCATTGTATTGCCTTTGCTACTTTGTCCCATTATGTGTATTTTATACCTTTTGTAGTTGTCCCACAGTTCTTATATATTTTATTCTGTTTTTTATTTTCCGATTTCTATTTCTCTTAGCTTTTCAGTTTTGCAGGTTTATACTGAGATATCCTTAAGCTCAGAGGTTCTTTCCTTAGTGTGTCCAGTTTGTTCACAACCCCAAAGGCATTCTTCATTTCCGTTACCATATTTTTTATCGTTAGCATTTCTTTTTGATTCTTTCTTAGAATTTCCATCTCTCTGCTTATATTATCAGTCTATTTTTACAAGGTGCCTACTTTTTCCATTAAAGCCCTTTTAGCATATTCATCATAGTTTTAAAAAAATTTCTTGTCTGTTCTAGTCTGATATTTCCAGCATTCCTGCCATATCTGACTCTGGTTCTGACGGTTTAGTCTCTTCAAACTGTGTTTTTTGCCTTTTAAAATGTGGGGTTTTTGTTTGTTTATTTTTGTTTTTGTTTTGTTTTGTTTTTTCCCAGAAGGAGGACACGGTGTACTGGATAAAAGAAACTGTGGTAAATAGGCCTTTAATAATATAATAATAGTAAGGTGTAGCGGGTGGTGAAACATTCTGTAGGCCTATGATTAGATCTCAGTCTGTCCCCCTGGACTGTGAGCTTCACCAGTGCCCTTTGGACTTTTTTGTTGTTGTTGGTACCCCCTTAGGTTGGACAGGATGACTAGAGGGGTCTGGAGTTGGATATTTCTCTTCCCCCTTGTGAAAGACTAGAGGGAGCTGGAGTTGGGTATTTCCCTCCAGATAAGTTAGGCTCTGGTAAAACTCCCAGCAGGTTAGGCTCTGCTAAAATAGTTTCTCCTGGGGGCAGGTTTTGTTAAGAAGAGCAGAATGCTCTGGCATATTTCAAAATGGTTCTTTTCCCTCTCCCCCTGCCAGAAACGTGAGGGGATTTTTCTTCGACATTCACTGTGAGGACCTGGTAGTGCTCCTGGAGGTAAAAGTCACAAAAGTGTGGGGACCTGCTTATGACTTGGTGCCCAAGTTTTTAACTCCCAGACTTGTCTAAACTGAGTATCCAGCAATTTGTCAGTTACAGTTTAGGTTTTCTTGCACTGTCCCTGGTTCTCTAGAGGTTTCTGCACTGGTAAGTTATGGCGCTCTGTATCTGCCTATCTCTCTCTCCAATTTCTAGGGCAGTGGTTTGCTTTTCATTTCTCTGATGCATCTAAGAAGAGTTGATTCATCGGTTTGTTTAGCTTTTTACTTGTTTTTAGGATGGAGTGATGACTTTTAAGCTCCTTATATGCAGAACCAGAAACTGGAAGTCTGAAAGCATATTTCAGTTTACCTTCAGTGTAGTGATAATAACTGCTAATTACAGTTATTATTATCTGTAATTATCTGCTAATTACAACATCTTGGTCATCCAGGTCAGCCTCCATCGATTGCTCTTTTGAGTATAGGTTACATTTTCTGTCTAGTAATTTGGGGCTGTTTTGTTAGACATTGTGAATGATAACATTGTAGAGACTTTGGATTCTGTTATGTTTCCCTGAAGATGGTGGTTTTATTCTTCTTCTTCTTCTTCTTCTTCATCTTCTCCACCTTCTCCTCTTTTCTCTCTCTCTCTCTCTCTCTCAGTTTCTCAGAACTGACTAGCTACCTTGACTGTATTTAAACTTCACACTCTTATTTTTCTTACAGTTGACTACAGGTGGTATGTCTTTAGTCCTTTTTGCCTTAACTGGGCTGTTTGGAGTGTGTTCCATGTATTCATAGTTCAGTGGTCAGTTATGTTTGGGCAGACTTTATAGAATTTTGGGCTACCTCTCTCTGACTCTAGTGTCCAGATTTCCCTTGCCACTTTCTAGCTACTGTATGTAGTAGCCCTAGTCTCTGACCTCTGATTCTTTAACCAATAAGATTGCAACTTTCTATCAAAACTTTAGTTATTCTCCCTTCTCCCATTTGCAGTGCTAGAACTATTGATTGGGGGTAGCTTCAGGTGAAGAGCTATAAAAATTGGAAACTAACCTAATGCTGTTCTTCTCTTCCAAGCATTAACTTAGCTCCATTTTATGTTTGCTTTTGATTGTTTTCTAGTGCCTTCATATACAGTCAGTTCTTATTATTCATGATTCTATATTTGGGATTTCACCTTCTTGTTGCATTTTATTTGTAACCCCCAAATCCATACTCACTGCACTTTCAGAGACACGTGCGGGGAAGCAAAAAATTTGTCTGATGCTCATGCTCCCAGCTGAGGTCAAATGGGCAACACTCTGCCTTCTTGTTTCAGCTCTCATACATGGTGACAGAGATGGATGTGGTAGGGGGTAGTGCAATGTAGTGCAGGATGCTCCAGGTCTGGGGCCAGTGGACAGAATTTGAAATCCAATTCTGGCACCTGTTTGTGGGGCAGCCTCAGGCAAGTAACTTACCACTTCTGAATCTTGTTTTCTCTTTTGTAAAATACAGAAGAAAGGATGAGTTGTTTTTAGGATATAAGGTTATAATCTATGTGAGGAGTATATGTGTGTATGTGTATACAGTTGACTCTTGAACAACACAGGCTTGAATTGCATGGGTCCACTTACGCACAGATTTTTTTCAATAGTAAATACTACAGCACAACACAATCTGCAGTTGGTTGAATGTGCTGATAGGGAGGAACTGTGGATAGAGAGGAATAGCATATATGGAGGGCAGCCCCTGTAAGTTATACGTGGATTTTCGACTGTGTGGAAGGTCAGTGCCCCAGCCCCCATGGTTGTTCAGAGTCAGCTGTATATTTCCTCTAGGAGCAGTGGTTCAGTATTTGCTAATTCAGTGTTCATGGCAACTTTATAGTACATAACTGTTGTGAATAACAGCTCTCAAGTATAATAGTTTTTTGTATTTTGTACAGAGTTTATAATTGTTTCTACAGGGTAATTGGTCTGATATGAGCTTACTCCATCATTATCAGAAGCAGAACTCCCATTTCTTTCATTTTTTAATTGCAAAGTGTTCTATAAATATTTTAAAAAGCTCAGAGAAGAAACTATGTATCACTGCTGTTGCCACCACATGGAGATAACCACAATGAACATTTTGGTGTCTGAAATTCTTTCATCTGTACAATATGATTCATGTGTTGATATGTATATTGTTAATTTTCTGATTTTAAGCAAGTTATTTAACATCTCAGTCTCAGTTTCTAGATCTGTAAAATAGGGGTAATAAAATTACACATCATAGGAATTGGGGGATTAAAGATTAGTGTATGTGAGACACTTAAAACTGCATGTACCTAGTAAATGCCATAGAATTATTAATAATTATGTATTTTTGTAAAAGTGATGTTATACTCTAATATTCTGTAATTCTGCCATTTAAATTGAGTATGTTGAGCATAATTGTATCTGTTATTGATAACTAAGCATCCGTGTCATGGATGAGACTCTCAAATGTTAGATTTGATGGCACCTTCAAAGCAAATGTTGCATTTTTGAATTTTGAGCCCTGTGTTTAGCGTTCCTTGAGGAGCTTTTTCTGGTTTTTGGTTTGTTTTTTTTTTACTTCTACTGTTTGAAGTTTTTTTGTTCCTCTTGACAACTAGTTTCTTTCTTTCTTTTTCAAATGTCTGTTGGTATATCCTCCTGTAGGTTTTATTTGGTTTCCTTTCTTATTTACAGATTCTAATTTGCTGTCTACAGAGAAACTCTATAACTAAATCTGTTGAGGTAACATCTAAAATAAGAGTATATGTTAAATATGAGACTTTGTGAGCACCAGTATCCGCCTTTGCTTTTATTGCATTTTACATGGATTTAGGAGCCAGAATTCTTTTTTAAATTTTTTAAATTTATTTTTTATTTTTAAATTTTTTTGGCCGCATTGCGTGGCATTCGGGATCTTAGTTCCTCGACCAGGGATTGAAACTGCACCCCCTGCAGTGGAAGCACGGAGTCTTAACCACTGGACCATCAGGAAAGTCCCCCAAATTCTTATTTTTGAAAGCTTTATTTTATTAGGAAAGTATAGTATGGTGGTTTTTTTCCCCCAAACTAAAGTAATTCTTGGAGTAGGTTATGCCAGCAGAATGAAAAAAATCTGCTTGTTAGAATTTTTATTGAGTTGGGTAATTTTTTTTCCCTCAAAAGATATAAAACTTAATGTTATAAGGAATAGCCACAGTTTATTTCTAATAGAATATGATCATATCCTGAAGATAATTTTATTTTTAAATCACATTTTCCTGTTTTTATATGTCCATCATTCTATTTCTTTCTGTGGTTGAAATTTAATGAATAGTTTAAAATTTTTATAAGTAAACTCTTAGGCATTGGTACTCCTGGCCTGCCTTGCTGTGTCAGTGGTGTTCACATCACTTTTTTCATGGATGATTTGGTGTTCTTGCTTTCTCCAGTTTACATTTTTTCCCTGCTTCTTAGTGTGCTTTCTTTTTTAGTTTCTTAAATATGGTCTACTAAGTTCCTCCATCAGCCCTTTCTCACTTCCAGCTTTAATAGGCATGTGTGCTCCTTGGGAGAAAAGAAGGGTAATAGCAAGAATAGAAGTGGCAGTGTGGAATGAGACAGAATGAAAATAGGAAGAAGAGAGGAGGAGTATATGAATGTGAAACCAATCATACTGATTGGTAAGGAAGGATTGGAAATATCCTTAGTCATCCTGAACTTCTCTCCAGTGCTTACACCTCACATCCACATCATAAGCAAATCTTGTCAGCTTCAACCTTTGAGATATACTTAAGAATCAGAATCTGATCACTTCTTACCCATCCACACTGTTGCCACCTTGATCTAAATCAGAATTAAAGCCAGGACTATTGTAGTAGTTTCGAAGGTGTTCTTTCTTCTCTACCTTTTTCCACCCAGAAGTTAGAGTGGTCCTTTTAAACATAAGTCAGATGATGTCATTCCTTTTTACAAACTCTTCAGTGGTTCTCCATTTCACTTCAAATAATATCCAATGTCCAGTTCATGGTATGAAAGGCTATCTATGATCTGGTTCTCTGTTACCTCTCTGATCTTCTCTCTTGTCACTATCACTTATTATTCTGCTTCAGCCCCACACTGTTTCTTGAAAGTGCCAAGTAATACATTTCTGCCTTAGGGCTTTTGCACTTAATATGCCCTCTCCTGGCTATGCTTTTTCCTCAGCGGTTGCATAACTATCTCCCTCACTTCTTTCAGATCTCTACTCAAGTGTCATCTTATCTGAAAGGTTTTCTCTGACTGTTCTATGTAAAATAGCATCTCCTGGGACTACCCTGGTGGCGCAGTGGTTAAGACTCCGGCCTCCCAATGCAGGGGGCCTGGGTTCGATCCCTGGTCAGGGAACTAGATCCCACATGCATGCTGCAACTAGGAGTTCACATGCCACAACTAAGGAGACGTGAGCGGCAACTAAGGAGCCGCGAGCCGCAACTAAGGAGCCCACCGGCTGCCACTAAGACTCAACGCAACCTAAATACGTACATACATACATACATACATACATACATACATCTCCTCCTCAACCCCATCATTCTCAATCCTCTTTTCCCTATTTTATTTTCCTGATAGATTGTATTGCCACCTTACATATTTTATATGCATATGTATGAATGTATGTATGTATGTATGTATTTATTTAATGGTTTTACCCTACCTGCTAAAGTAGAAACCTTTTGGTTCATTGTGATATCCCCAGGGCTTAGAATAATACCTGTCTAGACACTCAATAAATGAATGCATGATTGAATAAATTGGAAAAGATGGACAAGAAACAGTTGTGTTTATAAGGGAAACCAGTGGCCTTTAGAACTCTGTAGAGGTGTGGAGAGTGGTTAGCAAGGAATGTGCTCGGTAGAGAAGGGATTGGAGTGGATATATTGGTGCTGAGGATTGTTTGATGGGCTGATTACTTGGGCAGATAGTAATACGTGAAATCAGAAGACCTTTCTACCAAGGACAGTTTTTTTCTCTCTATTTGACTATATGACCCCATGCTGTCTGAGTAGCTCTTTTGTTTGTTGGTTGGTGTCACTTTACAATATGAACAAGGTTTCTTTTACCCTTTCCTGGCTCTCTGGTTTCTTGTTGTGGCCAATTTCCAGTCCTTTCTTGCCAGCTTGATTGTCTTCCCTCTGGTGGCTGGCCCTCATCTCCCTGGCTTCTTTTTTGTCAGGGAGGGCGTTGTATATGTGCATTTTATCCCTGAATGCTGAGAGAGTACTTGTCAAACTGACAGATGGGGTGACTACTGGTTGCCACTTGACATGGAGAACGACACCTAAAAGTCTGCATTTGCAGCTGTGGGCCTTCAAGAGACTCTATATAAGACAATGTACTTTATCAAGTAGAAATAACCATACTGATGAACATTTAGTGTTTATGATGTTAAAATGTATCCTTTCTGTAAACTTCTATTTCTCCCTCACACAGTCCATGCTCATCTTATGTTTTAGCTTTTTCATAGGATAAATAAGAGAGTATAGAAAACACCAAGATTTTTAAACACTTGTGTCTAATAATGAACTAGGTATATTATTTCATTCATTTGCTCTGTACATCACATCATTTATCTCCCTCCTCTGTTTTGACACCTGCAATGGCTCCCTAATGTCCACTAAAATATAACTCTTGAAACCAGCATTTAAGGTTATATTAAATTCATAATATACTTCCCAGCCTACTTTTTTTTATTTCTCAGCTCCCTCTCATATTCCCTACAGTCTAGTCCACTGGTTTTCAGAATTCTTCACAGCTTCTCAGGGATTCCTTTGGAGAAATGGGGGTCAAGTTGGCAGGATTCTGTCTCTCTTCCTTCTGTGAAGGAAGCCTTTAGGGTTTCATTTCTTTTGCACATTTAGCTTTCTTTAAAATAGGTTCTGTAAGTAAAAGAATGTTTGAAAGTGACTCCATTTGTTTGATCATATGATTAGTCTGTGTGTCTGATAGTCTCTCTCTCTCTTTCTCTTTCACACACACATACACACACATTCTCTCTCCCTCTCTGGCTCTCTGTCCCTCAAAGCGCTACACTCTCAATAGAACTCTTAAGACCTTTCTATTAGTTTAAGGCAGCTCAGCCTTACTTCAGTATCTAACAGAATAGATCAGGTCACCTTAATTGGAAGAATTGCTTTCCCCTAAGGATCAATAAAGAAAATGTTAGTAATTTTCTCTCTCCTCACCACCTTTTCCCTCAAACACACAGTGTTAACAGTTTCTATACTTTTATGTTAACACTATACAAGGTGTTAACACATATACCTTTCTCCCTGCTCATATAAACAACATTGAAACACACAGCAGTTTGGGTCATTGTTTTTATGTACTTCTCTGAGACATACTTTTTTTTTTTTTTTACTTTTTTTTACTTTTTACTATGTAACATCCCTTGGTAATTAATAGCGAGCTGGACTTTTCTTCTTAATAGCTAATGATAGTCTATAGAATATATATGAATAGAATAAATGTTTCAGAGTTTATCAAACTCTTGGATATTCGGTTGTTTTCAGTTTTTTTTCGTTGTTTTTTTTTTTTTTTTTTTTTTAATGGCTGTGTTGGGTCTTCGTTTCTGTGCGAGGGCTTTCTCTAGTTACGGCAAGTGGGGGCCACTCTTCATCGCGGTGCGCAGGCCTCTCACTATCGCGGCCTCTCTTGTTGCGGAGCACAGGCTCTAGACGCACAGGCTCAGTAATTGTGGCTCACGGGCCTAGTTGCTCCGTGGCATGTGGGATCTTCCCAGACCAGGGCTCGAACCCATGTCCCCTGCATTGGCAGGCAGACTCTCAACCACTGCGCCACCTGGGAAGCCCCCCGTTGTTGTTTTTTTACTACTTTAAGCAGGAATCCAAGTACATATATACTTTCATGCTGAATTTTTTTCTTAAAAAATGAAATTGGTTTATTAATGTTTAGTGCAGAGAAAGAATAAGGATAAATCACAAATTGTTTATTTGACTTTGAACTTTTTTTTTTTTTTGCATTTGTATTTGACCAATATTTAGTTTCAGACTGTGTGATGACTTTAATTAAACCACAGGAGATCCTGCCTCCACACCATTTTGGAGATAAATGTCATGGCTCAACTTGGCCTGACCTATGCCTTGTCTTTGTTTAAGGGAGGTAAGCAGCAACTCTTAGTTAAAATAACGAAATACAACAAAAACCTGTAGGTCCAGGGGATATGGAAAGAAATGCTCAGAAGTTATCTGGGTAAACATATTATTTTAAGAAATACTAGTTAAAATTCAGAAGCAGATTGTTTGAAGGCAAAGAAAAGTTTCTTGGTAATTGCTTTATTGATAAAAGGATCATAATGCTGTCTGGAAACTTTAACAAGCTGTCAAATTCAGAATGTGCTTTTTAGTGTTCGAAATATGTTTATTTGATGACTGTACTTCTCTAGATACTGAGTAAATATTTTAGATCATTGATCTGCAAGCAGAATGGTATAAGAATAGGCTGGATGCATGGATTATTGTCCTAGCTCTTCTGTTGTTGACTGGTTGAACAAATATGCCAAAGTTTTCATATCCTGGGATCTCCTTTCCTTTCCCTATTGGAAAGTTGATTGTTTCTAAAGTTTTTTAGTTTTAGATGTCCTGATTTATTATCTTGCGTATTCTTTTATGCAAGCCAACTTTTATTTTCATAATTATTCTGATAATTCTATATAGTAATTAGAATTAGATAATTCTATATAGTAATTCTATATTAGTAATTGCTGGAGGGATGTAGTTAGTGAAAACAAATTTAAGGTGGTGAAGATATTATTCTTCTCCAGCATTAGCAATAATGAAGTTGAATTTCATGTCATCCACTTTCTTGTAGTTATTTAGGGGTTTGAATCATCAAAGTCTTTGTGAAGCTAATATTGCAACCTAGACAGTTGAAGAAAGAGTTTATTTCTGATGTAAATTCAGAAATTAGGGTGCAGGCAAATAAAAACTTTATTTTGTAGATTAAGACTCTCCTATGTTATATTAAATTTTAATAACATTGATATTCTGCTTGCTTTATGAAACCTTTTATTACAAACAGTTATGAGTATGAACATCTCATTTGACTACTGATGAACAGTGGGAAAAATCTAAATTAAAACTTTAAATACCACTATTTAATTACCCAAATGGCTTTGACTGTGTTAAAGAGTGCCTGGGATTATTCTGTTTTTCAATTTGTTTTAATGCTTCCTTGGTAAAAGCTGATGGATTCCCAGGCCCATTGCTGTCACTGATGAACTATATAAAGATAAATGACATTATGGTAAATTCCACTTAATGACACATTTTTAATTTTCAGAACACAGACATTTTCAGGCTAGTGAATGAAGGCTAATTACCTCAAGATCAGAACAAAATAACTCCTCATTTCGAAAGATAATAGAAAAGAAATGTTGCAGATTAATGATGCTATTTATCTTTAAAGGAAAAAAATTTTATCTTTATCCAGATAGCATAGCTCCCTGAGGAGCATGGTTATAAAATGAATCTGAAGTCGCAACTTAATAGGTTATTAAAATTGTTTGAGTGCAGGCTCTCCTGCTTTAGTCTTTCCATAAATTTAAATTGAAGGTCTGCTGTATTCAAAAAGGAGCAGCTTGTTTATGAGGCCAGAGGGAGCAACATACGTTACTAACAAAAGATGCACTTAACCTCATTCTAATATCTTGCTTTTGTATTTCTCTGAATGAAACTCAACTATTTGAGAAAGTATTATGAAATTTGCTACCATTCTTAATTGATACCTAAGTAGAAAGACCACATTTGGACAAGTTTAATTTAAGATTAAAATTAAAATGAAAGCTGTAAATGCCCAAAGCCTTTACTAAATATTATAAAAATCAATTTGTAATCTGATTTAATTGTGTGTGTGTATATATATACACATGTATATTTTTTAACATTTTAATTTTGTTATCTAAGTGAGAGGAAACTATCTTAGCCTGTGAGGGTGTGATTTTGTGGTCACAGTTGGAATTTATATAGGAATTGTTCAATAAATCATTATTCACAGTTAAAGGATTAGCATTAATCCTTTTGCTACACTCCCACACAAGTCACAAAGTAGTGACTCAGAGAATATTACTTGATCATAGAGGCTTTAAACTGTTCTGACATCCTAAACTCTGTCTCTTACTCTAGGTAATATAACTTTTTTTTTTTGCTATGCTAACAAGGGCGTATAGCATTTTCTGTAATTTTCATTCTTGTCTCTTAGATAATATGTGATTTGTCTATATACTGATCGTGTTTCTGAGCCACAGAAAAATGTTTGTGATGATGAGAGGAAATAAGTGTGTTTCTGGCACCTGAGAGAAATTTCAGTATATTATTGTGAGATATTATTTTACCTCTTTCCAATTTCATTTGCTCTAAATAGTTAGAAGACATGTTTTATCTCATAAGCACAACAATGTACTGATTGCCCACAGCATAATTTTGACATGAAATTTTCTAAGACATTTGTTAGAAAAGAAAGGAATTCCTTGTAATTATAATGGTACTGTACATTTGATTTTATGTTGATTGTTATGAAACCTTTTTATTTTTTATTTTATTTTATTTTATTTTTTTGGCTGCGTTGGGTCTTCGTTGCTGTGCGGGCTTTCTCTAGTTGTGGCGAGTGGGAGCTACTCTTTGTTGCGGTGCGTGGGCATCTCACTGAGGTGGTTTCTCTTGTCGCGGAGCATGGGCTCTAGGCACGCGGGCTTCAGTAGTTGTGGTGCGTGGGCTCAGCAGTTGGTGGCGCACGGGCTTAGTTGCTCTGTGGCATGTGGGATCTTCCCGGACCAGGGATCAAACCCGTGTCCCCTGCATTGGCAGGTGGATTCCTCGCCACCAGGGAAGTCCCTGAAACCTTTTTATTTTTAAAGTGTTCTTGTTTAAGTAGTTTTGACTCTGTAGGTTAGGGGTAATTTCTAACAAAATAATTTAAAATTATTGAATCTGAAATCAATTAGTCATATTGACTAAAAACTGAGGGAAAGTACTAAAAGACATACTTTGTGTCAAATTCTCTATCTCACTGTCCTTAATATTAGTACTTCATTATTACTATTTATTTTAAATTCCCAACAGTAGCCCTACCAGGCTTTCTTTATTCTTTATTCACTACAGGTATATCCTTCTTACATTGACTTAAGGAGGCAACTAGTAAGAATGCTGAAAGTTATTTTTTATAGACAGAGGTACTCCTGCTGTGGAAACAAAAATCCTTTAATTAATATCAAAATTATTTTCTTATATAATGATCTTATTTCTGATTCTCACAAACAATACTTGTGAATGGGAAAAGAAGTAAGGATGTTTCTTGCATCTGAGAGAAATTGCAGTAGTTCATTTGTGTTCTCCAAAACCATCATCAGTGTGATAAGCAATGTGTGGTATAAGACTGTGTGTTATTTCACAATGATTATTTGGGTCTTTTTCAATGTACTTTTTCTCAATCATTTAAAACATAAAATTTTTCGAATTCAAGCAACGTTTAATTAAGCATATAACTTACATTGTTATAATGTGATGAACATCACAGTAATATAAATACAGGAACTACAGTATTTTGGCAGTTTTATAAAACTTTTTTCTATAAAGTTTATTAAAACAGATACTTCTTAGAATGTATGTAGTACATATTCTGTATGTGGTTCTTATCCTTAAATCAAAAAATGATCTTGTAATTAGAGTCTTAATAATATTGAGTTCATGCTCTTATCTCATTTTTCTCAATTATTATTATTTTTAAAAGGTTTCCAACACTGTCTCCTACCTAGCCTTCTTCAGTGAAGATGAATTCATTCTAAAGACGTGCAACTTAGGCAAAGAAATGCAAGGAATTGTCATGGTTAAATTTTAGAGTCAGTAGTAATCCTACTATGGATATGAAAATGTCATTTTTCTTAACATGCAGGTTTTCACTTCCAATGATGATGATCTTGAATGAATATTCTATTTGGAAAATCCCTGCTTATGGGCTCTCAACAGTTACTTCTTTGATGTGTACTTTGAAAATTCTGTTTTAAGGCAAGTCGTTGATCCTTTAGACCTCTTCGAAGTTTTTTTTGACAGATTATGATATTACAGTTTAGTAGTGACCTGTAAATCATATGGAAAAGGGACAAATTTAGGGTCATTGAATTGCTAATCAAGCTTGCAAGGATTACAAGCTAGTTACCGTCATACCTCCTTCAAAATTCTGGAATTTTGTTTGAATCTTTTTGTGATAGATTCTTTTTTTTTTTTTTTTTTTAATTTATTTAGTTATTTATTTTTGGCTGCGTTGGGTCTTCGTTTCTGTGTGAGGGCTTTCTCTAGTTGTGGCAAGCGAGGGCCACTCTTCATCGCGGTGCGCGGGCCTCTCACTATCGCGGCCTCTCTTGTTGCGGAGCACAGGCTCCAGACGCGCAGGCTCAGTAATTGTGGCTCACAGGCCCAGCTGCTCCGCGGCATGTGGGATCTTCCCAGACCAGGGCTCGAACCCGTGTCCCCTGCATTGGCAGGCAGATTCTCAACCACTGCGCCACCAGGGAAGCCCTGTGATAGATTCTTGACAGGGCGAAAAATAAATCACAGTAGATTTTAGCCCTCAAATCCAATCAGAATAATAAGTCCCTATCAGACATCACAAAGCTTTAACTTCAAAGTGCTTTAACTTCCCATTTTATTTCTAATTGACTCCCCAAGTTAACTGTTGTGGTTTAATGGTTAGGGCATGCAATCAGGAGTTGAGATCTAGATTTTAATTTTAACACTTGCTCTGTTTTTCGTTGTGATCATACATAAATTCTTTTCCCCTCTCTGAGTCTGTTTTCTTACCTGTATAAATGAGGGGTTTAAACACAATCAAATTGTATTGTGCAGACCTTTAGAGGGAGGAAGGGTGAATGTTACAGAAGGGAAGGTCTAGCAGGCCACTCTGTATTCTACATCCCCCTTTCCCCATTTCTGCTTAACCAGATCTACTCTTCTGTTTGTTTTTTAGGTTGAGAAAAAGTTACTTCTTAAAAAACAAACAGAAAAGAAAGTTTTGAAACCACTTCTAGCATAGGTCTAGAATGGCATACATACTATGGCCTGTAGTCCAAATCTGGCTAAACACCTTTTATTGTAAAGAAAGTTTTATTGAACAAGTCACACTTTAGACAGCTATTCATCAGTACTATGCTAAACGCTCCAGAAGCTATGTAGGATTTACAATACGATCACGTATTTTCAAGGAGCTTCTGTCCTGGATAGACTGTTAAGAGAGAAGATCATTAAATGGAAGGCTATCACATGCTAGTGTCCAGTGTGAATTACTGATCACCAAGATCAAATATGTGAATAAGGAATGACTAAGGAAAATCTTTTAGGATACTGCAAGAAGAGAAAATAGAAAAGAATATATACACAGGCAAAGATAATATATAGAGACAAAAGGTGGACCATTTTAAGGCAAGGGTAGTCAATATTGGATTCTATAGAGCAGTGGTCCCCAACCTTTTTGGCCCCAGGGACTGGTTTCATGGAAGACAATTTTTCCATGGACCCCGGGGGGGTGGGGTGGGGCGAGGGGATGGTTTTGAGATGATTCAAGCACATTGCATTTATTGTGTACTTTTTTTCTATTGTTTTTACACTGTAATATATAATGAAATAATTATACAACTTACCATAATGCAGGATCAGTGGGAGCCCTGAGCTTGTTTTCACTTGCCACTCACTAATAGGGTTTTAATATGAGTCTGCAATCAATTGATTTATCATGGTCTGTGTGCAGTCAAACCTCTCTGCTAATGATAATCTGTATTTGCAGCCACTCTCCAGTGCTAGCATCACTGCCTCAGCTCCACCTCAGATCATCAGGTATTAGATTCTCTTAAGGAGTGCGCAACCTAGATCCCTCGCATGCACAGTTCACAGTACAGTTTGCACTCCTATGAGAATCTAATGCTGCCACTGATCTACCAGGAGGTGGAGCTCAGGCAGTAATGTGAGCGATGGGGAGCGGCTATAAATACAGGTGAAGCTTCGCTTGCTCGCCCACCGCTTACCTCCTGCTAGGCGGTTCCTAACAGGCCACGGACTGGTAATGGTCCGTGGCCCAGGGGTTGGGGACCCCTGCTATAGAGGACATGGAAACTAATCTTGAAGTGAGTCATTGGTTGGCAAGTGCACAGTTCCTAAAAGTATGAAATGTGGTTTCTATGACTAGAGAGCATGCTATTGAATAACTAGATTCAGGTGAGTGAAAGTGGAAGAGAGTAAATGCAAGAAAAAGTCAAAGAAACAAATGATGGCATTTGTTGATTAATTGAATGTAGAAAATGAATGGGAGGAGAGTGAAACATGACTCCTAATAATGATCTTAGTGGGTTTTTTAAAAATTTGGTTTATTGTAAACTAAAGGTTTGGAAACTGGCATAATATGTAAATATAAAGCCAATAGTATGTCATTCATTTATTGATTAAATGTGTGGAGTTTGCTCTGGGTAAGGAATTGTAGTAAGTTCAGTGAAGGATTCCAAAGTGAATCAGTTGTGAACATCGCCCTTCAAAATATTATCATCTTCTATAGCAAAGCAAATTAACAGAACCTCAGAATAAAGTTAACAGGAATATAGAGTCTGTGAAGAATGCTGTAAAAATCGACCAAGAGACGTTAAAGAAGAGAATGGAGAAGCTTACCTGATTGCTGGATGAAAAGGCCCTATTCCTGTTATTAAGATGCCATCTTGCCACAAATTCATCTGTAATTATAACAACTTGGAGGATTGTTTTGGAACTTGATAAAATGATTTTAATCTTCATGTGGAAAAATATATGGAAGATTAGTAAAGAGATTTTTGAAAAAAACAAGAGTGGTGACATGTCCTACCAGATATTAAACTTTGTTATAAACCTTTAGCAGTTAAAATAAGGCCCAGGAATAAACAGACCAGTATAGCAGGATATGTCCATGTATATGTATCCAAGTATAAATAAGAGTCTTGTACATTATAAGGGTGACATTTTTAATTTTGGGAAAGGATGGATTAGTCAGTTAAGTGGTATTGGGGGAAAAGTTATATTTCTTCAACATACCATATAGCAGCATAAATTATGGATAATTTTAAATTTACTACTAATAATAAATGAAACAATAAAGTACTAAAAGAAAATGTGAGTGATTTTGTATTGCAGGAAGGACTTTGTAAATATGCAATAAAAAGTTAGAAACCATAGTTACTAAGGTGACTAGACTGTGAAGGAAACTGGTGGGATTTAACTGCATAATCATGAACAACTTTTGTATATGAACAAACATCACAAGCGAATTTGAGAGCAAAAAAAAAAAATTAATGATTCAAAAAAGGTCTGCTGGTCTATTTATATAAAGTAGTCTTAGAAACCCGTAAGGAAAGGAAACACTCTAGTGGAAAAGTGGGCCAAGCATATGAACTGGTGGTTCCTTAAAGAGGAAACATATGAAAATGTTTGCTGTCACTGTTAATAAAAATTTAAGTACCATTTTAATCTATTAAGTTGACAAATTGTGATGAAATGGGCATTCATATATATGGCTAACAATGAGTTGTAGTGATCTTTCTTTCTTTTCTTTTTCTTTTTTTTTTGGCCATGTCATGCAGCTTGCAAGATCTTAGTTCCCCAGCTAGGGATCGAACCCATGCCCCCTGTAATGGAAGCGTGGAGTCCTAACCACTGGACCACCAGGGAATGCCCCCAAAAAGTCTTAAAGGAACTAAGATCCTGCAAGCCGCACGGTGCGGCCAAAAAAAAAGTCACAAATGTTTATAGCAGCATTATTCACAGTAGCCAAAAGGTGAAAACAACTCAAGTGCCTGTCTACAAATGGATGGAATAACAAAATGTGGTATATACATACAATGAAATATTATTTGGCCATAAAAAGCAGTGAAATTCTGATACATTCTGTAACATGGATGAACCTTGAAAACTTAAGTGAAATAAGCAAGATACAAAAGAGCAAATGTTGTATGATCCCACTTACATGAAATTTCTAGGAGAGGTGGGAAAGTAAGTATATTAGGGTTACTAGGGGTTGGAAAGAAGGAGGAAATGGGGAATTTTTCCTTAACAGATTAAGTACAGAATTTCTGTTTGGGGTGTTGAAAGGGTTTTTGAATTAGATAATGGTAATAGTTGCACAACATTGTGAATGTAATTAATTCTGTTGAGTTATACACTTAAAGATGGTTAAAATGGCAAATTTTATGTTATATATAATTTACAGTAAAAAAAAATAAAATGAGTTTTTAATAAGTGTTAAAAGTACAAGTCATTTGACTTAAGATTTATTTGAAGGAAATAATAATGAATGTATGTAAAGATTTTACTACAGAGTTGGAAACCTAGAGGGTCAATAAAAGGGGATTCATTCCTATGGTATATTCTTTAGTCATTGCAATGATTAATTGAACAAATATTTAATAGAAAATTGTTATGCCACATTAAGTGAAAATACCACAAGTAGTAAAACAACATGCACCCATTTTTCATTTCTAAAATAACATTTATGCATAGGAAAAAAAGAAAGTTCATATTATTAAAAACTGGAATGGTTATCTTTGGGTGATAGGATTGCAATAGTATATTTAATTATTGTTGCTTGAGTTCATACCATGAACACATAAAACTTAGATTCTAGTGGGGTTTTTTGTTTTTGTTTTTGTTTGGTTTTTTTTTGAGAAGTAAAGAGGAATAATGTGGGCCTTCACTTCTAGCCATGGTAGAATACCAGGGACCGAATTTACACTTCTGTCTTGAACAGCAAGAAAACCAGTCTATAAATATGAAATAACTATTTACAGACACTGGGTAATAAGCAGTATAAGATGCTGATTAGAGACAAGGGAAACAGAAGAGGTGAACTCTAAACTGCCCCAGCTTATTGCCTAGAGAGAGATTCCAGGCCACGGTACAGGAAGGAGGAGCCCATTCAGACCTTGGGGGTCACATGACATTGCAATATGGGGAGGCTAAAGTGTCTAGAATTTGTGGATAAAAATACTGGAGAAGAGGAAGCTGCTCCAAGAGAGAACTCTGAAGATTTACAGAAGGACGAGTTTTTGTCTGAGTACTGATCTGTGCATGTTTGGGGAGGAAATTACCTGAGGCTAGAAACGACCAACTAGAGGGCCATGCAAAGCATCTTTACGGCTATAAATTTCCCTCTCAGTGCTGCTTTCGCTTCATCTCATAAATTTTGGTATGTTGTGTTTTTGTTTTCATTCTTCTCAAAGTGTTTTCTAAACTTTCTTAGTAATTTCTTCTTTGGTCCACTGATTGTTTAAGAGTATGTTGCTTAATTTCCACTAATTTTTGCATTTTTCAGATTTCCTTTTGTCATTGATTTCTAGTTCTTTCCATTTTCAAAGAAGATGCTTTGTATGATTCAGTCTTTTGAAACATGTTTTGTGACCTAACATGTAGTCCATGGGTCTTGAGAATGTTCCATGTGCAATTGAGAAGATCTGTATGTTCTGTCCTTTGATAGAATGTCCTATATATATATATGTCTGTTAGCTCTAGTTAGTTTATAGTTTTATTCGAATCTTCTATATCCTTGTTGATCTTGTGTCTACTTATTCTACCCATTGTTGGAAGTGGAGTATTCAAGTGTCTCCAGTTTTGTTTTTGTTTTTGGTTTTTTAAATTGAGGTATAGTTGATTTACAATATTGTGTTAGTTTCAGGTGTACATCAGAGTGGTTCAATTATACATATATTATATCTGTTCTTTTTCAGATTATTTTCCCTTATTGGTTATTACAAAATATTGAGTAGAGTCTCTGTGCTATACAGTAGGTCCTTGTTAGTTATCTATTTTATATATAGTAGTGTGTATACGTTAATCTCAAACTTCTAATTTATCCCTACACCCCCCCCTTCCCCCTTTGGTAACCGTAAGTTTGTTTTGTATGTCTGTGGGTCTGTTTCTGTTTTGTATATAATTTATTGTATCAATTTTTTTAAGATTCCACATATAAGCGATATCATATGATATTTGTCTTTGGCTTACTTCACTTAGTTTGGTAATCTCTGGGTCCATCCATGTTGCTGCAAATGGCATTATTTCATTCCTTTTTATGGCTGAGTAATATTCCATTGTATACATACCATATCTTCTTTATCCATTCCTCTGTCAGTGGAAACTTAGGTTGCTTCCATGTCTTGGCTATTGTAAATAGTATTACAATGAACGTTGGGGTGCATGTATCTTTTTGAATTAGTTTTCTCTGGATATATGCCCAGGAGTGGGATTGCAAGATCAGTTATTATTGCTAAATGGTCTGGTTCTGTTAATTTCTTTTTCCTGCATATAGACCATACGTTCTTAATTCTTGGCATGCCTCATAATTTTTTGTTGGAACCTGAACGTTTTGAATATAATAATGTGGAAGTTCAGGAAATCTGTTTCTTCTTCCTCACCAGCGTTTGTTGTTGCTGCTTGTTGTAGTTATTGTTGCTTATTTGTTTAGTGACTTTTCTGAACTAATTTTCTAAAGTCTGTATTCTTTGTCATTTGTGGCCACTAAAATTTCTGTTCTGTTAACTTAATTATCAGCTAGTGATTTGACTGCTATCTCCTTGAATGCCTGGAAACTGTCCCCTACCTCCACCAACACCAAAACCCCCCACTTTTCCTAGTGTTTGCAGATGGGCTTTATATGTGTGCCAGGCACACCTTTAATGTTCAGCCAGGCAGTTTATAGCTCTTCTTTAGCCTTTACTTCTTGCTTGTGTGGAGCATGAAGTTCAGCCAGAGGTGAGAACTTAGGGCCTTCCCATATCTTTTCGGGCATGCGCCTAGTACTGGGCATGTGTGTTGTCTTGTAGATTCCCTGGAATATGCTGGAGTTTTCAAAGCCCCTGCTGCCCAAAGCATCTCCTTCTCTACCCTTTCCTTCCAGGCTTGTTTGCTCCAACTGTTACCCCTTGTCCAACGTGGCAGCAGCTAATACAGTTGCCTTTAGATGTTTTCAGCAAACACCACCAATACCGCCACCCCAACACCCCCATCCACACACACTCTCTCTCACACACACGCACACACACACATATACACACACTTAACCACCACTTCAGATATGAGAAAGTTCTCAGGTGATAGAAAGGCAAGCGATCAGACAAGTCAGAGCAAAAAACTACAGTTCTTTGAGAAAAGGTTCGTATTGCTCCCTCTGGTACTTGTAACTTATTATGTCAAGAACGTACTGTTGTCTTGCAAGGCTGTCACTGAGCTGGGGAATGGTATCTCTAAGTTAAAATGACACAAAACTCTCTTACTGAAATTCAGCTGTTTTTTTCTCATTAAACATTCCCCTGGTCATTGTAAACTTTTGATTTGATTCCATAGTTTGAAAAAGTTGATTCTGACAGTTTTGTCAGCTTCCTTGTTGCTTTTGTGGAGGGATGGACTTTTGGAGTTTCTTACTCCACCATATGCTGACATCATATTTGTAATCTTAAAAGGGAAATTTATAATGTTATTATATACTAATTATAGAAAGAAAGATCACAAATCAATGCTCTAAGCTTCTACCTTAAGAAACAAGAAAAAAAGTAAATTAAACCCAGAGTAAACAACCTGAAGGAAATAAGAAAGAGCAAAAATTAATGAACTAGAAAACATACAGAAAATTAGTGAAATCAAAAACTTATCCTTTGCAAAAATGTCAATAAAACTGAGTCTAGACAGACTGATCAGGAAGAAAACAAGGTAAGACATAAGTTACCATTATTAATAAGGTAAGAAGGGATATCATACAGATCCTATAGATATTAAAAGGCTAAGGGGATATTACGAAGAATCTTAAATCAATAAATTCAGTAACTTAGATGAAAAGGACAAATTTCTTGAAAGACACAGGCAAAATCTAGTTAAGAAGAAATAGATAACCTGGATAGCCCTGTTACAAAAGTTGCATTTTTAACTATCAAGTTAAAAACCTTCCCACAGAGAAACCTCCAGGTTCAGATGGCTGTCAGATGGTAGATTATACCAAACTTTAAAGAAAAGATAATACCAATTCTATACAAATTCGTCAAGAATATAGAAGATGAGGTAATGCTTTTCAACTTATTTTATAAGCCTTGCATTACCATGACACAAAAAGTAGATAAGACAAATTATCCTGTATGAACATAGACAAAAAAATCCTTAACAGAATATTAGGAAATGAATCTTGCAATATATAAAAACCTTAATAAGTCATGGCCAAGTGAGATTTATTCCAGGAGCATAACGTTGGTTTAACATGTGAAAATTAATTAATGTTATTCAGTATATTAACAGACTAACAGGGAAAAACCATATGATCATCTCAGTAAATGCAGATAAAGCATCTTACAATATTTAACACCCATTCATGACAGATTAAAAAACAAAACAAAACTTGGCAAACTAGGAATAAAAGGGGAGCTTTCTTAGCCCCATAGAGGGCCTCTTTAAAAACCTGCAACTAAAGGGTTTCCCTGGTGGCGCAGTGGTTAAGAATCCGCCTGCCAATTCAGGGGACATGGGTTCGAGCCCTGGTCCAGGAAGATCCCACAAGCCGCGGAGCAACTAAGTCCTTGCGCCACAACTACTGAGCCTGCGCTCTAGAGCCCGTGAGCCACAACTACTGAACCCAAGTACCACAACTGCTGAAGCCCGGACGCCTAGAGCCCGTGCTCCACAACGAGAGAAGCCACCGCAGTGGGAAGCCTGCGTGCCTCAACGAAGAGTAGCCCCCGCTCGCTGTAACTAGAGGAAGCCCGCGTGCAGCAACGAAGACCCAACACAGCCAAACATAAATAAATGAAATAAATTTTCAAAAAATTAGAAAAAAAAAACCCTACAACTAAAGACTGAAAGCATTTATTCTACAATTGGGAACAAGACAAGACTGTCCTTTCTCAGCAGTTCTGTTCAACATTGTACTGGAAGTTGTGCCATAAGGCAAGAAAAAGGCATACCAGATTGTAAAGAAAGATAAAATTGTCTTTAATTGTAGCTGACATGACTATCTACTTACAAAATGATAAGAGGTCTGTAAAATAATTACTAGAACTAATAAACTTAGCAAAGTTGTAGGAAATAATTGTATTTCTATATATTAGCAACAAACAACTAGAACTTGAATTTTTTTAAAATGCCATTGCCATAGTATCAAAAAATGTGAAATACATAGTGATAATTGTAACAAAATGCGACCTTTACACTGAAAACTGTAAAGCAATGTAGAGAATAATAAAGATTCAAGTAAATGGAGAGCTACACTGTGTTCATGGATCAGAAGATTCAATTTTTTTAAAGTGTCAGTTTTTCCCAGATTTATCTATAGATTCAGTGCAATACCAACCAAAATTCCAACAGGCTTTTTTCTTTTAGGTGAAAATTTCTAAATTGATTATAAAATGTATTTAGAAATGCAAAGGATCTAGAATCCAGTGATCAAAACAGTATGATATGTATCATTGTAAAGTAGACATTAGATATATAGGACAAAGAGAGAGTGTCTAGAAATGATTGATGTTGCATCAATTGGATTTCTATATGCCAAAAATGAGCAATAATTCTTACATCACCTGACATAACAGTTAACTTGTAATGTATCATAAATTTAAATGTAAGAACTAAATCTTTGAAAGGTCTATAGAAAACAGGAGGCAATCTGAGTAACCTTGGGTTAATCAAATATTTTAAAAATAAGCAAAAAGCACAAACTATTTTTAACAATAGAAAAATTGGACTTCAGCAAAATTTAAAATATTTACTCTTCAAAGGTACTTGAAGGAACTGAAAATGCAAGACCTGGAGAAAATATTTGCAAAGATATGTATCCAGAATATGTAAAAAAAAAAAACAAAAACAAAAACTCTTACAACTCAGTAATAAGATGGATGACCCAAGTAAAAATGGTCAAAAGATTTATAGATATTTACTAGTGAAAATGTACAAATGGTAAATATGCTCATTAGAAGATCAAAATCATTTGTCACTATGAAAATGAAACTTAAAACCACGAGATAATACTGCCACCCACTAGAGTAAGCTGTAGTTGAGAAGATTGACAATTCCAAATATATGAAAGATGTGAAGTAACAAGAACTCAGATACATTGCTGGTCAGGAAAAACAAATTTGTACAGCCTTGTTTGGAAGAATTTGGTTTTAAAGAGTCTTGTCAAATTAAATATATACCATACCATCTGACCTAGCAGTTCTACTCCCAGATATTTACCCAAGAGAAATGAAAGCATATGTGCATGAAATAACTTGTATTTAAATGTTCCTAGCAGCTATATTCATAATAGAAACTTGAAATAACCAGAATATCCATCACCTGGTGATTGATAAGTAAATTGTGGTATATCCATTCAAGGAACAAAATACATTTCACAACATGGGAGAGTTTCTAAAGCTTTATGCTAAGTCACAGAAGTAAAATATTGTGGACTATGTACTGTATGAATCTATTTCTATGACATTCTGTAAAAGGCAAAACTAGTAACAGAAATCAGATCAGTGGTTACCAGGGTGTAAATGGAAAGAACTTGTTGTGAAGAGGCATGAGGGAACGTTTTGTAAATATGAAAATGTTCTATATCTTAATTGTGGTGGATATTACAGTATATTGTTTTTTTTTAAACACTTTTTGAATTGTAAATAAATTGTGAATTTTGTGTAAATTATAAAGCTAATTTCAAAAACAAAGAAATATATTCATATTAGAAAATATTTATATTTGTGTATTCTTAAACCTACTTTCATGATAGTTCAATTATTATAAATGAAATATTGGGAACTTGTAATTTAATATTACATTGAGTAATGGCTCAAAACTCTTTTATATAAATGGCCTAAATATCAACCATAGGGCAATAGTTAATTAAGGTACATCCAAGCAAAATATTATTCAACAATTAAAAATCAAGGTCTAGGGAATTCCCTGGTGGTCCAGTGGTTAGAACTCGGTGCTTTCACTGCCAGGGCCGGAGTTCAATCCCTGGTCGGGGAACTAAAATCCTGCAAGCCCTGTGGTACAGCCAAAAAAAAAAAAAAAATCAAGGTCTAGTAGAATAAAGTGGGAAAAGGTACACAGTGTATTGAATGGGGAATAAAAGGACATAACAGCAGAATCTCAGTTTTGGGGGGAAAAAATCGAGCGGGGATTATTTCTAAGTGTTAGGATGGTAACAACTTTTCTTTATTTAAAAAAAATGTTCTGAATTTTCTACTTAATTTTTTTTGTTTGTTTTCCTCCATTAGATTGTAAGTGCCATGAGAACGGGGATTTTTGTCTTGTTTTTGTTTTTGTTATTCTGTTGCTATTTCCCCAGAGTCTAGAACAGTATTCCATAAATATTTATTGAATGGGTAAATGAGCACAGTTTATTGAATGAGCACTAAACTTTTATAGCTACTTGGGCCTCAGTCTAGACATTTTCATTGATTTGTCTGTTTTGTTTTAATTGCGTAGTTGTGATTATGTAGCTTTATGGTATTTTTGCTATCTGGTGGGACATGTCTCTTTGTTATTCACATTCAAATTATTCTAGATGTTTCTTCTGTTACACTGCTCAGAATCCTATTGGGGTTTTAATTGGAATTTCACTAGTAATATAGATTAATTTGATGGCAAATTGGCATCTTCTAATGAGGAGCTTAGGACATTTAGTATGATAGAACGAATTATTTTTAGATATTCCTTCATGTCCTTCATTAAGCTTTATGATTTTCTTAATGTTAGTTGGCATATTTCTTATTAAATATATTTCTATATATGTTTTAATTTTATTGGTACTGTTTTTGGGATTTAGTTTCCTTTATGCTTTTTTCCCCTGATACATAGGTAAGCTATTCAGTTTCATACATTTATCTTTTATTAACACCTTACTAAAAATTATACCTAGTATTTTTAAAAATTGTAATTCAAAATTAAGTTGACTAATGAAAACCAGAACTTTTTTATGGCTTTAAAAAAATACATAATTTTTGTGGTTGAGGAGGTATCTGTCTATCTCTGTTTTCTCACCCTAATTGTTTAGAGCTTCCTGAAATGATAATGGTTGAGAATTCATTATTTAAACTGAACAGACCCTAAGTTTAAATAGCTGTATAGTTAGTCATACATTTGAGGGCATTTCACTTACCCTAAGGCATTCAGCCAAAGTCCTGGAGAAACTTGAAGGATCAATACTGTGGTCTTTGTCAGCAAGTGATTGTTGAGCCATAATTAATAGATGAGGGAGAGGGTCTCATTGTTATGGGCTTTGTATCAAACAGATAGGTAATTTATACTTAACGTCTTTCCACTGTTATTCTCCTTTCTGCTATCCTAGAATATAATTCTTTTATTTTTCTGTTAGTCACGTTTCTGAAAACAGCAGTGTATTATATTAATATTTTATATATATTTCTGTCATTCAGTTTATATGTGTTCTTGCATTCACGCCTTAACCTTTTTAAATTGTAAAGTTCTTTAAAGGATAATTATACGTTTTGTGTAAAGTTCTGTTAGTCACATCTGTACTAGCAATTAGTAGGTACAGTGCAGCGTGGAAGGGGAGAGAGAACACTGAGCACTTACTTTGTGCCAGTTCTGAACAATACATAAATGTAGAAACTAAGGATCTGAAAGAGTATGTATCTTGCCAAAATTTAAGAGGCTGTGGAGTGTCCACTTGATTCTAAGTTCTGCACTCTTCAACCTGGCTACACATAGAATCCTCTGGAAAATTTTAAAATATATTTTTTCATCATATTTCTCATCACCTTCCATTCCCACCCTGGCCAGAAAATTGATTAGAGATAGAGCCTAGGCATCTAGGTGTGGCAAAGACATAGAACTTTTTTGAAGCTCTCAGGTAATTCTAATATGTAGCCTTGGTTAAGAACAGGAGTCAGCAATGGCCCACATGCCAAATCCAACCTGCCACTGGGTTTTTTTGTTTGTTTTTTTGTTGTTTTTTTTTTACCACGTGGGAGCCAGGAATGGTTCTAACAATTTTAAATGGCTGGGAAAAAAATGTAGGATATTTCATTGAGAAACTTCTTCATAGACATATTTTAAATGTTCTTTTCAAATATAACTGTATTTTCTAGCAAACAAAAGAACATAAACTTACAGATAAAGAGAAATAAAAATCTCTGGGCTCAGTCACCACTAATTTCAAATCATTTCTTCCCTTTCCATCTGTTCTTTTGATAAGAGTATAACTACTTTTTAAAAAATTTTTATTGCTTTAACTGTTAAGATTGGAGAGGAGGATTGCTAGGTCAGATTCACTAATCATTTCTTAACAGTGTGAGGTACTACTGGTTTGTGCTTCGTGTTTTGTACTGACCAATATTAATTCACATAAGACAATATTCCCAACTTGATGATGTTGGTTTAGGGGTTTAAAGTACATCTCCATTCCTGTTCCATTTCCAGATTAAATTTGCTGTAGATAAGCTCTCAAGGAAATACCTGCCTTCAAAGTAATGTCATCTCAGATACTAAAGTACATTTGTATGCAAACAAACATTTTAAAACTGAAGGGTATTTTTATATTTGTTATTTCATAAAACATTATTCTTGGAAGAAGAGTTTGACTTCTGTCACCAGGCCTACTATCTTAAAGTTAGGAAATGAAATTCCCACTGTTTACAAAGGATTTCTCCAAACTTAGTGGGAGATATAAAACGAGCCTATTAAGATTGCCTCTTTTTGAGAGATACACAGTTTATTTATGATGCCATGTTGTCCATCCTGCAAGGTTTCCTTGAATGTATTTTATTCTGGTATTCTTGGTTATAAGATCTGGACAGACTTGGACTGAACAGGGAAGTATATGCTGATTCAGCCCAGCTAGTCTACAGAGGCAACATTGACCTCATGGTACTTGAGAAGGAATTGATTTAGGTGTCTAGGCAACTATATTGTTCAAAGTTTTATAGTATTTTGTAGAAGTGATAAATCATAATTACAAGTTATTCAACATTCTTAATAGGGAGACAAAGACAAAAAAACAAGTTTGGTTTTTAAAAAAAATTATTTATTTATTTATTTTTGGCTGCGTTAGGTCTTCATTGCTGCGCACGGGCTTTCTCTAGTTGCAGCAAGCAGGGGCTACTCTTCTTTGCGGTTTGCGGGCTTCTCATTGCGGTGGCTTCTCTTGTTGTGGAGCACGGGCTCTAGGCGCGCAAGCTCAGTAGTTGTGGCTCGCGGGCTCTAGACTGCAGGCTCAGTAGTTGTGGCGCACGGGCTGAGTTGTTCCGTGGCATGTGGGATATTCCCGGACCAGGGCTCGAACCCGTGTCTCCTGCATTGGCAGGTGGATTCTTTTTTTTAAAATTTTTTTTTTTTAAATAAATTTATTTATTTATTTTTGGCTGTGTTGGGTCTTCGTTTCTGTGCGAGGGCTTTCTCTAGTTGCGGCAAGCGGGAGCCACTCTTCATCGCGGTGCGCGGGCCTTTCACTGTCGCGGCCTCTCTTGTTGCAGAGCACAGGCTCCAGACACACAGGCTCAGTAGTTGTGGCTCACGGGCCTAGTTGCTCCGTGGCATGTGGGATCTTCCCAGACCAGGGCTCGAACCCGTGTCCCCTGCATTGGCAGGCAGACTCTCAACCACTGTGCCACCGGGGAAGCCCGGCAGGTGGATTCTTAACCACTGTGCCACCAGGGAAGTCCCGAGTTTTTTTTTAATTAGTTAAATGAAATCGCTTTTAAAATATTTATTATGTTTTGTAAAATCTATGAAGGCACATCCTTTTATCATTGTATCCTAATGTTTAAAATATATATGTGTTTAGAATATCTCTTTCAGAAATGAGTTTATATAATTTTTGGATATATTTAGACTGTATTTTGTGGAGAATGCTTTTTACACAAAAACAGTTTTTTTGCAGTCCTTGTTTTATTTCATATTGCTGCCTTTATCTTGTTCTATTTCGTATTGCTCCCTTTGTCTTGTTCTGTTGTATAATAAAGTGAGAATGAGCCACTTGAGAGTAATTCGTTTACCCATTGGAGGTAAATCAGTTCTATGAAAGAATTCAGTCCAAGTAATTAAGTATGATATTAGTCTGTATTTAAATTTATGTTATAGAAAAACAAACAGTGAGATTTTTTGTTTTTAATATATTTATTTATTTATTTTTGGCTGTGTTGGGTCTTCGTTTCTGTGCAAGGGCTTTCTCTAGTTGCGGCGAGCGGGGGCCACTCTTCATCGCGATGCGTGGGCCTCTCACTATCGCGGCCTCTCTTGTTGCGGAGCACAGGCTCCGGACGCGCAGGCTCAGTAGTCGTGGCTCACGGGCCCAGTTGCTCCACGGCATGTGGGATCTTCCCAGACCAGGGCTCGAACCCATGTCCCCTGCATTGGCAGGCGGATTCTCAACCGCTGCACCACCAGGGAAGCCCAAACAGTGAGATTTTAAAAATTATATCAAATTAACATTTTTGTGGACTTCCTTGGTGGTGCAGTGGTTAAGAATCCACCTGCCAATGCAGGGGACATGGGTTCGAGCCCTGGTCCGGGAAGATCCCACATGCTGTGGAGCAACTAAGCCCGTGCGCCACAACTACTGAGCCTGCACTCTAGAGCCCGCGAGCCACAACTACTGAAGCCCGTGCGCCTAGAGCCCATGCTCCGCAACAAGAGAAGCCACCGCAGTGAGAAGCCCGCGCACCGCAACAAAGAGAAGCCCCCACTCGGCGGCAACTAGAGAAAGCCCGTGCGCAGCAACGAAGACCCAATGCAGCCAAAAATAAATAAATAAATAATTTTTTTAAAAAAACAAACATTTTTGTAACTGGAATCGTAAATTAGATTACTTATTTGATCAAGTTTATTCTTTTCTTTGACATATTTTATATAATTAATACATTTATATTTTGAGAAATAACAGAAGTTTAAAATGAGTTTATTTTTACCACTAAAAATGCTAATTTGTTCCTTATGTTGTCAACTAAATTACAAAAAAAAGCATATAAAAGTAAATTATATCTTTACTATCTATTACAGGTATTCTAAGAAGTGCTTAGAAACGACATTTTCTCACTTTGGTGATTTTTTTTTTGTGTTTGTTTTTAACCATTACTGAGTACATAGTATTAATGGCATACAGTACTTCCATTAGATCTGAAAGCAGATTGTTCTATACCTTGGTTATGAGATCAAATGTCCAATACACCAAGTTGTTTTTTTTTTTAATGTTTTATTTTTAAATATTTTAAACCTATAGAAACTTATAGGGATAACGCAGAGAACCCCATTGTACCCTTCACTTAGATATTTAATATTGTTAACATTTTTGCCATAATTGCTTTCTCTCTTACCCTTCCTTCCCCTCCTCCTCTACACACACACGCATAATTTATTATTATATTTTTTGGATTAATTAGTTGAGAATAACTTGCAGACATCAGGCTTTTTACTCCTAAATATTTCAGAATATATATCCTTAAGTATCCTATGCTGTCTTACATAGCTACAATATAGTTAACAAATTTAAGAAATTTAACGTTGATAAAATTATTTTATCTAATGTAGAGTCCAAATGAAAATTTCACCAATTTTCCCAATCATGTCCCAGCCCTCTGCCTCCCCTCAAACCATGATCTAATCCAGGATCAGGTATTACATTTAGTTGTCTCTTGAGTCTCCTTAATCTTGAACAGTGTGTCAGTTTTTCTTTGTTTTTCATGTAATTGATGTTATTGACATTTTAATATTTTTATTTATTCATTCATTCATTTATTTATTTCTGGCTGCGCCAGGTCTTAGTTGCGGCACGTGGGATCTTCATTGCCGCATGTGGGATCTTTGTTTTGGCATGCCTGATCTTTAGTTGCAGCATGCAGGGTCTAGTTCCCTGAGCAGGGATCGAGCCCGGGCCCCCTGCATTGGGAGCATGTTGTCTTAGCCACTGGACAACCAAGGAAGTCCGGACATTTTTAAAAGAGTATTGGTGAGTTGTTTTGTAGAATGTCCTGTAATTTGGACTTGGCATGATAAAGATTCAGGTTATGTATTTTTTGGCAGGAATACTATATAAGTGATAATATGTTCACATTGCATCACATCAGGAGGTTCATATATCAGTTTGTCATGTTATTGGTATTAACTTTGATCACTTGACTAGGATGGTTTCACCGGATTTCTCTTTGTAAGCATTTTCCCCTTTATAAACAATCTATGGGGAGAGTGTTTGAAATGGTGTGACTATCCTGTTTTCCAGCTAACTTTAACCATGTGGTTTTAACATCCATTGATGATTCTTGCCTGAATCAATTAATACTGTTGTGGTTTAATTCACTAAATTTTGCATGCACAATTCTTAAGAACTGCTATTAAAAAAATACTATATGCATGTGTAAATATAACATAATCAAATATTTTAAAAATAGAATATCTATAATATTATATTAGTTTCCTGCTGCTGCTGTAAAAAATGATCACAACCTTGGTTGCTTAAAAGAACAGTAATTTATTCTATTGTAGTTCTGGAGGCCAGAAGTCCAAAATCAGTATCACTGGGCAAAAATCAAGGCATCAGCAGGGCTCCACTCTTTCTGGAGATTCTAAGGGAGAATCTGTTCCATGTCTCTCCCATCTCTGGTGTCTGCCCGTATTCCATGGCTTGTGGCTGTATCACTCCAATCTTCAAATGCAGCATTGTCAAATCTCTCTTTGTTCCTTCTTTTGCCTTCTCTTCACTGTCTCAAACCTCCCTCTACCTCCCTCTTAAAAAGGATACCCATGAGTGCTCTTACTTATGTTATTTATTCCAAATGCTAGATTCCCCTCATGCAACCCAAAAAGCTCTTTAAGTTTGTTTGTGTTTTTGTTTGGATAGTCTTATTTTACTCTAACCTCTAAGGATAGGAATTACAATAATTCTGAATGCTATCATTTTCTTCAGCAAATTTTTAGCAAATGATCTGGGATAAGTGTAGACTCTACCAGTTTGGTCAGTCGTTGGAATCTACAGGTTCTGCATCCACAGATTCAGCCAACCACTGATTGAAAATATTTGAGGGAAAAACATTCTAGAAAGTCACAAAAAGCAATATTTGAATTTGCTTGTATGCAGGCAACTGTCTATATGGCATTTACATTGTATTTACAACTATTTACATAGCATTTACATTGTATTAGGTATTATAAGTAATCTACAGATGATTTAAAGTATAAAGGAGGATGTGCTTAGGTTATATGCAGTACTGTGCTATTTCATATAAGGGACTTGGGCATTCTAGGTTTCGGTATCTGTAGGGTTCCTGGAATCAGTCCCGCAAGGATACTGAAGGATGACTGTACTTTTTCTTTTTTAGCTTTTAGACTTCCTGTTGAATTAAGCGGTATAATATGCTTATAAAGATTGCTTTTTATTAATTATGATTGGGCTTCTTACTGAGGGACTTTCTACAAAGGTTGTTTTTCTTAATTGTAGACAAGTGTTGTGTGAAATAATAACTTTGTTTGAACTTTTAGAGATTATGGTCTCCGTAAGAACTGACTCTATAGTCTTTGTCCATAAATCCTGCATTACTTACCTTGTTTAGTGGCTAGGTCAAGTAACAGTAAAATAGACAGAAACATCCCCAGCTCAAGCATTCATCCACCATCTTTTACTGTTGCAGTGGAGGCAGGGAATTACTTGGAGGAGCAGAGTGACACTATATAAAGGGATGACAGGAAACTGACAGGATCAAGAATAGGTGGTAGAGGCTTTTAATAATCTGGGCTCTTGGTTGCAATAACAAAAATCCAACCCAGAGGAAAGGGCTGTGGCTGAGTCACTTTGCTGTGCACGTGAAACTATCACAACATTGTTAATCGGCTATACTCCAATGTAAAGTAAAAAGTAAAAAAAAAAAAAAAAAGGAAAGTAGGGGAAATAGGAAGGAGAGGGGAAGGAGGAGGAGGAGAGGAAGACAGGAAAATAAACCTAGGTGTTTATCTGGCCTCAGCATAGCTCAGTCCTTCTAGGTCTATTCTAGAGATTCAAGAATTAACACTAACTCTCTCCCCATTTCTCCATTCTACTTTCCTCCATGCTGGCTTCATTCTTAGGCTGGCTCTAGTTGGAGGAAAATGACTTGGAAACTTCAGACTTAATGGTCCTTAACAGAGGCAGTGCCTTTTTTCTGATAATTCTGGTAAAAGCTCAGGAAATTCTTTCATTGGCTCAGCTTGGGTTATTCCTGATCTAATTGGTGGGATCTGATGCTTGGATTGGTCAGGTCTGAATCATGTATTCACCCCTCGAATGGGAGTGTGGAGAAGAATGAGGTGGGGAGGAGTGATTGTCATTCTCACCATCCAGACCATATGCTTAGAATGATTTTCCAATAAGAAGAGTGAAAGGAATGGAAGCTAAAGAGGTAAAATAATTATCTATTATAAGGCCAGAATCTAGCATCTGATTCAGAGTCCCATATATATTTTACACTCAATAATTTTTTAAATAAAATATGCTTAAATAGTCTTTTTGAAAACTTCAGAGATTCTTGCAAGGCTATTGTATTTGTCATTTAAGTTTCTCAGGGTAACTAAATAGAAATGTTTCAGCCATTCTTTTAACAATTATTTATTGTATGTCTGCTACACTGTTTTACCTACAGTATCAGTTAATCTTTTCAAAGGTTATGTATAATTTTTAGAATAACTTTTCTGTATACAACTAGATTTCAAGAGAATTTTAAAGTGATTTTTTTCCATATTTTATCACAGTATGTCAACTAACCAGGCTAAAGGATTTATGTGTAAGCCAAGAAACACCAAATTATATTTTAAAACATATTTTAACCAAGGCTTACAGGCTATCTCTTTACCTTTTATTTATCTAAAGTGCTATGGGATTTTTAATGCCTATGCGAAGCATACAGTAAGCCTCATCTGGAAGACCCATGCATAGCACAGTGCAGCTACTCAATTTATCTACCTTGGAAGGATGAAAGGCTAAGTTGAAAAATCATTTATCAGTTCCACTTCAGTTGTTACATTTTTGCTTCAGAAACATCCTTCATCTCCTGAGTCTCATAATCTCTTGCCTTTGAGGTTGTTGCATAGACATGCTTTCACTCAAACGCCTTCAGTTTGAACTTCTTCAAGAGGGGTGCCTGTCTCCCAGAAGTTGCCTCCAAGGACTGTTTTACAGCTGTTATTTCAGCTCCTCTCACCTAGCTTGTTGAAGAAAGTTCTCTCACCAAAGACATTTCTAATTGGAAACCTGTACTAGTCAATTGGTATAGCAGCTTTTTGGAGACTGAGCACCCAACCAGGAGTTCCTTAAAAAGAAGATACAGCACCAAAACCCACTAAGAAGACCCAAGATACCCTTTTGCCCTTCAGAATGAACTTGAGATACCCCTGCTTTTATGCTTTCAATGAATGTATCCAACGGGAACAAGATTATACTTTTGGCTTTACATGATAATAATTCTCTGAGAAATGTATGATAAAGCCATATTCCTTTCAAATTCACAAGCCCTAATTAGAATTACTCTCTGTGTTGTTTTTCTAGCAAGACTTAAGTTTTCATGAATAGGTAGTGACTCTATCCACATGTTCAGGGTTCTGTTTTCTGTCTATATTCACCTTCCTTTCCCCCAACTTCCTTCCCCTTGACTATATCACTTTAAAAGCTATTCTTTAAAATTACTGTTGTATTGCTTCTTATTTAGATGTTCTGTCTCCTTAGTCATACTGTACACCTTTCAGAGTCAGGAACTCTGTGTCCTGTATTTGTTTTATATTTTCATACAAAGATCAAGTTAATATTATTTGGTAATATGGTACTTAGTAAAACAATCCGTAAGTTTTTAGCATCTAGGTATCATGGCAGGCACAAAGATAAATAAGACACTGTTCCTCCCTTCAAGGAGACTTTAACCTTATAGACGAGATAAGGTATACATACAGGTTTAATATAATAAGATCATTAAGGAGTGAGCAATCAGTTTCTCCTTAGGAAATCAAGGGAGGCTTTGTGAAGGAGCTGATATTTGAGCCAGCACTTAGATTATTGGGATATTTTCATTGACTCTTCAATTTACTGGATTACAACATTATAGGTGAGACATTTAAAGGGAAACAGGAGTGCCCCTCATGTGTATAATTCTTGGTGGTTGGCAAAGCTTTTTCACATTTCTCATTTGTGCTTCATAACCCTATGAGTATATAGAGATTATATTTATTATTGATGTGTAAAAACCTTACCTATTTAGCTTTCAGAGTTTATTTTGTTTTCTGATTGCCTTGATGATCAGAAAACAGCATTATTAGTCTTGACTTTTTCTGCCATGGTCTTTTGTCCTTCAGACCAGGACTCTAGAAGAAAGAAGAGATTTCTTGTTCCTGGTTTCTGCTCTGAAAAGTCAGTATTGATCCTATCCTGCTTGACCAGATTTGTCAGTGACCTTCTTATAATACTATTTTAGCATTATTTTTGGCCCAAAAATTTAAAAAAAAAAAAAAAAAAAGGAAAAGGGAAATGAAGTAGTAACATTTTTGCCTGTTAATTTGAAGTATTCTTGAATTTTCTGTGTTCTTATATCTGTTTATGTGTTTCTGTGAGGTGTTTCTGGACAACATACCAACTAAAATAATGTAAAATGTTAAGATTGTGCTATATCTTGCTACATAATTTTTGTAGCAAAACTGTATTTTTTCTTTGTGTTCAAATATTCTTTGAGGAGAAGGGAAAAGAGAATGGAAGAAGAAAGCTTAGTTTAGTGAAGTAGTAAGGTTTTTTGTGTATTACTGGAAAACTGCTTAATAATAAACTTCTCCCCATCTACTTGATATCCATGTGTTTTTAAAACAGCCTTTATTAAAGGAAAATTTGGTTTTGATTCTGCCAAAATCAAATTTCATTCTTTAGCTATTGTTCAGAAGCCTGTGTCTCACCTGATTGATCATTCCAACTATTTGTCTCTGTGCTTTATATCATCAAAATCCCATTTGCCCCACTGCAGGGTTGGCATAAGAATGAATGTGATTGCAGCAATTAACATTATGATCGCAATGAAGACTTTAAAAGAAAATAGCAGCTTTGTTAATATCTAGCATTTTTTTTCCCTCACAGTTGTATAATTAATAAGAAATGGTAGTTGGGAAAACAAAAGCAGGAAAAGCTGCTTTTTATAAATAATTATGAAAATATTTTCATTCTTTCCTCATAGGATTGAAAAGTAAGCAAGTTATGTGGTTATTTTCCATGTTGATTGTTTCTACCATGTAGTTTATGGTTGTGGCTACTTTTGCTTTTAAACTTTAGAAACAGTACATCAAATTGGAGAAGTCACTGTTCTACATAGAGTAATAGAAATTCATTATTAATTAAAAAAAGGCAAAGGGCTTACAGCACACCCACACTCATGCACAGATTTAGGCATAATGTTTCCTTAGTTAATAGAACATTGTGTATTACGTGAACTGCAGGACTTATTTCACTTGAATTTTAAAATAATTATTTAATGTCCTGGGTTTCAGTTCTTATTTAAAAAAAAATCATTTAAGTACTTACATAAAGCAAAGCAGCCATTCTTGGCAATCTCCAGTGTTTACTATTTTTCGTAATTATGACTTTTATATAGACTTTTCTTTTTGTTGTAATTAGATTCTTATTGTAATGCCTTTGCTCTTTGCCCTGTGATGTTGCTTTGTTGGTTTGTTCATCTACCTTGTAGACCTTGATGACCCTCATGTTCTAGTCCTTTGGCTTTTTACTAGGCTGAACCAAAAGAAAGCACTTGGTTGCTAGCAAAAGAGCTGAACAAAGGCAGAAAGGGAGGGTTTTAAGCATGGGATGCTGCCACAGAAAACAGCAAGTATGTGTCAGCTTGGTCTATGAGAACCACATTCTGTAAGGCTAGGCCACTGCACTGTCATTTTTATTATTGGCCATCCCTTAACCTCAGTACATTGTTAAAAAGTTGTATTTTATCACAGCGAGATTTGACAAAATTGGCCAGTTTGAACCTTTTCAAGTTGGGGGAAGTTGGTTTTCTACATCATATAACTGTAATGGGGGGCAGCCTGCCTTTTAACTGCATTGTCCTTCATCTGTATATTTAGCTCAGGGTGAGATTTATTTATAAAGCTTTTAAACAGAAACTTTTAATTTTTATTGTTTTTCCTTTTAATATCAATATTGAAGGAAAATGCATGGGAACCATTAAGAGATAGTCAGTGGACATTAAAATAAAGAGGAGAACGTTTGACAGTTTCCTTGGGTATCAAAGTAGAAAGAAGCATACACCATACTTAACTACATTACCAGCGCTATGGAATGGCAATAGTGAATTTTCCAGTTCTATTTTAAGATGGCAGGAATAGCAGGTTTAAACTGACAACTGCTTAAAAATATAAGCTGTCCAGATATTGATATAGTGAAATGATATATTACAAGCCAATTATTAGAATATGGTCAACATTAGCCCTAGGTTTTAATTTCTACATCATTTGAAGACAATATTTGCTGGTGAGGTTTTGGGACCTAAAGATCATTAATATACATGTGAGTCTGTGAATGTATATAAGTGACTCATTATGTGAAAAGAACAAATACAGAAAAATCTTTAAAAACTCACCTTACCTACCTTTTCCATGATTGAGGTTTGTTTTTTGAAGGCTAGTTCAGGTTCTGTTTGCTTTCCCATAGTAAAATAATCCAGTGTATTTTTTACTTCAGATAGTTACAAATTTAACCTAGTTTCTAAGAATATTAAATTTATATTTCTAAAGGTTTATGTGTCACTTAAGTATTATTAGAGAATTTGCTTTATACAGGTTAAATATAGGCAAATTACCCAAATTCTAACTCTGTCAACCTGAGTTTTATGTTAGTTGTATTAGAAGGCAAATAATAAAATTTCATTTATACCTACTAATTATGGTTAAAGGCAAAATTTTTGTAAAGTATTATATAAAGGCCAAATTATTGATGTTTAAAAAGTTTATGAATAAGAAATCTTTTAAATTATTTTCATGCCTCTTAAGAATAAACAAAAGAATAATTTTTTTACATTCACCAAATAAATTCATTGTGAACAGTCCTCACATAGGGGGAAAAAACACATTTCATACTTCACAACTCCTAAAATAAAGGAAAATAAGCTGTAGGAGTAGCCAAAGTAGGGATTAAAATAGGTAGACAAGGTAATTTCTCCCAAAATAGATGGAACTGAACAAAATTTGTTCCTCTTGCTAACAGGCCATCATTTTTTGTTTATTATTGTTAAGAAAAAGTAATGCAAGTAGGATTAAACACATTTAATATAAAATAAAATGTTGATGTGAAGAAAATAGCCAAGAGATATGTATTTGTCAACAATTTAGATATATTTTGAGATTTTAATATTAATAGAATTACAGAAACATTATAGAGTTACAAAGTATTGAATAAAATTTACATTTTAAAAACCAATTTATTTAACAGAATAATTTCCGAAATTTATCAATGCTTCTTAACACACTTGGACTTCTCATTCATTTAATTAGAGAATTCATACACTTAATAGTTGTATTGTCATGTATAGTTATATGACAATAAGGTATCTGGATTAAAGATGTTTTTCTTTTTATATTAAGGCTTATTTATTTAGGAATTTTGCTTCTAATATGCCAAACCTTTAGCTATTTAGATATATCCCGATGATAGCTAAAATTTTTACTTTATAGCTGGATATTTGGTATGGTATTGGCCTGGCTAATGAGTGTATAACAAAATGCTGTAAATGGAAAGCTATTTCTGACTTAAACTCTTGATTCTTCTACATTAGTGCTAGTAAAATTGATGTATTCTTAGTCCCAAGTAGTGGTATTTTATAATGTCATAGCAAAAGCATGGTTGGAAATGAGAAGTGCTGTCTCTTAGAAGTTCTCTCATATTTCAGCTAAAACATACTCAGCAAAAAAGATATGTAAATTAAAAGAAAATCTCCAATTTCCTATTCTGAGTAAAGCTTTGATTTTTTGCTGATTCAGGAAGTAAGGTTGACATTGGAGCTTCTCATTTCATCTGGAATAATCACTTTTGCCTTTTGAAAAGTCTTTCATTTTAGCAGCAGTATCTTCTAAAACAGTCCATTTTGCATGGATGAACCTGTTTTTCTCTAGATAACACAGAAAATACAACTATCATAAACGGTAACCTGCTTTCTATAGTATTGCTTTCCTGAGTGCCCAGTGAGATACTAAAGTGCCAGGCTATTCATTCTGGAGATTTCACTGATTTTTCTTAGCTGCTTCCTTACCCCTACTCCCCAAATAACAACCCCCAACAGAAGAATTTTATAACTTCCAAATTGACTACCGCAATGAAATGTTTAACCCCAGGGTTAGATAACTAAGTTGCTGACTACCTAATGAAGGTGGTTAATAGCAATAGAGCTTTCTCCTAAGTCAGTGGCTCATCAGTTTAGGATCATTCGGAACATATAAATCCAGTTCTTGAAACAGTGAACTCTTTTTTTTTTTTTTTTTCTGTTAAAATAGGTGTTGGATTGTTATCTTACTGATGCCGATATTTTCTCAGAGTTTTCCATTACTATTTTTTCTTCCATTATCAAGATATGCTTACAGTCTGAATAAATAATAGTGAACTTGCTTTTGTTATAGGGTAAGTGCGTGGGGTATCCAACTGAATTCCAAATATTTGGCTGCCAAAAGAAGGAAAGCATAAACTGCTTATTTGTTTAAATTATTATTAAGAAAATGATTAACATTTTAAATACTTGTTCTGGTGTAATCTACATACAATACCTTAAAATTTCCAAACAAAGGTCAAAAATCTGTATTGGTTGGATTTCTACCAAATGATACTAAAATCAAATTTGAGTTTTTCTTTAGCATCTATGGTAAATGGAAATGTACATTCGATGTTTTCTTTGACTAGAGATTTATAAATGGATCCATTGTGTTTCAGGTATATAATTTCCTTGCTGTATGTATGGGGCCACTTCCTTGCTTCCCACGGTACTTGACAGTGCTCTCAAAGAAGAAAATGTATGCTTATGCAATCCTGGACACAATATGTATTTCTCTTGCTATATGGACTGTTAATGCTGTATGATACAACATACTTATATCAAATTTTGTATTCTATGTAAATAGTGCTTTTAAACTTCTATCTGATAGCACATTCTGTTGTATTAATGCAATAAAACCAAGATGACAGGATGACACAGTGAAACTCTTATTAAAAACATGTTCTAATTGTTGCAGAGATATTAATGGAAATCTAGAGCTTGCTGCCTGGAGTTATTTTAAATTGTGTATTTTATATTTACAGTTTACATTTACATATTAATTTTATCTATTAAGAATTGCTTTCAGATTAAAAGATTTACATATACTTAAACAAAAGCATGAATAGATTTGAACTCCAGAAACCAATTCATTGTATCAGCACACTAAATGTTTTTGCATTAAGGAAAGCCAGATTCAGTGACAAGTTTGGCCCTCACACTTGAAAATAGCATGAAGGAAAAGCAGTCATGGAAGTCATATATGTCTATTTATCTATTAGGTAAAAGGCATATGTCTTTTATTTTAGAGAACTAAAATGCTCAAATTATGATTAACATTTAAGCTTAACATTAGCCAAAACATGGGGAAGAATTATGGCAGGAAATTTAGAATTATTTCTGAGTGAAGTTCATTATGTACAAATTATACAGGTTTTAAAGGAATTGATGAGTAATCCATTTGAAATCTATATATATTTGTTTTCATCTTGATGTCATAAGTCTACCTTATAAAATTTAAGCATAATGTAAAAACAGATTTAAAGATTTTAACAAGGGCTTCCTTGAAAAATTCTGAACCTTTGTGTAAAATTGGCAGATCATCTGACCATTCTCACCCTATGAAATTATTTCAGCACTGTATACTGCTGGCTATAAGTGCTTTGGAAACTGTAATCCAGCTGTTTTTCTTTGGTAAAATATTACTTGCTTTTTGAAAGGAGCTTATTTAGAGGGGACGTTAACATTGCTTCCTCCTTTCCTCAGTCTTTAAAACTGTATCATTCTGGAGTCGTATCATTCTGGAGTTCATTAGTAAATTGTAAGTATCACAGAAAGCACTGCGCGGTGTTCAAGGTTCATGCTCTAGGGTTAAAACTGAATTTATATACACACATACTACATACTTATAAAGCCGTGGGACAACTAATCAAACTGCACTGTGACCTTATGCTAGAGGAGTTTGCCTGCTTTCTTTGTAGACATGGTTGATTGGTAAACAACAACAAAAGAAAAATTGTCCAGATTGGCTACTGAAATGCTTTTCAATCTTTACTGTACAACTGTATCAGCAAAGGGTTGATCAAAGTTCAAATGAAAACATTAACTCGTCTAGATAGGCTTCCAATGTTTTCATTAGTTAATTCACAAAGAGAATCGCACAATAGACTGGATTTTCGCATAGTATGAACAGTTTGCATAAAATTGTGTGATATAAGGACGTGGCTATAGAGTTTGTCTTCTGTGTTTCCAAACTTTCTATCCTGCATATCTTGATTCTCATTGTGTTCATTTTGCAATCCGTTAACCAGTAAGGATTTACCTTAAAATCCAGCATTTTTAGGTATGCGTATTGTCTCGCAGTGGTGCTTTGTAGTGCCACATGGTTGCTGCTCAGCTTGGCTTACAATCTTAGTCTTTTTGCTTCTTATACTAGCCATTTTGCAAAGATAGCCTGAGCTGCTTTGTGGTACAGGACAAGTACTTGTGAAGTGAACTCCGAGGAAGTGAATTTCCATTGTTCTAGAATATATTCTTAAAAAAATAAAGGCCACCCCAGCCCATAGTTTTTCAATACATACATTTCTTATTAAGAACAACCTGGATTTTCTACGAAATACACCATGATGTTAATAACAGTTGTATTTTATTTTAGGCAGAGTTTTTTCTTAAAAAAAAAAAAAGCTCAATTTATAAATGAGTCTTTATAAAAAATTTAATTTTAAAATAGCTTATCCATATGAGTTCTTTAAAAGGCAATTGTTAATGTATTTAAACATGATTTCATTTATAATAAACTTCTTGAAAAGTAAGTGAGAACTTTAATCTTCATGTATTAAGAAGAAATGAATGATAGTCAGTTATTTTTGCCAAGATTTTTTTCCATCCTAAAACCTAACTAATCTTATAATTTTTACTTTTTACTTTTCTTTAATAAAAGGAGTGGCAGATGTTTTGCTCTCCTTGTTAGCTTTGGTGACTGTGCCATGAGGGTTCTGCCATGATTGATCAGTGAGGGCCACTATGTTTTTTTCATATATATTCACTGTGGAATAGAATCCAGTGTTGGATTTTTCTTTTTTTCTTTTAGTGAGTAGTGAGGGAAGAGGATGGGGGGGAAGCATTTGTTCCATTGAATAATTTATAATAGCTAATTTCCCAGTAAGAACTCACCAAAACATGATAGATATATCTCACTTAAGAAAAAACTCTTCCATAAGGTGAATCAAACCCTGTTTTGATATATCAAATAGGTGTATCAAATTCTTGGCATATCAAACCCTGTTTTCTCAATTATTTTACAGTATAAAATTGGAGATGCATTATTCTAGAAAACAATTTGGTATTTAAGACCAAAGAAAATCAAATTTAAGGTAACTTTTTAAAAGAAAAGGATCACTTTCAGACACAACAATACTGAGTCAGATTATGAATGAAGTATAGCGATTTGTTTTATATTTGTCATAGTGACTTAAATATAAATATAAGCAGCACAGTTAAATAAGCCAGTGGTTTCCAGATTCTCATCCTTTCCTTGAAATAACTCTAATAGAATACATAGCTTTTCTTCATTGTTCAGTGTTCTGCCTTCTAGTATTTTGGAGAAGTAGCTATTTTTAGAAATTAGGTTGAAATAAGCAAAAGAGAGGATTTGACATGTGAACAGTTGAAACTATAATTTAAAATATAGTATTAAATTATTAAATAAGCAAATAATTCCTTGGAAGACATGTAACAGTGAACCAAAATCAATTCACCAAATTATTATTGAGCACCTACCAGTGTGGTTGACACGGTTAAGCTGTGATATTGCCTTCAAGGGGCTAGCTCAGAGCTTAGCAAGGAGTTAGACACATAAACAGGTATTAACAATACAAAAAGAAAAGTGCCTTGATAGATGTAAATACAGGACATCATAGGGGCACATAAGAATAATTCCCAATTCAGTTTTGAGAGATGAAATAAGACTTCCTGGAGGAAAACTAAAGCAAGACCTGAAGGATAAATAAAAGTAAGCTAAATGGATGTGGGCATGGAGCAGGGAGAGAGGGTTGCAGGTTCTGAGAATAGCAAGTATGTAGCCCAGCTGCTATTGGTTTGTTCAAAGATTTATGTATAATTAGGTGTGGCTAGAGCATAGATTGTGAAGGTGATTGAAAGTAGTGAGAGATTAGTCTGGAGTGGTAAGTTAGGATCAGATTATGAAGGGCCTGATATGTATGATCAGAAAATTTAAGGATTTCTAGAAGGGATTTTACATAAGACAGTGAGTGACATGATCACATTTGCAATTTAGGAAAGTCAGTTTGGTAGAAGAAGACTGTAGAATAACAGAGGGTTGGGCAGGTGAGAGTTAAGATCAGGTATAAGAAACCAGTTGCTTTTTAGAAATAGGTAAGAAGTAGTGATTCCATTCTTCTAGATAATGAATACTAGAGGAGAGTCAGGTTTGAGAAAGAAAAGAAGAAAAGTAACATGGTAGAAGTTGTGCTTCATATAGAATAGGGGACGTTAAATGTTACTTTGGCTCTGTCACTGATGAGCCAGATGATAACCGTAGGCAACTCATTTACTCTCTCAGTACTCAGGTATCTTCATCTTTGGCATCAACATATGGTAATGCTTTGTTGCCCAATTCATTGTGCTTCTGTGGCCATGCGGAAGACAGTGTGAATAATCTATGAAATATTTACTGTATGATGCCAATATATAGGATATTATTTAGTGTAATGGAGAGTACGTTTACTAAATACATTGCCATGGTGCTATAAAACTGGTGTAGTGGGGCTTCCCTGGTGGCACAGTAGTTAAGAATCTGCCTGCCAATGCAAGGGACACGGGTTCGATCCCTGGCCTGGAAAGATCCCACATGCCGCAGAGCAGCTAAGCCCATGCACCACAACTACTGAGCCTGCGCTCTAGAGCCCGTGAGCCACAACTACTGAGCCCGCGTGCCACAACTACTGAATCCCGCATGCCTAGAGCCCATGCTCTGCAATAAGGGAAGCCACGACAATGAGAAGCCTGCGCACCGCAATGAAGAGTAGCCCCCGCTTGCCACAACTAGAGAAAGCCCGCGCACAGCAACGAAGACCCAACACAGCCAAATAAGTAATTAATTAAAAAAACAAAAAAACAAAAAAAACTGGTGTAGTGAACTATGGACCAATGTGCACCATCATTTGGGGTAGGAAAATAATTTGTTACAGTAAACTTTTTGCTATAATGGTATTTTTTATAATAAAATTTGACTTAATTCCTTTGTTAGTGATTTAAGAATAAGGAAGGAAACAGACCTATCTATTCTGCTAGGCACTGTATTTTACATATATTTGTGTATTTATATGTACTTTATGTATGATATGTTCCTTAGCTCATTTAATCCTTCACACCTCACTTCACAACCTTGTGAATGTAAGTAGATATTATTATTGCTGTCTCCCAATTAAGAAAACAAGTGATATCAAGTAAGTTTCCCAGAGTCTCATTGCTCACTAGGAGTGTTAAATTAAATTGTTGAAAAGGGACCAGGGTAGAGAGAATGGGCAAAAAATTATCAGTGAAGTATGGGTGACATTTCTGCATTTAAGTATACTTAGAGAGGAATTAAACAATTTTTTATTTATTCAGTTTATCAGAATCTTGAATGCCTATTATGTGCCTGTCCCTGTTCTAGGTGCAGTAGTATCTGTGCCAGTGTGTTATTTTGTTTCTGAAAATGATTTCCAAGGTAGCAGTTAAGGACATTAAGACTTCAAAGCCATTGGTCCAATTCTGATAAAAATAATAAAGTTGAAAACAGAAGATATTTTATATTTTCTTCATCATTTTGCTTGGCAGTAAGTCATAAGCCTGTGAAATACTGCAATTTTATGAAAAAACAAAAGCTTTTTCTCAACTTTTCTCCAGGTATGACTCTATTAAAAATTAGTTTTTAGTGTTATAATGTACATAAGCCAGCACAAACAATAGTAGAATATATTTGTATAGTGCTTTAAGATTTAAGTACTTTCACAGATTTTCTCATATAACCCTTACAGGTTTCAGAGGAGGTAGAACAAGTATTAACCCAATTTTATGTTTGAGGAAGTAGGTTCCCAAAGGTGACGTTTCAGACCTAATGCTTTTCCTATTATACCATAGTGCCTCTGGATGTGCAGGCTATTTACAAATTTAAATAATTTAAAATTTAAATAATGTTACTTCAGCTTTCTCACTTTCCTACCTGGAATGTCTCAGTAAAGATTCCTGCATTGTTTGGGAAGTTAAACAAAATGTTCTTTTATACTGTTTTGGACATTGCAGCTGCAGTTAATCCAGATTTTCTAATAGCAGTGTCCAAGAGCCGGGGATCTCTGGTTGGCAGAACCCTTCTAAGTGCTTAGAAGCCACTTGGAGAGAATGCTCAATGAAAGGAAGGAACCAGCCCTTTATTGGACACCCGCTGCATATAGCTAGACACTGGCAGCTGCCTTCATCTGCCTCCACTAAGATACCAAGGCGGAATCAGCAAGCATGTCATAATTCAAGTAAAAGCTTGCTATTATGAATGCTAGATTATAGCCACGTACTGAATACTTTTCAAATTTTACGGCTTTGGCTGTTGTTCATATTTCTCTACCTGGAATGCTTTGTCTCATCTCAATCTGCCAGAATTCAATTCAACCGGCCTTCAAAACCAGCTCAACTGATAGTTCCTTTGTAAAGCTTTCTCTACTTCAACTAGTGGCAACCTAAATTTTTTATTTATTTATTTATTTATTTATTTTTGGCTGTGTTGGGTCTTCGTTTCTGTGTGAGGGCTTTCTCTAGTTGCGGCAAGCGGGGGCCACTCTTCATCGCGGTGTGCGGGCCTCTCACTGTCATGGCCTCTCTTGTTGCGGAGCATAGGCTCCAGACGCGCAGGCTCAGTAGTTGTGGCTCACGGGCCTAGTTGCTCCACGGCATGTGGGATCTTCCCAGACCAGGGCTCGAACCCGTGTCCCCTGCATTAGCAGGCAGACTCTCAACCACTGCGCCACCAGGGAAGCCTGATCTAAATTTTTATAGCAGATGTCATAACTATTTCTTATAGCAGATAACACTTGTAACTATTATTTCAGCTATTTGTATATCTCTCTTACCTTCTTTGGTTTCTTTGTTATAGAACATAGTCTACCCATTCCTTGAATATTATTCTTTCCCTTAGGTCTCTTGGTCAGTTCCTCCCACCCAAGTCCCTACCATCAATCTCCTATGCATCTACTGTTTTTTTGGTGGAGGGTGGGGGGGTGGATTTAGGGTGAGGGAGGCAAGGAGATTGTTACATCAACAAAATTTCTGCTTTTGTTAATGTGAGTTTTCCATGACATGGCCTTTTTTTTTTTTTGTCAGACATTGGAATTATGGTAAGGCTCTTACTATTTGAGTTTAGACAAACTGTTTTCTGAACTTTGGATCATATAGCTAAAAATAGTGGAGCCATTTTACCTTCAGTGTTTACCTGGAGTAATTTTATGTGTGTTTAGGATAAAATAGGAAAATCAGAGATTCAAAAAGAAATCTATATTAAAGATTTTTGAGAAATAATTTTGTGAGAATATAGTCTGTTATCTATACTACTATTTCTGTTTCTACATTTACCATAGCCAGGTTAATCTTTAAAACTTTGCCTGGAATAGATTTTCCTCCTACTCTAAAAACCTTCAGTGGTTCACAGTTGCCTAAAGAAAAAATTTTGGCTCTGATTTATTTAATCCCGCAGTACTTCCTGGAGTACTATACTCTAGTTGGACTACTCACTGGTTTGCTTTCCACCAATCTAGATTATTCTCCCATTCCTTCTCTGGTTACCTGAGTTCTATCCTTTTCTCAAGTTCTGTTGGACCCCCTCCCCCTCTCCTGTTTTTTCCATTCACCGAGCTCATGTAACTTTTGATATGTTATAGCATGTGCTTTTCTTTATTGTTTCTGATTTTTTATATTTCTGAAACCTGCCACTCCCCCTGTAGTATGAAGCTTCAAAGATAGAACCATGGTGTACTCTACTTTTCTGGGGCCTGTTCCATGGCACATAGAAGGCATGTGCTCATTAATAACTAATAGCCATCCATAATGAGGAGGAGGATTGTTGATTTGTTTTCTCTCACCTATCCAAACACTTGTAATTTGACCCAGATATTGGACTGTCTGAGTAGATTGGGTCACTTTTACTCATTACCAGAAAACTCACCTGATATATTTGACTGATAGAGTGGCCTCTTGGTGAGAATGGTGATCTGTGGACCTTCAGCCAAGTTGATACTAAGATCCCATTGATTGTAGTGACAGTATGTTGAGTACCTTGGTAGTGGGAACTATTGGAGACATCAAAGAAACTTAGAAAGGGAAAATTGTACCCTCCTTGAAAGTTTTATATCCGAATCCTCTGGAACACATTTCTGATCATTCTCTATCCCTGAACCTACCCTCTGTACCAAATAGACAATTTACCTCATTCTTTACTGGAATCAGTTCCCAGTTCCAGTAAACCAGAAAGTCTAGCAATAAGGAATTGTTCCCAGCAGAGTAGGAATGTTTTTGTCTGTAGTTTTTCTAAAGTGTTCAGTTATCAGCTCAAGTGCCCACCATTTAATTCATATGATTAATCAAACATTGCTTTGTTTTTCTGTAGCTCTCTTGGACTGCGGTATAGTCAGATTGTGTAGAATTTGAGCTTGCTGAGTTTGACTGTGCCTTCTGAAGTAAAATGATAGTTGAACCCCTTACCTCCCTTCTACTAAACTCCTGAAGGGACCATGTGGGAAAATCGTGGCTTTGGAGACAAGCAGACAGATTCAAATTCCTACTCTTCTAACAATGCAGCCTTGTTGAGATTACTTATCCTCATAGTTAGCTAGACTTCTTCATTTAAAAAATTCTTTCCTTACAGAATTCTAATTAAGATTAAATCAGTTGTATGAAAGAATCTGGCACAGCACTTACAGCATAATAGTTTCTCAGTATATGTGGCTTCCTTCCCTAGGGTGACCAACTCGTCCCGGTTTGTCCAGGACTTGCCCAGTTTTAGTACTGAAAGGCCCACGTGTCCTAGGAACCTCTGTACCCCTCCTCCCTCCTTCCCCTTCTTTCTCCGTGACCCCTCCCACCCCATTTGACTTTTCTAGGTTTATTGGCCATTCTTTGAATAAGTGTGGTCAAGTTTTACTTTATAGGTTATACTTTTTTTTTTACCATAAAGCCTTTTAAATTTTATTTATTTATTTATGGCTGTGTTGGGTCTTCGTTTGTGTGCGAGGGCTTTCTCTAGTTGCGGCAAGCGGGGTCCACTCTTCATTGCGGTGCGCGGGCCTCTCACTATCACGGCCTCTCTTGTTGCGGAGCACAGGCTCCAGACGCGCAGGCTCAGTAATTGTGGCTCACGGGCCTAGTTGCTCCGCAGCATGTGGGATCCTCCCAGACCAGGGCTCGAACCCGTGTCCCCTGCATTGGCAGGCGGATTCTCAACCACTGCGCCACCAGGGAAGCCCCGGTTATACTTTTTAGTAGACTTAAATAAAGTTCCTTAGGTTGTATGTATGTATGTGTGTGTATGCGTGTGTTTGTTTGTTTCAAGGTATGTTAAGAGGTTGTGCTATTCAGTTGCTTTGTTGATTGAGCCAACCAGACCCTTCATTTATTGGTTGGACTGATCTGGAGACAAGGAGGCTTTTGAGTTATTTGGTAAAGTGGTGGTATAATTGAAAGTGGTGATTTTGATCTGCTGCCCTGTTGGTGGGTACTGACTACCCCAAGGAACTGTAGATCATATTCACAATCCTCCATGTGCCTAGAAATTTTAGAATGAGTTCTTTGTATAAAAAGTACTTCATCTTGTGAAATAGTCCTTTTAAATTGAAGTTCTCTTGGTCTAGATATGATAAGTTACAAAAATGATTCTTTGTAGAATGTTGCAGTTTTCCACCTTTGTTTAAATATTTTCTTAAATATTTGAATAACTGATTCAATTTAGTGAGTTTAATGTTTTCTAATGAGACAGTAAATTACAATTATGATTTTTTTGCATTTTCTGTTTCTTATTTTGCCTCCATCTTTCCTGCCTTCAACTCTAAGTTTTCTTTTTTAATTAAAAAAATATCAAATAGAAAACAAATATCTGGTGTTTTTGTCAATGTCATGCCCTTATGTCAAGATGTTGAAAGGTATCTCTCCAAATTATTGTTCTGCTATAGTTATTTCTTTCAGAGAAGGCCTCTTGTATAGCTATTTGTTGAATTGTGTACCTACTGAATTAGTCAAAGCTCTAGCTAAAACCATTTTTTTCTTTACCTCTCCCCTCCCCCCAAACTTGCTTTTGTTATGTATTGGCTTGCTAATCCTTGTGTTGAGCAGTATCAGACATCACCTTTCTTGGGGGCAGTTAGTCCACTCTTCCGCTTTCTTTGTCAAAGGGCTCCCTTAATAGGAGAAGTCAACAGGGAGGACAAAAAGGACTGAAAGTTGTATTTAATCAGGGTCAGAGAGGTGGTGTTCAGAGTGACGGGCCCACAGGCAGGCTGGCCTTTTATGCTTGCCGACGCAGATGGTCCCAGAGCATTCAGCTAAGTGAAGAGAAAGCTGCCCAGTGAAAGCTATTGTAGGGTAGCATCGTTACAGTTGAGAAAGGTTGCCAGGGGTAACTAGAGAGTATCACCAGTATCGTGTGATCACTAGTCTGTGCCATTGAAAATGTTAGACTGAGGATTGTATTGGGTCCCTTGGCATCTTGATGTTCATATGTAAGCAGTATTAGCTTACATTAGTGTTTTTAATTTAATTTTTCTGTTTTCCTCCCTTTGTTCTTGCCTTGCCCTTTTTAGTACATAAAACATAGATTTATTTATATTTGTAATTTAAAAAAATCTGTTTCTAAAAGCGTATAGTTATTTAATAATATGTCTATTATAGTTTAGTATAAACTATACCAAATAGTTTAAATTTTTGCAAATACGTTGGATTTATGGAAATAGATCTAATATTTCCCATTTGAAGAGCTTGAAGTTGATTTTCCGTTCCTCTGAAAGTGACCCAGTATATCCGAGATGGATAAGTTTTTTTTTTTCTCTTCATGGTTTTAAGTAACATAAAAGAATATGTAGATATAAACTTGAGTCAAAAATTGTGACCAAGAGCTTCCAAATATTTATGAAATCTATTTTTAATTTTTTGCCAAAGGCAAAAGTAAATATATGCATCCCAAATGAGCCAGAGCCAAGTAGCGTAACAATCATTGGTCTTAATTTAATATACTCTAAATATAATTTTAATAGCCAATGTTGGAATTCTTTAATTTCAGCCTTTCTTATCATCTGGGTATTTTTTTAAAGTACTTATCGTCACATACAAAATGTAAACACATTAGTCTCCTGCACTCACTAGAGGAAAATGCATAGAGATTTCTATTTAGTGTAAACGTGAAATTTGAAGTGTAACTAAAATTCAAGATGAAATGATAACAGCATTGCAAATAAATTTTTTAAACTCAGATTACTAGTCAACCTAATTTAAGTTAGTTTTGTGCTAGCCAGAGCTGATTTTGGCTTAATACCTCTTACCCACCTGTTGGTATAAAATTGAGTGAAGACAAATCTAATACCATGTTATAATATGAACATTGGTATTTGAGAGCTAATAATCACCAGTAGAATTATTTTGTATGAAAGGTAGTGTAGTTTTTATTAGTCTGTTAGAAGTGGAGTCAGGCTTTTGTCAAAGTCTTTAATACTCCTATTTAAAAGATCATACTCTAAATTAATTTCAGACTATTACAGAAAAATCTCAAATTTATAAATTTTATAAAATCTGAAATTTATACTTATTTCCTTTTTCACCTTAAAATATGTCTGAGTCATTTTTATTTTAGACAGCTTATAGTCACTTCCATAAGTAAAAACATCTGTCACATTTGCCAAAAAAATGAGCAAATCTAGTGAAATTTCGAACAAGCTTGCTGATGTCCACAGTCATAAGTTATAGGAGGATTCCAGGAGGTCTACAGATAAGGCAACAAAGCACTTCATTGGAAAATTCAACTTTTATGTTACTTAAAAATCAACAGAGAATGTGATTTCTGTTTATTTCCTAAAAAAAAATGAAGAATAGTAACTAAATTGTGCTATCCTTTTATTATCATAGTTCTTTTTTTAAAGAATCATAGTATAAGTCGAGTGAAACAATATGTCTGTTAGTTTCTATCACTTATGGCGAAGGTTGGCTTTCAGGATTTATGAATAAGGATGGCAATGCCAAAACAAATTTTAATTACATTGCTTCTTTAATGAACCTTGGTGAGTCAAAGATGTTGTTATTGCAGTTTATGGCCATTCATCATTTTTATTCTTTTGATCCAGTTTTTCTGCTTCTTCATCTATATACATGATATAGATTTGTCTGAACACATGGTAACCTGAATGAACTTGAAGAATAAAAAAAACGAATTTAAAATTTACAGTTCATCTATTTTCATTTAAATTGACCATGTGATGTGAACATCTATATAGTGGGACCAGGGGGATTGACATCAATGGTTTACATTAAACTCCAACAGGGATTTCTTATCACTTTGGTCTTGGAGTCACTGCAGGTGACATGAATATGAAAAGAAATATAAAGTAAATATCTGTTGGTAATTATCTTGGTAAAGATTAAAAATAAAATTGCTTTTAAGATTCACAGGTATAGATATACATATCTTGCTTCCTTTGTATAGCTTAAAGTAGACTTTTTAAAGGCAGACTGTGAAGTTAAACATCCTGTCAACATATATTTTTAAAAAGTGTAAATTGAGTTATTGAATGTTTGCTTATATCTTTAGACTGGAAATCAGGTGCCGATAATCAGAAAACTGATATAGATTTTGCCGATTGTTTAAATTTTGCTCAGATATTAATCAAAGTCTCTCTTCTTTGATTCCTTTATTCTGTTAGTAATATGTGAGTATTATTGGAACTTTAATGATTGGGATATATAGCAGAATTCATTAATAACAGTGGGTCAGTAGAAGGTCTATCATTATATTTTAGGTATATGGGAGTTATGAAGAGAAAGTAGAACCAGAAAAATCATGGCTTATTTATTATAGTGAATGCCAATTGTATCAAAAACTGGCACATTTCCTCAATTTGAAAAATATTCATACCAACTACCACACATAGTATATACTCAAATCCTTGTTGAATAAGTAAATTTGGTTTAAGACAATAATTTTTAAAGTTGGCTGACAGTTAAGGGAAAGGGCTATGTTTAATGGGAAATTACTGCTTTTGTTGTTAAGTTACAAAGAATTGTGAAATTTTAAAATGCTGTTAACCTTTTATCTTTAGTTTTAATGTTATCTGGGAAGATTCAGCAGGCTCTGAAATTTTGAGGATCCCAGGTTCATTATTATGAATATCAATTGTTTTTTCAACAAAAGGGGGAGGAAAAGGAGGAATTATCATGACCAGACAGTTTCAAATGATAGAGTCGAGGAAAGAGCCCTTAAAAGGACTCAAAAGTTTGAATTTAAGCCCACTAATATGTGAGTTTATTACTTATTCATAAAAAGATGGTAATAACCTCTACCTACTTCAAGAATTATTATGTACTTGAAATTAGATAAAGGAGTTGCAAATGCTTCTTAAATTGTAAAGAGTGGTATGCAAATGAATGATGGTTCTAATAATCACCAATACTTCTCATATTGCTGCTGCTGCCCTATAACTAGTATCAGAACAGCCTGCTAATATGTTTATATTTTGGCATTCGCCAACATTGGGCATTTGAATTCAGCTGCTTCAGGAAAACAGATTATAAATAATTGAATAGATATTAATGGATGAGCATGGTAGTACTCTGTTCTTTGGAATCTGTATTGGTTACATATCATGCAGATTTAGGTCCTTGTCTTCATTCATTTCATCAAAATGGGACTAGATGACTCATGGTAGGTTCTATAATGCAAGTAAAGGAAGACTAAATGAGTGTGCTTCTTTGCCCAGCCAAATATTGTTGACAGTGATAAGGAAAAGATCTTGAGATCTTCGTAAAATCTTAAATTAATAAACACCACTGTAACATATATTTCCTTATATTTTCTTATAACATATATTTCCTTATTTCCTTCCATGTAACACATAGATCCTTCCAACAGATATTTTTAATTGACCTGTTCAGATCACCTCTAGCAGGTGACTTTTATTTTATTTATTTTATTATTATTTCTTATGAGCCTAAATTATATTTTACAACCTTTTCAGTTTTTTTAGTTTTGCCTTCCAAAGGTAAATCTCTGTTCTTGAAAATTACAGTTAATACATTTTGAAAGTATTGCATATATTTGTCCAGTTTAGCCTGTAAGTCAGATCTCTTATATCTGAATATGATTCCTCTGTATTGTATTCCAAAGCTTTGATTACTTTACTTTTACATTTTATTTTATTTTATTTTTAACATCTTTATTGGAGTATAATTGCTTTACAGTGTTGTGTTAGTTTCTGCTGTATAACAAAGTGAATCAGCTATACGTATACATATATCCCCGTATCTCCTCCCTCTTACATCTCCCTCTCACCTGCCCTATCCCACCCCTCTAGGTGGACACAAAGCACCGAGCTGATCTCCCTGTGCTATGCGGCTGCTTCCCACTAGCTATCTGTTTTACATTTGATAGTGTATATATGTCCATGCCACTCTCTCACTTCGTCGCAGCTTACCCTTCCCCCTCCCCGTGTCCTCAAGCCCATTCTCTACCTCTGTGTCTTTATTCCTGTCCTGCCCCTAGGTTCTTCAGAACCCTTTTTTTTTTTTTTTTTTTTAGATTCCATATATATGTGTTAGCGTGCGGTATTTGTTTTTCTCTTTCTGACTTACTTCACTCTGTATAACAGTCTCTAGGTCCATCCACCTGACTACAAATAACTCAATTTCATTTCTTTTTATGGCTGAGTAATATTCCATTGTATATATGTGCCACATCTTCTTTATCCATTCATCTGTCATTGGACACTTCGGTTGCTTCCATGTCCTGGCTATTGTAAGTAGAGCTGCAATGAACTGGTGACTTTTAAATAAGGGATGTTTTTCACAAATAAAATCATGGTAAGATGCCAATAGTGACAGAGTTTACTCACTCCAAACAGCAGCCTTATGGAACATGCCATTAAGATTCGTGAGTTAGCAGAATTTACAAATTATTATAGGTCATAGATCTTTGTGTTTCTTTCCAAATTGTCAAAAACACCAAGTGCCTTTTGGCTTTATATACTCTTTCTGCCTACAGCAGTGGTTCTCAAAGTGTGGTCTGTGGACCTTTGGGAGTCCCTGAGTGCCTTTCAGAGGATCTTCAGGATCAAATCTATTTTCATAATAATACTAAGAAGTTATTTGCCTTTTTTTTTTACTATGTTGACATTTGTACTGATGGTACAAAACCAGTGATGAGTAAAACCACTTGGCCCCTTAGCACAAAGCAAGGCAGTTGCACCAAACCATAATGTCATTATATTCTTCCATACCTCACAGTTTAAAAAAAAAAAAAAAAGTTGGTTTCACTTAAGAATACTCTTGATGGATCAATAAAAAGAATTAATTTTATTAAGTCTGAATGCATCAGTACATGTCTTTTAATATTCTGTATGATGAAATGGGAAGCGCACACAAAGTATAACTCAGTGAACCAGTATTTTCCATATGCCTGATATCTGATGTTACAAAATCAGCATGGATGAAAAATTCTTTCAAAGTGCAACAAGAGAGACCAATTTTAGATTTTACATAGTAACTAACCTTTGAGAAACTACCACTTGTTGGATTTGGTGTAGTGTTAAACATCAATATCCACAGTTACCTTAAGAGACTACTGAAATAGTCTTTATTTCCCTTTTTCAACTGCATATCTGTATGACGCCAGATCATCTTCATTTACTTCAACCAAAACAACATATCACAACCAGCTATGTTCTATTAAGCCAGGCGTTAAAAGCATTTCAGAAATGCAAAACAATGCCACTCTTCTCATTTCTTTCTATTTTGGAAAATATAGTTGTTTTTCATTGAAGTGTTATTTACATTAACATGTGATGGGTTTACTTATTGTTTTTAAGTGAGTTAAGAACTATTTAACATTTTTTCAGTTTTAACATCTAATATGGTAGATATTTATGGATATGACCCACATAAACAAATGCTCTTTGGGGTTCTTAACAATTTTATGAGTGTGTAGGGGTCCTGAGACTAAAAAATTTGAGAACTGTGAATCTATAGTAATGTTATTAAATCAACTACTCACAGCAAAATGCAAATAAAAAATGCTGAATACCTTTTCTACTTCTTGCCAGTTAGCTAGGATCTATAACCAGTGCTTGCTGTTTGAAAAGTTTAATATAGAGATTTTGAGATCAATGACAATTATTTTAATATTTCACAAATTACATGAACATTTTTTAAGGAAGAGGAATATAAAACTAAAATGACCAGAGGGTTTGCAAAGTGCAAGCAGTGGCAGGTAGAATGGTCTGGGTGCAAAACTGTCAGCAGAGCTGACTGTACAGACAGGGTTCATAGTTGTAAGCAATTGAAAGCGATTCTGGCTAATTTAAGCAGAAAAGGGATATTGGATCTCTCACAGAATTTCTGATAGGGTTGGATGAATAGACTTGGAGACTGTTTCTCCAGGAGTAATGCAAACCACCTTGCAAAGATGGTCCAGTGAAGATGCTGGTGTGGCTCAGCCCATGGCAGTGACTTGCACTGCTGACGTGACCAACACCACCGAAGCTGGATACCTAATGCTGCTGCTAGAACCTGGAGGAGGATGTAGCTGCTGACCCTCACCACCAAAAGGGATTTCACATGGTCTGTGCTGTGTCTTCTTGCCAGATTCCATTCAAAGAGTATGGCAGCTGTATCTTAATGGTGGAGGTGTGCAAGGGAAGAAGCAAATGTCTGACATTTTTACCTTCCCTAACTGGAGGCCAGCTATGCCTCATAAGATGAGGGCTTTCCCAAGCATAGAAAGGAGGTTCAGTTTCTGGGCAGTTTAAACACAAACAAAAAACCCTCAAACTACTTTTACTTATAAAGGAGATCCCACCTCTGTATTGTTGATTTAGGAAGTATTTATTAAATAACAACTGTGTGTAAATTGCCAAGATCTATCAAAGGTGAATGAGACAGAATAAATGTCCTTATAGTTCATTGCTTAGCAGGGGAAATAATGACTTGTACACAGATGATCAGAATACAAGGCAGACTGTAACAAGTACTATAGATAAACAGGTAAATTACTGTCACAGCACTTACCACCCTGTGCTTATAATTATCAGTTTATATGTGTATCTCTCCCACTAGAGTATAAACCATCAATGGCTTAATTATTTTTAAATTTTTATCAACTTATGCTTGCACATAACTTTGAAGAGTCAATAGTTTCCAGTTTTTGTTATGAAAAACAGCATTCTGTCATCATTCCCCACCACCATCGCCATTTCACCGTTCCTCAAAGTCAGTATGATCAGTTATTTCATCTGATTCTTTTAATGTTTACCTCTGTTGCTGTTAGTTACATTCTTGTACTGTTACCTCTTGATTTTTTCAGTTTTAGAATTTTCTATAGCCTTCTCACCATAGAAGATAAGATTTATCTTTCTCTACCTCCCTCTGCTCTCAGTGTTCTGCAGGCAGTCTTCCCATCTTCTGTTTATAATTGTCTTTTTGGTTAGATCAAATGGTGTTTACATTATTATGACTATAAAAGTGTTATTGGATAGCTAAATCATATAGATAAAGTCTTGAATTTTTCTTTCCTCTACTGTTCCTACCTTCCCCCACCCCACATTATTTTTTGGGTTTGTTGTTGTTTGCTTAGTTTTCCATGTACTTATCACTAAATCAACTTGGAATTCTTATTAAAATATCTAAAGCTCCTCCCAGTATGCTCACATACTTTGAAGTTTCCATCAGTTTTCATGTTTGGAGAAATTCTAACTGCTTTATCCTGGTCTTGTTGCCCTGTATACTAACTGGTGCACAGTATCGTTCTAGGATCTCCTTTCACTGTCATCCTAGGAATTCCTTTTGCTTTTCTCCTGTGGTAGAGTTTCTATTTTTACATCCCATTTCATCATCTTCCTTGATTTACTTACTCATTTTGAAGGAGTTCACCTCCAATAATGTCCTGAGAAAAGATGCAGAGGTAGAACTCTTAAGTTGAAAATGCTTTTCCTTCAGAATTTTGATGGCATTGCTCCATTGCTTGCTAATTTCCAGTATTTTTGTTGAGATGTCTCAAGCTACTCTGATTTCTGATCCTTTGAATGGTCTTTCTTTTTCTTAATCTCTGGAAATATGTAAGATTTTCTTTGTGCCTTGGTTTGGGATTTTTTTCATCTACTATATAGGGTACTCAGTAGACCCTTTCAGTCTGGAAATGCATGTCCTTCCTTTCTGAGAAATGGTCTTTAATTATTTCTTTGGTGATTTCCTCCCCTCCTTTTTCTTTGTTCACTTTTTCTAGAACACCTTTTTTTCATATATTGGACCTTCGGAATTGGTGCTCTGATTTTCTTAACTTTTTATTTTTTGCCACATTATCCATCTCTGTCTTCACGTTCTACTTTGTTGGAGATTTCCTCAGCTTTATTTTCCCACACATCTATTGAGTGTCTTATTTTTGCTATTGTGTTTTTTATTTTCCAAGAATGAGTGGTTATGTCTGTGTGTCTGTTATCTGAATGTTCTTTAAAGAGTGTGTGTGTGTGTGTGTGTGTGTGTGTGTGGAAAATTTAAATAATGGGAAAGATTTTGGGTTGTTTTAGTGATAGGTATGTAGAAAACTAAGTTAAAAAAAACAACTTGGGGGACTTGTACCTTATTATGGATACAGTATTTTATATCTTAGAGAATATTCATGATAATTTTAGTTTAATTTTTCTTATTTCTGAATAGTGTTTTTTCTCCAAGTTACCTTTTCTGGTTTTTTTTTTTTCTTTTGGTTTCTAGCTTTCATTCTAGGTGTTTATCAGATATTTGATAATCATTAGTTGTTTGCTCATGATTAAAAGTGGGATACTTAACAACTGACTGGTTGCTGAGAGTTTGTCAGCATAACCATCTAGGGAAATTTAGCTGAATCATTTTTCTGGGGAAACTCCTTTTTTTTTGGAGGGGGGCAACTCCTTATGTGAGCATCTTTAGGACTTTCTTCTAGGGCAGTTAGAGTTCTTGGAAAAGAGAAAAAGAGTATTTGGATCATCTGCCTGGAGAGCAAAGGCCTGGTTGACAGTGTTCTAGGAGGCAAGTGGGGGAAGAGGGCTGGAGATCTGAGAATCCATTATGTATATTTCCACTTAATCTTTCTGTTTCAGTTTATAGCCCTGCCCCCGATCTAGAGAACTTCCTTTTTACTTATTATCTCCAGAAAATAAATTTCCAGTCATTTGCTGAAGTAGAGAAAAGGCAGTCACACAGTTGCATGGAACGGGGAGAGTAATTTGGAGGGCATTTGACTCTTTAAACTCCTTTACTGTCATTTTAGTGAGATTTGGGGAAGGAGCAGCAATGTATGCATATGTTAGTCCTGCATCTTTATCTGAAGCACCTAGACTTTATATCTGTGCCTCCACAGCATTAAGTATAGTGCAAGCACATAGTAGATAATACATGTTTGAATGAACGATGAGACTGTGTCCTGAAGGCTAAATAAGTTACTGATTCATTGCTAAGTCTTGTGGTGCTATGGGAATGAGTCTTTTTGGAGCCTCCCTTCAAGATAAGGATGTGGCATATGCTATAGGAGCATTCATATAAACCAGTAGAAATTCAAAGGAATAAAGGACTGTTTTTTTTTTTTAACATCTTTATTGGAGTATAATTGCTTTACAATGGTGTGTTAGTCTCTGCTTTATAACAGAGTGAATCAGTTATACATATACATATATCCCCATATCTCTTCCCTCTTGCGTCTCCCTCCCTCCCTCCCACCCTCCCTATCCCACCCCTCTAGGTAATCAGAAAGCACCGAGCTGATCTCCCTGTGCTATGCGGCTGCTTCCCACTAGCTATCGATTTTACATTTGGTAGTGTATATATGTCCATGCCACTTTCTCACTTTGTCCCAGCTTACCCTTCCCCCTCCCCGTATCCTCAAATCCATTCTCTAGTAGGTCTGCGAAGGACTGTTTCTTGATGGGAAAAATCAAGGAAGGGATCCTGAAAGGAGGTATCATTTGAGTTTGGTCTTAAGGCATGGACAGAAATTTGATAGGTTAGCAAAGCAGACAGAGGAGCGTAAAGTGTGGAGTAGCATGGGAGTAGTAGGAGGTACAGCTTTAAAATAGATTAAAACCTAATTTAAGGTGAGGTTGGATAGCTGATCCTAAAATTTTAGGCTTTATTTATGTTCTAGCAGTAGTTAGGTATAAGAGGCCTTGGATGAGAAACTGATCTGATTAAAGTTTTATTGCAAATTGGAGGACTCAAGAGCCCTGATATCATGATGTAATGGAGGATATCTGATTAGACCCCCTCTCCATAGCTCTGAGCAAGTTGCTTTCATCATGACTTGGAGCAGTATGCTTTACTTCTTTGTTCCTCAACTTCTTCAATTTTAAAATAGGGTGATTTTTACATCAGAACGTGTTCTACCTGTCTTGCAGAGGTTTTAGTTTTAGGAGTATTAGATGAGATGATGTTAAAGGTATGTGTGAGGGAAGATCTCTCTTCCCAGTAGAGGGTTATGAGGACTTTGTCTAGGATGATCAGAGTGAGTATGGGGTTAAGTCACAGATCGAGGCATATCGAAAGAGATCCAGTGAGACTTAATGATTCATTGAATTTAGGGAATAAAGTGAAATTAGTTCAAGATTATTATGAGGGTAACAGATTGGAGGGATTGGGGAGAAAAGTGTAAAATGGGTGCTTAAAAATCTGGGCCTTCGAGATCAGGATTATAGGATTGGGAATCATAGCACAGAGGTTAGAATAGAGAAAGGTGGCCAGAGATATATACAGTTAGGACAAAACAGGTAGGGAGAACATGGATGTATGTTTAAGGTTGGCCCTTGAGAAGCAGAGGAGTTTTGCAAGGTAGTAGCCAAGCCTTGAGAAGAAGTAACTATTACTGGATTAGCCTTCCAGGGTAATACGTAATTTGTGGGACTCAGTGCAAAATGAAAATGAGAGACCCTTGTTCAAAAAGCAGGAAAAAAGTACAGTTAAAGATACTAATATTTAACACTTTTTCCTTTAAATAAATAGGGGTAATAGCAATGCATGAGTAACAATATAAAGTTACAAATTACAAAAATATTGAGGGTTTATGATTTTAATACTGTAAGTAGTAATACTTTATCAATGTGATATCTTGATCAGTTGTGATTTTTCTGCCTTGCTTTTCTGCAGATTCATTTTTTAGGTCATCAAAATTTATACTTTTAGCAAGTTCATTTTTAATTGATACAATTGAAAGTAATGGTCACTTTCAATTACAAATAATTTTTGATAATTTTCTATTTTTTAAAAAATTTATTTTATTTTTGGCTGCGTTGGGTCTTCATTGCTGCACGCAGGCTTTCTCTAGTTGTGGCGAACAGGGGCTACTCATCATTGTGGTGCGCAGGCTTCTCATTGTGGTGGCTTCTCTTGTTGTGGAGCATGGGCTCTAGGCGGGCGGGCTTCAGTAGTTGTGGCACAGGGGCTTAGGTGCTCTGCAGCATGTGGGATCTTCCCGGACTAGGGCTTGAACCCATGTCCCCTGCATTGGCAGGTGGATTACTAACCACTGCGCCACCAGGGAAGTCCGATAATTTTTAATTTTGAGAAGGGTCCTTTTGCTGATGTAATTGTTACTGGAGTTATTAAGAACATTTTATAGGCTTTGACAACAGTGGCATACATTTCAGATAAATTATTTCAAAATATAAACTTTAGAACATCTAGAGCTGATGATTTTTACAGAACAATTTTTCTTAAAATATTTAACTTTATATGAATCAACTTTTGTGAATTTAATTTTAAATGTAAATTTATACATTGGCATTTAAATATTTCCTCTGCCATTTCTTATAACTTGTGGAGTACAAGCAACCAAAAGTGGCTGCATGACTTGTATATAATTCAAAATGCCTGATAATGTATTCTATCGCTATATCTTCAATTATAAGGAAAAATTAATTTTAAAATTGTTCTGCATTAATAATTGGTTCATCCAAAGCTTCATATGAAAATAGTGTTCTTTTCCATCAAATGTGACAATCCTTAATTTCTCTTGTTTTAAGCCTGTGGGAATTTACTTTGCATTGTTACAACAGTTTTCAAAACTAAATTTGTAGAAGTGTAATAACTCCCTAACATGTTAACATCCATGTATATGCTTTTACTTTGCAATAATCTGCTGAAAGAGTTTACTGTCTAAGCATTGGCACATCCTGTCCTGGCACTCACGCTGGAAAGTTAATATTTGTGCATATTCTCCTGGGACAGGTTTCAGGGACAGATGGGTAAGCTGGCTTTCCACTGCATATTCCCATGAAGAGCCCCTCCTCTTTCCTGGGGCCACTGCCACCATTGCTACTGGCACTGTGGGCTCAGTCCTGGCTGACCCTTGAGTGCCTTGTGGTACCCTGGACTGCCGTGGGTATGCACATTTGGGCTGGGCAGCCACGGCCAACTGCTTGGTGCATACGCTTACACTTGGCATATTTCCTCTGCTGGTGTTCCATTGTCCCATTGGTCTTCAGTTACAAACCACAAGTTCAAAGTTAAAATTATTAAGAATTTCAAGATGGAAACAGCAGAGCATTCAACCAAGCACAGGCCCCTTCTGAGAGCAGGCTCCTGTGCGAACGTCAAGGTGCACACCCAGTAAACTGTCCCTGTCCAGTTTTACTAAAGAGTTTGCTGCCAAACTGCCTTCAGATTGAGCTGTTCAGGATTTCCCTAAGATGAACTATTTGACTTTAATTGAACCTCTGCACTCATTGGGGGAAGAGACATGGCTGTTTTCATGCAGGTGTTGGCTGAGTTTCCTTTAAGAACTTAAGTGTCCTTAGTGGAGACTTGCTGCTCCACTGGGGGCCTCATGGAAGATGAACTCCCTAACAGCCAGAACTATAACTTTTTAATCATTCGGGGGTTCTAAGAGGCAGGCCTTTGCAGGGGAATATAGACAAATTACTCTGTTGATTTAGTTTGCTGTGTTTTATTATTTATCTTTCTTTTAGTTACCATTTGAATTTTTAAATTTTTGATCTCCTTTCTTTTTTGGTTAAAGGGAAGGGACTATGGATTATTATTTAGTTCTGATCCCTGGTGACTTGATTAATTATGGATTCTTACATCACCTACTGGTCTTCAGTGCTAGTAACTAGAGTTTTGGCAGTTGCTGATACCATAGTTCTTCCCTGTTAGTCTTGTACCCATGTGAGAAAGATTTTTTTTTTTTTTTTTATTATACCTCCTTCTTTTTTTTTTTTTTTTTTTAATTTTATAGCTACTTTATTTATTTATTTATTTATTTTTGGCTGTGTTGGGTCTTCAGTTCGTGCGAGGGCTTTCTCCAGTTGCGGCAAGTGGGGGCCACTCTTCATCGCGGTGCGGGGACCGCTCTTCATCGCGGTGCGCGGGCCTTTCACCATCGCGGCCCCTTCCCGTTGCGGGGCACAGGCTCCAGACGCGCAGGCTCAGTAGTTGTGGCTCACGGGCTCAGCTGCTCCGTGGCATGTGGGATCTTCCCAGACCAGGGCTCGAACCCGTGGTCCCCTGCATTAGCAGGCAGATTCTCAACCACTGCGCCACCAGGGAAGCCCGAGAAGAAAGATTTTTTAAAGAAGACAATCAAGAAAAATATCTTCAATAGCCCTCATTATTATTTTTTCTGCTTTAAAACTGCAACAATATTATTTATTTATTTTAAAATTAATTTTTATTGGAGTATAGTTGCTTTACTGCAACAATATTTTTAGAGGAAGTTTCTCTAACTAAAATACCTTTTGTCTTTGTTAAAATGGACAAGGGTCAAAACCATCAGTGTGTATGAAAGGTGAAGAAGTCAAAGTCAACCCACAGACCCCCGTTTACACTCAGCTGTTTCTTTGCTTCCCACAGTGTGCTTTCTATATTGTAAAACAACATCTTCAGTGAGCTAGGACTGCAGCTACTCCTTCATTCTCCCCCTATCCCCTTACATTTGGCCAAAATAATTATATAAGAACTCCCCTTAACTGATGTGCTACAGCTATTCCTGTGACAGCAATAAGTTACAGGTGAGCAAGATACTGATTCCCTCTGTCCTCAGGGTGGCCTGGCAGGACCTGGGGACATTTGGAGCTTCTGGGCTAGCAGTCTAACTGAAATTAGACTGCCCCCTCCTCCATTTAACCTAATGTGCTGTGTAACATCATTTCTTTGGACACCATGACCTGAAAAGGGCTTGGAAGTACTGCCTTTAAACCTCAAATCAAGAAATTCACCAAGGAAATGAAATTCCATGTTTAAACAATTTTTAACCATTTGTGTAATTAGTATTGTCTTTGTTCTTTTTCAGTATTCTCATTTTATTTAAGTTAAACATCTAAACAACAGGTAATACACTGATGAAAATAAGAAATATTAAGAGACTTAAAGTCTAGTTACTTTTCTTCCAGTTATTGTGTATAGGAACCAAAATTTTGTAGTAAGTGAGGGGCTATGCCTCTTAAAAGATAAAGAAAGAAATTACTTGGCTCTGGACGCCGAGATGTTTCACCCCCACCACTCCTTGAGTGGATTTCAGCCAAAAAGAAGAAGAAACTCATGCCAGTCTGTACAGTCTCCTAACATTCGAAAAGTTTCAACCCTTTATCATTCTTTTGATGAAAACCATACAGGTCTATTTGATCATGGCAGTCCTTTTTTTTGCCAATACAAATCTTCAAATTTATGCATGCAACAAAGACTATAAACAGAATGTATTTCAAAGATAGGTATAACTCAAGAGGAAGTACTGGGTTTTGAAATAGGTTAATATAAGGAGGTGATTTTTTTTCCCACATCCTTTGGTGTATGAGATAGTACATTTAATTGCATTCATTGTGTTTTTATGAATTTATTTTGGTAAAAAGTTTGGATACCTGAAAACTTAGATAAATTCTAAGAAAGTAGTTATTTACAAAAAGTGCATTGGAGTATAAAAAGATAGTAAATCTACACTAGTCATAATGACTGTAATTGAAAAAAAACAAAATAATGACTGTAATTGCCAGCTCTGTTTATTCTGTTTATCTGAGAGGGACAGGAACTTTAGCTTCATCTTATCTTATGAACTCCAATTTGCTTATCAGAAATTTTTCTTACTAGCTACTTGTTGTAATGACTTATGCTATTATACTTTATCTGTTGTTTAGAATTTTTAATAGTAGTATCTTCTTCATTTGAATATGGAAAGTGTAACTAAGGAAGAGTATCCCCTTGATGACAAATTCGCATCTTAACTCACAGCTGCAGTGGTGAGCTGCCCTCTCCTGGTCATCTGTGCCATCTAGAACTCCCAGTGGGTCCTAGGAAAATCATTTTTTGCCAGATAAATAGATGTTTTAATTGTGTCTTTGATACCAACATTATCCTATTTTGTGACTCTGCAGCTTTGTAAAGCTGTGTTGTAGTTCCTTTTCATCTCTTAGAAAAAGGCATTGTTGACAGAAAAGATGGGGCCATCTTCTCTCTCTCTCCCACGTTCTCATGGACATTCTTCCCACTTGAGATTTTTGCCTATTACTTCAGTCTCAGTGGGCACAATCTGTGCTGTTTCTTTCTTAACTAAATTCTTAAGATTTACTTTGAAGATGTTCCTTAGTATGTTCATCCCTCCTTAGGAAAAAAGATTTTCAAAACTACTTAAATAAGTGGATTAACCAAGATTTTTTTTTTAAGTACATTTTATTTATCTATTTTAAAATTTTATTTATTTATTTATTTTTGGCTGCATTGGGTCTTCGTTGCTGCGCATGGGCTTTTCTCTAGTTGTGGAGAGCAGGGGCTACTTTTTGTTGCAGTGTGCAGGCTTCTCATTGCGGTGGCTTCTCTTGTTGTGGAGCATGGGCTTCAGGTGCGCAGGCTTCAGTAGTTGTGGCTCACGGGCTCTAGAGCGCAAGCTCAGTAGTTGTGGTGCACGGGCTTAGTTGCTCTGCGGCATAGGGAATCTTCCTGGACCAGGGCTTGAACCTGTGTCCCCTGCATTGGCAGGCAGATTCTTAATCACTGCACCTCCAGGGAAGTCCCCAAGGTGGTCTTTTCATGGAAGATATTTCTTACATATTTGCTTAAAGATGGGCTTTGAATTTTCCCTACTCCATTTAATAATTTCATGTTGGAGATGATTTTACAGATGATTCTTATTAAAACCAGTGCTTCTGTTTTTAGTTTCTAATTCTAGATTCTTTGTGTCTTATTTCTTATAAACCCATCCTTACTTATGTTACACTCCAGGTTTGTAAACCTGTGTGATTAGCGTCAACTTTGGTGCTCACCAAGACTATAATAGAATACTATTATAATGCTATATACTATAATACAGAATACTGAACAGAATACATTTTAGCATTTCGCTTCCTCATTGAAAAATAGCAGTTTATTCCTGCTTTATTTTTTGATTTACCAGATCTTTCTATATACTCTTTTATTTCATATTTTCAAAAGAAAAATTTAAAAAACCTGGTTTTTATTGTATTTTCCAGTTAAATTTGTAGCTTGTTACTAGTTGATATTTTTGTGTAAGACTTTTTATGACATATGTTGTTTCTAAAGTTTATATACATTTTAATAACTCAGTATATCTCATTTTTTACTAAGGAAACATACTAATATCATATATTCTCCTAAAAATCCTACATCAAAAGATTAGAGATGGAAGTCTTTAAACCTTTTCATTTATTAGTCATTTTAACTTTCAGGTCATTTTATGTAATCTTTTTTACTTGGCCAATTTCATTGTGTATTATAAATATACATTTGGAGAAGACTATAGGTGCAAGGATTAATTTGGATATTTGAAGATTCCTTCAGGAGTTAGCTAGAATTTATTTCCATTTTCAAGTAAGAACAAAAAACTTAGCCAATTAGTTCAGATCTGAGAGATTTTAAGACCCTAATCCATACTTTATAAGACCCTAATCCATAGTTATTTTTAAAAAGCAGATTATTGAAAGGGTAACTTTTAAATTTAGAAAACTTGAAAATCTGGTCAAAATTGTGGGAAGTAATTGTTCACAGCAGGAAGAGATCATGCCACTCCATCTCCCAACTAGTCTATATTGTCTTAGTGAAGATTCATACATAGTTAAGACCTGACATGAGCTTGGTGACCATGGATAAATGAGAGCCCAAGATTCTTTAGCTGATATATAAAATCTCTTCTTGTCATTGATGATGAAATTATTTAAACATTTCAACACCTGATTTTGAGCCCCTGCTATGTTACTTACTAGTTTTGTGACAAACTTCTCAGTTTCCTTTATAAAATAAAAAATGCTAATCCCCATAATGGATGCTTGTGAAGATTAAATTAAGAGTATTAAAAGCAATTTTTAAACTGTTAAATGGCACACAAATGTAAAATGGTATTACTTGCAAAAATAAAAATGTACTTAAAATTTTTTTTTTAATCTCTGATTTCTGTTGCTTAGGAACCCTTCAATGTGCTATTTTCTTTAGACCTCTCCATGACAGTCTTGAACTCTCATCAGAGAAGAAGAAATTGCCTGTGAAAAGGGGTGTTAAAAGACATATGTTTGCGGTACAAAACCCGGCTCTTCTAATGTTTAGGAGTTAACTTGTAACAAAACAAGCATATTCCTGCATTTGAGTTTGTATTTCTGAATTGTGTGAGGCAGTGTAGGGTATAGGATAAATTTGGTAGCCTAGGAAACCTGTATCCCATCAGGAGAGAAAACAGATGTTCTTCCTCCTGGTAAAGAACTACAGCTATCCATTTAGCAATTATGAATCTTTTCCCTAGATAATGCCCTTGAGAAAGGAGTGTTTCAGGCAGGATCAAGAAACACACGACTATTTTTTTTTTTTTTTTTTTTTTACTGTATGGGACTGAATCTTCTTATATTTGCCTTCTTCTTTTCATGCCTCCAGTTTAAAAAAGGTAGGTAAAGGGTCCTGTTTGAATCATGTGACTACCTTAAGGACTAAAATCTTTTAATTCTTAGGATCAGCGAGTGGAAGACATTGTCAAAGATCTTGAAAGAAAGTTCCCCATTCCTTCCATCCCCAATCCAATTCAGCTTAGTTGTTTCTAGGTGTGTTTTTATTTACCATTTTCTGATTTTGAGGTTTGATGGAAATGGTATTATTCAAGTCTTGTATATGTTTCTCTGGAAAAGGCCAAATTCTATCGATTCTACTTAGATAATGCTCTGCCTCTTTTTTCTTCCCCATGCTACCACTGTGGTTGAAACACTTATCTCTTACCTAGACTATTATAATGATAATCTGTCACTTTGCTACTTTTCTCTCCTTAAGTTCCTTCCACAACGCTGTTGGACTGATCTTCCTACAATAGATATCATCATGGCTTTCCCTTTTTCAAAGACCTTCAGTGGCTCCCCATTGCCTATGAAATTAAGCATAACCTGTTCAGCCTAGAATTTAAGCCCCTCAGTGATCTGGCTCTAGTATATTTTTCCAATCTATATGCCATAGCCGTCTTTCCCATAAGCCAAACCGATTCTTCTATATTTCTCTGCCTCTTTGTTCATCTTCAGATCAATCCCTCGTTCTGGGGTGCCTTTCTCTCACCCCCTCCCAAATCCCTGCTTGTTGAAATCCTACCTCTTCCTTAAGATCTTGCCATCAGGCCACTTTCACATCTTGAAAGTCAGACTTTAGAAGAAGAGTAGGAACTGTTACTTTCTGTAGCAATATGATAAAAATAATACTCTTAATTCCTTTTTTAAACTGAAAAGATTGAACCTGTCTCATTTATATAGTTCACCCAAGAAAATAGGAATGATCTTCCCAAATGTAAATGCTTAATATGTAAAGTTTCATTGTCTTTAAGAAAAGTTTTTTTTGGGAGGGTGACATGTCAGAATATACATTTATTACAATGAGGAGAAATCAGAGTGTTTTCATACAGTTTAATTACAGATTGGTAGAAAAAGTACAAAACCACAGATTAACAATTCTTAGGTAATATATTAGAAACTATATTCCCAAAATTATGATTAATATTGAGCAACTTAAATTCACCATCTTATAAAGGAGAATTTGTAGATTCCAAATAATAGAATTAGAAAACTTTGAGTATGATATGGATAGATTATCTTTCCTATTACACAGAATGAAATAAAACTGCTAACCAATGTATGCGTTTTCTAAAGGCAGATTTTGTTCTCCATGCTGCTTAGGTATCATAATAGAAATGGTTGTTGCCATTAGCTTGCATCCAAAGCAAAATTCATAGCCTGCCAAGGCTCTAGGAGGTACCATTACCTTGTAGTTTATGTAAGTATCTGTAGAGTAACATATACCTTGTTTGGACAGGAAGGTCTTTCAGCTTAGATTAGAGTGTGTGAACAATAAAGACCTATGTGTTCTTTAATTTGGGAAACTTTTCTTACTGGGAAGAAAGATAGTTCTGAACGTTAGGCAAACTTTAAATTCCCCATGCATCTACATACAACATTTTCAGTGATACCATCAGCCAAAGGAGCCAGTGAGTTTTCCAGACATGGCCACCAAATCTCAAACTGGAATAAAAAAGAATAACTGGCCACATACATATTCTGCAGATGTTTACAGTTCTCAGTAAAGAGAGGAGAAAAGCCTCCTTCAGAAACCTGAGAATAGCAATTTGGCACTGGAAAATTGGGAGTCCATGGCCACCTTCTTTCTCACTTATGTGCTTACATTCCATTTCAAAACAACCAGCCCAACACTTTCACATTTTGTGGGCTGGTGTGTGTGTGTATGTAATCTTTTAAATTTTTTATTTTGAAATATATCAGACTTAAACAAAAAATTCCTATGTACCTTTCACCCAGCTTCCCAAATTGCTGACATCTTACCTCCATAGTACAATTCACATAATCAGGAAATTAACAGTAATATAATACTAACTAATCTATCAGAATTTATTCAAATTTCATCAATTCTATAATTAACATTCTTTTTCCAGACCTGGATTGATCTGGGATCCAGGGTTACATTTAGTTGTCATAACTTCATAGTCTCCTTTAGTCTGGGACAGTTTTCTTCTTTGTCTAAAAATCTTGCCACTTTTAAGAGTACTAGCCAGTTATTTTATAAAATGTCTTTCAGTTTAGGTTCGTCTTATGTTTCCTCATGATTTAATTTCACCTGTGCTCTTTTGCCAGGAATGCCATGGGACACCATAGTGTCCTTCTTAGAAGCACACAAATAAATAGGATATTTATACTCTCATTACAGAAAAAAAAATTTTTAATATCGAGAAACTGAAATCTTAAAAATTAGTGAGTCTTAATTTAAGTATTTTTAAAAGGTATCCTGAAAACTCTAGGAATATATAATTGTGTTTCTGAGAAATCAAATTATGATACAGGAAGTGTATTTGATTTTACTGCTTTCTGCTCATGAAAAAGTTATCTATCATTTTGTTTTCTATAACAGCGGTAGTGGGAATTTTCCCATTTGTTACTCAGAAGATAATGATAGGAATATATTGGAAAATAAAATTTGTAATTAATTAATAAAATGTAAGATCTTAGTAGGAGAGGGGCATCATCTCATTAAAAAAATGGTTTCATTGACTTTATGAAGCTGGATGAACTGGCAAATTGATTATTTATACTTCCTTCAAAAGTATGTAATTTAAAAAAAAAACAGTATGTAATTTAAAAAATAATTATTCTGTCTTCAGAAAAATGACTGTTGTTTGTTCCTATACCCTATCATGTACAAAAGATAGCCAGCATATTTTAATTCTTAGGTCACATCAGATTTAGAAAAGAAATTATACCACACTGAAAGAAAAACACCTTATTTTTACTGATTTCTTTGGAAGAGGATTAATCTTTGCCTAGTCTCTACTAAATATAAGCATTTATAATCATTACTGAAAAATCAGATTGTTCTGCTTGAAAATAACTGAGCCTGTTTCCCATTCCTATAAATGGGGAAAATTTTAGTGCATTACACACCCACCCCCAAAGCCCTCAGTTTCCTAAAATGTAACTAAAATACGGTAAAATGCCTATATCTATGAAACATGATCATGTTGGGAAGTAAAATGGAAAAATTAGCATCCTGATCATAAAGCAATTAATATAATTGTTAACAATGGTTGCTTTTAATGTAGTAGCATGTACAGTTTCCATGCCATACCATAGACATTATCTTTACAATATGCACATCAAATAATAAACAGCAATAACTAAATTTGTTAGAAAAATGCAGATACAAGTTTACTGTGAAAAACAAGGCACCTTTCTGTAATGAATTGTCACTCAAGGGAGGTGGAGCTTCAAGAAAGTTAAGGAGAGAAGGAGTGTTGAATTAGCCACTTTCACTTGTTTTAAGAAATGATGTTGTGGCCAAAATGGGCAAAGAAGGGAAAAACTATTTCACACAGACTGTGAAACCCAGGTGAGCTAATGTACAACTGTAGCCTTCTGAACAAGAAGGTTTTGAAAAATCACTGGGGGAGGTAGTTAGTGCTTTAGGGTGAAAATTACAAAAAGGAGGTTTACACCCTGTTGTTTCATTTGTGATCTCTTTGTGGTGTTTTTTTTTTTAATTTTTATTTATTTGTTTATTTATTTATGGCTGTGTTGGGTCTTCGTTTCTATGCAAGGGCTTTCTCTAGTTGCGGCAAGTGGGGGCCACTCTTCATCGCGGTGCGCGGGCCTCTCACTATCGCTGCCTCTCTTGTTGCGGAGCACAGGCTTCAGACGCGCAGGCTCAGTAATTGTGGCTCACAGGCCTAGTTGCTCCGCGGCATGTGGGATCTTCCCAGACCAGAGCTCGAACCCGTGTCCCCTGCATTGGCAGGCAGATTCTCAACCACTGCGCCACCAGGGAAGACCCTCTTTGTGGGGTTTTTGATGTTTGATACCAGTTATATTTTGAAGGTAGCTTGAGACTTTTCACATACAATTTGAATTTAGGGACAATAAATTCAAATTTTCCTGTGTAAACGTTGGTCAAAAAGTATTATATTAAGAGATAGAAGTGTTCTGTCCAGAAGACATCCCATGGGATATGCCTGTACATTTAATTTATCCATTCAGACACAGTTTGGGAAATAAGTCATAAGGTTCACTAATCGTCAATATTTCTTGGCTAAGATAATTAGTATAATATCAAAGAAGTCGGTGGTCATCTATTTTGATGACCTGTTTTGATCCTTAGAGACGGAGCTATGGTTAAGGTGAGATAAATCTAACGTAGTTTACTGTTGTCATCATGTTACTAGCCAAATTGATGTACTCAGACCTAGAATAAACCTTGCTCTTTTTCTCTACTCCTTGTCTTTAACATTTCCTGTTGCTAGAAATGTTCTTCCCTTTTCTGTCTTTGACTCCTTTTCATCAAATTGCATCTTCCGCTTGAAGATGAAGATTTCCTCTCTATTTACGCAAGTCTTTCCTTCTCTCAACCTTACTAACATTTCTTATAGGGTAGTACCATTCGTTTAACTTTCTTCATGTACTGGTTTTGTCTTTATCATTTTGTGTGTGTTACTTTGTGCCCCAACTTGATTGTAAGTTCCTCAGAGCAGAAACTGTGTTTTAGACTTTTTGTTCCCCACAGGGCTTAGCACAGCAAACTCTTTGTGAATATTTTGTAAAAACTCTTAGTATCTCTAAAGTGCTCTCAGAACAAACAGGCCACTATTACAAAATAATGAGAGCTTACTGATAAACCGTATTTCTCTACCTGGTCAGTAAGGTAAAGTATACATAGGTCGCAGACCTATCAAGTGTTTATTTGCAGAGAAACAAAGTAGTAAACTTCAAAAGTCATGAATGCCGTCTTGAGCCCTGTCCTCCTCCCATCAGAAAATCAACAGAATTTCTGCTGCTTTAAGGGGCTAATCCTGTCTCTTAACCATGAAACTCTATAGTTGTCAATTCTAGCATCACTGTCAGTACCCTATTTATTTGGTCTTTCAACAAATGTATTGAGTACTAACTGTGTGCTAGATTGGGGATACAAAATGAACCAAACTGCTGTGAAAGAAAGATAAAACAGTGCTATGAGAATGTGTAATGGAGATCCTAACCAAGTATGGGGGCCAAGGGACTGTTTCGTGGGTGGTATTTAAGCTGAAAGCCAAAAGATGAGTAAGAATTAATTATTTGAAATAGTGGTATGAAAATTGTTTTGAGCCAAGGAAATAACATGTGCAAGGGTCCTCTAATGGAAGGGATAATGGCTCGTTTTCTGTCCTGAAGTAAGGCCAGTGTGGCTTGAAGGCAGAGTGTGGAGAGAGCATTCAGAGTGAGATGAGACTGGAAAAGTAAGATCAGAAATTGCAGACATTGTAGGCCATATTAAGGTTTTTGGTCTTTATTTTTAAAGCATTTGGAAACTGTTGAATTGTGTAAAGCAGGGGTTACAGGATCAAATTTGCATTTTGAAAAGATCTCTAAGCTGCAGGATGGAAAATTGGCCAGAAGGCCTTGAGTAGAGGCAGAAAGACCAATTAAGTAGCTATTACAGCATTTCAGGAATGAAATGTTGCTAACTTAGGTTAGTGAGGTGGCAGTCGAGAGAAAGAACTGAATTTGATATAATTTTAGGAATTAAAATCAACAGAACTTGGTGAGGAATTCTACATAGGAGATGAAGGAGAGGAAGACAACAAAAACAACTGCCAGGTTTCTGATTTGTGCACTGCATGTATGGGCATGCCATGTACTAAGATAGGAAACACTGAGGAGGGACCAGTTTTAGGAACGCAAGTTTGGCTAGGAACATGTTGAGTCTGAGGTACCTAGGCAGTTGGATTTACAGCAGTGGTCAGATCAAGAGAGGCTTATCTGTGAATCATAAGCATAGCTAGTTAGTCTCATTTAGACTTTTTAGCTATTGAGAGAGAGTATAGAACTGTGTGGTGTAATATGGTAGCCACTAGCTACATGTGGCTTTAAGTACTTGGAATGTGGTTAATCTGAATTGAGACATGCTATAGTCTAAAGACAGCATGAAAAAAGATGGTAAAGTATGTCGTTGATAGTTTTTTATATCGAGTACATGTTGAAATGATCTTTTAGATAATTGGGCTAAATAAAATATATTATTAAAATTAATTTAACCTGTTTTTACTTGTTCAATGTGGCTACTAGAAAATTTTAAATTACCTGTTTCACATTTGTGACTTGCATTATATTTCTGTTGGACAGTGTTGGTATAGAGAAGCAGGTTTAGGAATGGAACTTGAGATATCCCAAAATTTAATGTCTCTGTAGTATCAGAATGGTCAGGTTCTTGATGTTTCATTAGAAAAGATTCAGATGTACTACATACATATAAAATTATAACGCTGAAAAGACCTCCTAGGAATTTTACATGCTTCAACATATAATAGTTTTTTTCTCCCCACCTCACACTGAAAATAGTTCCCAATAACCAAAAAAAGGGGGGGGGCATTGATTTCATTTCTACTTGATTTTGAAGAAACAGGGATGACTCTTCCTATATGACTTGAATTTTAAAGAAACACTTAAATGTGTCAGTCACATGAACTGTTCCTCAGTGTACCTAAAGAGAGGATGTTTGGTTACTTCAGAGAGGTGAATTTTACATTCAAAGAAGTATTGGAACTAATAAATGAAAAAGGAATAGTTTAAGCACCACCATTTTGCAAGCCCTAATGAAGTAATGGATTTAAAGAATTATCAATGGCTCTAGTTTGACGAAAAGAGACAACCAGACTTTATGTGCCTCTTCAGAGAAGAACACAGTATTACCTACAAGTATTATTTCTTTAAAAAAAAAAAATCTGAATGTGATCAAGCTTCTAGACCTAACTAACAGTTTATAAGAAATACAAAGAATGTGGTACCATGAAATACAATACAGTCATCAAAATCCAGAATATAAGAAACTCTGTAGTATAAATACCTCATTTCTTTAATAAATAATTACAAAGAAAAGGGGAGAAGTGGAATGAAGAGAGGAAATATGGGAGGGAGAAACCATAGATTTAGAGAGTCTTAAAAGAAATATTGATTTATTACAATGGACATTTTTGGATCTTGTCTTATTTATGAGATAATTATGGAAATTTGAATACTGATGAATTTGATTCTGGTGGATTTTTTAAAAGTATGTTATTGGTATTACAGTTAAGTTTTTTTCTGTTGTTTTTTTTTTTTAATTTTTATTTATTTATTTATTTATGGCTGTGTTGGGTCTTCGTTTCTGTGCGAGGGTTTTCTCTATTTGCGGCAAGTGGGGGCCACTCTTCATCGCGGTGCGCGGGCGTCTCACTATCGCGGCCGCTCTTGTTGCGGAGCACAGGCTCCAGTCGCGCAGTCTCAGTAATTGTGGCTCACGGGCCTAGTTGCTCCGCGGCATGTGGGATCTTCCCAGACCAGGGCTCGAACCCGTGTCCCTTGCATTGGCAGACAGATTCTCAACCACTGCGCCACCAGGGAAGCCCCTACAGTTAAGTTTTAAAGGGACCTTATCTTTTAGAGATAGTATGCTGAAATTTTTAGATGAAATTATATGATGTCTGGGATTTGCTTAACAATAATTCAGTAGGGGAACAGGGGAAGGGATATAGAGAGAGAGATGGTTAGGGATATAGGTGAAATAAGATTGGTCATGACTTAATAATCATTGAAGCTGGATCCATGGAGTTTCTTTATACTATTTTCTCAACTTCTGTGTGTTGGAAATTTTTCCAGAATAGTGAATGAATGAGAAAGAGCACATACAAGCATTATACAGTAGGAAAAAAAATGTCATTAATGAAGACTTTAATATACCTCGTTGTATCAGAAGTTCTGAGGGAGAAACAAATTTAGAAGTTTATTCCCATTATTTACCTTTTACTTTCGTAAATCTCTGCTGGGTTTGGCGATTTGACTAGTAAACAATTTAATTTTCAGATAGCCAACAAGTTGACTTTTATTAAATCCTCTCTCAATCACTTGCTCTTACTGTGCAAATTATGTTGAATTCAGTTTTATCATTCCTATTAGTTTGAGGGGAGGGGAAGGAAGCCTTTCTAAAAGTTATTAAATGCATACATAAAACATGTAGGGAAAAGTATAAAGTGAACATCTATATAACCATCACCCAGGTCAAGAAATAAGACCTTGACAGTACCCCTGAAGCATGTCCCTCTCTACCATAGTTCATCTCTTCCCTCCCCCATAGATATATTCATTACCTTGACATTTATAGTAATCACTTCCTTGCTTTTTGTTTTTTAAACCTTTCTTAATGATATAGTTTATCTTCGCTCCGTGCATTCTTCATACTTTTACTATACATTTGTGTATGTATATTGCTTTGCATGTTTTCAATCTTTATGTAATTGACACTATCCTATGAGTATACTTCTGAACTTCTCTTCAGTCAGCATTACAGTTGTAAGATGCATTCATGTTGATACACGTGGCTCTAGTTCATTCATTTCTAACTGCTGTATAGTATTCTGTTGTATGAGTGTACCACTAATATATCCATTCTGTTATTGATGGACAGTTAGATTGCTGGAAATTTTTGCAGTTACAGATAAAGCTGTTATGGATATTCTTACGTTTATCTCTTGGTGCACATGTATGAGGGTTTCTCTAGAGCAGGGGTTGGCAAACTATGGCCCACAGGCCAACTGCCTGTTTATGTAGATAAAGCTTTAATGAAACAACCATGTCCATTTGTGTATGTATTGTCTATGACTCCTTTCAGCCTACAGTGGCAGAGTTGAGTAGTTGATAGACCTTATGACCTACAAGCCTAAAAATATTTACTCTCTGGCCTTTTAAGAAAAAGGTTGCTGACCCCTGATCTTAGAGTGTGTAGCTAGGAGTAGATTACTGAGTCAAGGGATAATCTTCAACTGTACTAGATTTTGCAAAGAATCCCTACAGGAATGATTGTATGAGTTCTTTTTTTAAATAAATTTATTTATTTATTTTTGGCTGTGTTAGGTCTTCATTGTTGCGTGCGGGCTTTCTCTAGTTGCGGTGAGCAGGGGCTACTCTTCGTTGCAGTGCAAGGGCTTCTCATTGTGGTGGCTTCTCTTGTTGCGGAGCACAGGCTCTAGGCGCGTGGGCTTCAGTAGTTGTGGTACGTGGGCTCAGTAGTTGTGGCTCGCGGGCTCTAGAGCGCAGGCTCAGTAGTTGTGGTGCATGGACTTAGTTGCTCCGCACCATGTGGGATCTTCCCGGACCAGGGCTCGAACCCGTGTCCCCTGCATTGGCAGGCGGATTCTTAACCACTGCGCCACCAGGGACGCCCCTGTATGAGTTCTTGTTCACCTACCTCCTGCTCAATATTTGGTATGTCAAAATTTTCTGTTTTGCAGTTGTATCTCATTGTGTAAATTGCTGATTCTCATTAGTAGGGAGGCTGAACATCATTTCATATGTTTATTGGATCTTGCATCATTCTTCCCTTAATGATTTGTAGAAATTTTTTATAGCTTCTGGATATGAACCCTTTGTTGGTTACATGCATTACCAACATTTCCTCCCAGTCTGTGGCTTCTTTTAATTTTTCTTAATGATGTCTTTAAAAAAATAAAATCAAAATGCTTTTTCTTTGGAAGTAATTTCAAATTTACAAAAAGTTGCAAAAATAAAAATAGTACAAAGAATATGTCCATACCCATTATCCAGATTCACTTATTGTTTATATTTTCCTCCATTTGTTTTATTAATCACACTCTGTGTATTTATGTATCTATGTATATGTGTGTATGTATATATTCTGAACCTTTTGAAAGTAAGTTAGATACATCATGCCTGTCCTTTTATCCCTAAATGCTTCAATGTATATTTCCTAAGAATAGAGATATATTCTCTTATGTAACCATAGTACAGCTGTCAACTTCATAAATGTGTATTGATACAATTTTATCTAAACTACCAACTATACTAACTTATTTATGGTGTCTTTTGATGTGTAGGAGTTTTAAATTTTAATGTACTTATTTTATCAGTCTTTTCCTTAATAGTCTGTTCTTTAAAAATCCTTCCCATTTCTGAGATTTTAAAATATATTTTATATTTTTCTTATACAATTAAAAATTTTTTGCTTTCCATATTTAGAATTTTAATCCACTTGGAATTGTTTTTTTGTATATGGTGAGAGATGAATTCCAATTTTGTTTTTTCCCATTGTCCCAGCACCATTTACGGAATAAACCTCAGTTCCCCATGGAATGGCACCAATGTCATATATCAAGTTTATGAATGCAAGTCTTTCACTTGGGCTACCTATCTATTCAAGTATCTGGACCACACTGTCTTAAGTATTAGAGCTTTATACTAATAATTGATAGCTGGGTAGGCAGGTCTCTCCAGCATGTTCTTCTCAAATTTAACATCTACTTTGATGAATGGTTATACAGCAAACAACTCATATAATCATCACCTAGTCAAAATATAGGATATTACCAGCACAATGAAGCCCTTGGTATCCCCCTCCCTGGTCATAACCTTTGCCTTCTTGCAAAAGGTTGCCTGATTTTTGTGATAATACTTTCCTTGATTTTCTTTACAGTTTTTTCACTGCTATATTTCCTAAACTATTGTCTAGAATTGCCTGTTTTTGAGGTTTATATTCATGGACTGATAGGATACATTTTGTATATGTCTGCCTTCCTTAATATAACATTATGTAGCTGTGGCTCATTTTGTCTGTTTTTCACTTGATGTAGGATATGTCATTGTATGACTGTATCAGAGTTTTATCCATTCTACTGTAAATGGACATCTTGGCTATTGCTAACAGTGTTGCTCTTAATGTGCATGTTTTGCGTTTCTTTCAGGTATATACCTAGGACTAGAATTGCTTTGTTCTATGGTATGCATATCCTCCACTTGAGTAGATAATGGCAAACTTCTTTTCCAAAGTGGTTGTACCAATTTACACTCTTACCAACAGTTTAAGAGAGTTCCCATTGTCCGTATCCTTGCCAACACTTAAGATTGTTAGTGTTCTTAATTCTATCTATTTTGGTAGGTAAATAGAAGTATTTTATTGTGGCTTTAATATGTATTTACCTAATAGCTAAAAGAAGTCAAGTACCTTGACTCAATGTTTGTTATCTGAGTACCAGCAACATCTGTTTGTTGGTATTTAGATACCCTCTTTTGTGAAGGGCTTTTAAAAAGTCTTTTGCTAGTCTTCCTATTTATTTGTCTTAACTTATAGGGGTTTATTATACCTTCTGGATGTGAATCCTTTATATGTTGGGCAGATATCTCCTCCCAGTCTGGCTTGCCTTTTTACTCTCTAAATAGAGTATGAACAGCAGTGCTTGATTTCAATGTAGTCAAAAGTTATCAAATTTGAATTCATGGTCTACCTACTGCGTGACCTTGGCCAGCTTTGAGCTTTAGTTTACTTATCTCTAAATAGTTGGTAATAATATCCATGTCATAGGGTAATTGAGAAGATTAAATGAGATAAAGCACTTATTATAGAGCTTTTCACCTAGCAGTCCCTCAATAGATGTTAATTGCCTTCCCCATCATTTTAGGGTGCTCATTTTCATACTGTCTTTTGGGAAATTGGGTAGTATTCATGAGCTATTTGCAAATGAATGTTTTGGAAATTAGAATCTCATATAATTATCCCAGGAATTTAGAAGGTGGCCTAAAATAGTAAATCATAATTAATTTGCCCAGAGAACTAAAATGTAACATTTTCTCTGATGAAAAGGATTTATACTCAGTATGGGACCCCTGAATAATAAAACTCATGACTGGAGTATCTTATCCAGAAAACAAGAAGCTATAGTTTAAAACAATCTAAATCCTATAAATAATGCATCATATTTGGAAACTAAGGGTAGATTTCTTTGCCTCCAAGAAGAAAGCAAGGTTTCTTAAATGATGAGATATTGCTAATCACTCCAGCCCAAAGTACCTTCCCTCTCCTTGAAACTTTCTGATGCTTATTAATGATTTTCACTTTGACTTATGTCATCATTCATTCATTCATTCAACAAATATTTATAGGACAGCCCTTATTAAAAAAAAAAAGAGTGGTCTCCTTTTTTTGTAACAAGCCCTATGCTGTGGGAAAGAGAGCAGTAAATAGTATAGACTCAATCCTTACCTGAATGAAGCTGAGAAAGAAAAGTAAAAGAAGGTTTAAAAAAAAAAGTTATAACACCATGCTAAAAAAGCAGTCCCAGAGTTCTGCTTCTGGTAATGGCAAAATTATTCATAATGGACCAACCTTCCCACAGATAATTATACTCTGGAAAAAATACTATACTATAAATGTTTATATATATCATATAATTTATACACAAATTCATCACTTTAAAGCATACCTTAATACTTAAAAATATAAAATATCTGAAGGTACTGGAGACCAACCAAAAGCAGGTAGAAACTGATAGGGAGTCAACATTTGGGATAAAGGAACAGCATTGGGTGAGTTTCCTGCTTTTATGGTTTTTTGCCTCAGGGCAGTCACTAATTGGTATAGCATGGGAGTGGCTAGAACGCTGAAAGAAATTCATAGTCTTACTGATGTTGGGAATCAGAAGAGAGAGGCTACTATAGCAGCTGGACAATGAAGGGGAATTCACAGAGGGGGAAGCCCAAATTATGCATATAAATATTTGCCAAATTATTTATCCTTGAACAGGCATCAGCTCTCTTTAAGGGAATATAACAGAATCCATAGTCTACAAAGTATCATTCGCAAGGTTCAGGATACCATCCAAAATTACCAGACATATGAAGAAACTGAAAAATTTGATGCATACTTAAGAAAAGGCAGTCAGTGAACACTGACTCTGGGATGACCCAAGTGTTGAAATTAGCAGACAAGGATTTTAACGAAGTTTTTTTGACTATGTTCAAGGATATAAAATATGCATATAATGAAATAATAGACATGAAATCTCAGTAGAGAAATAAAATGGAAATTCTAGAACTGAAAAGTACATTATCTGAAATAAAAGTTAACTGGATGAGCTTAATAGCAGATCGAAAATGTCAGTGAACTTGAAGACCAAAATTATCCAATCTGAAGAACTTTCCTTCTACCTTTTAAGTCTCTCTCTTCTCTGTCTTAAGGTTTTTGAGCAAGGTGTACCATAAGCATCTTAATTCCAGTCCCTTCACAATAAAGTGTGATACTACGAGCATCAGCTCCACTTTCAGGAGCAGAGACCTTGTCAGTAGAACAAGAGCATACCTTCCAAGTTCTCCATCAAAAGTTGGTAAAATATTATTTAATGGGTATAATAGAGTTTCAGTTTTGCAAGATCAGAAAAGTCCTGGAGGTGGGTAGTGGTGATAGTCGCACAATAATATGTACTTAATGCCACTGTACACTTAAAAATGGTTAAGATGGTAAATATTATGTTCTGTGTATTTTATCACCCCAAAAAAAGTTTAAATAAAAAGTTGGTAAGAAAATTTAAGCAAGAAGACCTTGAATCATTTTTTTCTCTTATGAAAATGACATTGGTCCCAGTGGCAAAATGCATCCTGCTGTTGTTTTTAAGAGCTGCTCTATCTGCTTATAGTCAATATATAGGAATTATACATGATAATATGTATACAAAGTATTGATAGAACAAGACATTTGCTGTTCCATGGGTTTCAGAAATCATTCGGGAGAAATAAGACTAGGTAGCCAGTGTGTATCCACCATATCCTAAAATTTGTATTTTTAAAAATATTTTTATAATTTTATATTTCTAAAATATATTTTATATATATATAATCTAAATTACCTTAAGTTCAGGGGAAAACAAATTTTAAGTTGTTTTCTTTGTTTTTATTCCTCACCCCAAGATTTCACATGTCTAAAGCTAACTATAGCCTCTTCAAATACTCTCATTGTTTGAAAACAGAGAACTTTATAATGGAAAAGTGGTCTCCTTTTTTTGTCCTTCCCCTCTTGAATTTTTATTTTTATTTTAAAATGAATAACAGAGAGAATTTAACAGGACTCTGATGTATTCTGTCCCTACTTTCCCCTTCTCCCCATTACTACTTTAATTAATGTTTTACTTTCATTTAAAAATATTCTTGAGTTACTTTTTTTTTTTTAAAGAAAATTGAGGATGCAACTTTGTTATAGACACCTCAGTCAAATTATAGTGGTAATGGCGATATGAGAAAAAGTAACTCTGACTCATAAAATTATCAGAAGGGGAATTTTCAAGTTTGTTAAACAGAAGGGACAGTTGGTTTGGTTTAGTCATCAAAATAAACTGTGCCCTACTGATTTCCAAGTTCTATATTGTGCTCAAATTTTCCATTGGGAATGAAACATTCCACTCTCCCTTTCTACTGTTTAACTTAAGCTGCAGTGAACAGTAGGAGAATGGCCCTGTGGCTGAGCTGCTTATTTTTTTTTTTTTTTTAATCTATTCATTTTATACTTTCAGACAGATTTTTCCCTGGGGTGAAACAAAGGTTAACTGAAATTTCCTCTGTTGTGTACCTGAACGAATCAGCAGTTTGAGAAGGAAATCCCATTGATGGGCCAAGAGAGTGACAGGCTCTATTTAAAGAATTCCCCCGACTGTGTGGTAGACCAGCCATGCCATGAATTTAACTGTTCCTGTGGTCCCCATACTTGTACCCACCAAAAAAAAGAGAGAGAGAGAAAGCGACTTTGTTCTGCAAACGTAGCCCTAAGCTTTGAAAACCACGAGCCATTGAGTTTTGTGAATTCAAGTTAGACAGCAACAGAGGCCAAGACTTTAGGGGAACAATATCTGAAAGGGAGTACACAAAAACAGGTAGAAACTGTTTAACTGTTTTATTTCTCTGTGTGTATACAGATTTATGTGTGTTTATACACACACCCAAAAAAACCTGTACCTTTTTCTCATTTTATGTAGCTAGTCCTAATTATATTTAAGCAATGATGTTTGTTAAGTTTTGAAATTTATTAAAATTTTTTTGTTTTTATAGCCTTTTGACTCCATAAAAGTATTTTGATTTTAGCAGGACGTATTATATGTTTTAGAAATGAGAGCAAACACAGTATATGTTTAAATGATTTTAAAAAAAACTGGACCTTTACATTACCTCTGCAGGAGCTTTACTGTCAGAGCCAGCTCATGTATTTTGTATTTTTCCTGTTTAAGGGAAGCTGCTTTAAATATGAAAAGATGGTATCTTAAGTTGGATTAAACATCCTTAATTCATATGTATTTAACCTCAGGACTTGTGAGCCTTGTTGAAAATCCAGCTTTAACCCTGCCTAGTAGGCCTCAATAGTACATACTGTGTGGAGATTATAAATAGTCATGGTCTTTCTGAGATGGAGGTTAGTGCGTATTCCCAGGGGGCATGGACTGTTTACGTTTCTAACAAATATTTCACATATGTTGCTAATTCATATTTCTGTTTACAAATTTAGGAGTTAATTTTAAAAACCTTCCTTTGTTACTTGAAGCTTTTCTTATCAAAAGTTTCTTAAGTCTATCCTTCTCTCTAGTGTGGATGGGACCTTAATGGAGATTTTGTAAAACACTAGAACTCATAGAGAAAATAATCCAGAGTGATTGGTTTCTGTCGGGGACTTTGAAGAAGGAGGTACCATTTGAGTTGGTTCCTGAGGGAATTTATCTTAAAAGATCATGTAGGGGCTAGATTCATGCTCACAAATGAGAAATTGAAGTCTAGAGAGTTAAAATGATTAGTACAAAATTATTCAGTATGTTTTGGAAGAACCTAGGTCTCAATTCATACCTGTTGTTTACTTGTACAATAAGCTGCCTCTCTTTTATTCCAAGATGGGTATTTTAAAAATCATTTCTTTCAAAAAAAAAAAATCATTTCTTTCTTGTCAGTTATACCTCAGTAAATCTGCGGGAAAAATCATTTCTTTCTTTCCCTTTTTCTTCTGCTATTTCCTAACTTTTTCTTCTCTCTTTCACTTTTTCCTGTTCCTTGTCTTTTCTTCTTCTGCTCTTATTTTTCAGTATTGGTCCTACTGCAGATAGGTTGTGGCATTATAAGTTTAGAGCAGGATCTGGGGGAGTGGATGTGATCAAATATTCCATATGGCCTATAGAGGGCTACATTGTTCTTTTTAGATGTTATTTTTAAAAAATCAAAATCATTCATAGCTAGTTGAACAAGTTGTGACTCAATCAAATACTCATTAGTTGATGCTTATGTAAATAGAAGCAAGAGCTGACCAATGCCATGGATAGATGCCAGCTAATTTTTAAAGATCAATAAAAACAATTGACATCTTTTTTTAGGAAATCACTTGGTTCTTCCAATTTTATTCATTAAATAATATTTATTGACCTTCTACTACATGCCAGACACCATGCAAGGCAGTAGAGGTACAAGCGTAAGAAGGAAATGGTTCCTGCCCTCGTATAGACAAGAGTTAACCACAACTGGAAAGTTGGGACATTATTTTTATAAAACTTCATAGAGGACCAGCATTGCTCTTCAGATAATACCATTATTCCTATCAAATATAGTCCTATATTAAAAAGTAGAAAAGTGCAATTTGAAGTTCAACAAGTTGTTTTCACATTATTAATTGCCATGTGCTACACGGTAAAATGATAATATTGTGGAGATTTTCAGTAACAATTTTATTGTCAAAGCCAGAGACTATTCATAAAAATAATTTAGGGAGGTGATAAGAGCGTGTTGGTTCAAAGCATGGTTTGGAAGTGAGCCTCCAGTCTTCCACTTACAAGTTTTGTGGCACTAAACAAATTATTTTAAACCTCACATAAACCTCACCTTTTTTCATCTGTGTAATGAAAATAATAATAGCTGCCTCTATAGGATTGTTGTGAGGGTTAAATTAGAAAAATATGTAAAAATGCTTAACATAGTACCTAGCACAGAATAAGCTGTTTATATTAGCTGTTCCTATGTTCTGTATTTTTAAAAAACAATCTGGATTTGCTTCCTCTTGGAGGGTCTGTTAGTGGGAATTTGAAAAGGAACATTCTTTATGTATTATGCATGTTTTCTTTGTTGGAGATACTGCACATTAGAATTTCCTCAAAACTCAAGATGAACATTTGTTTAAAAGTACTGTCAATTAGGATGAGTTTTTAAAATTTGTTTTCTTTTGAATTCAAAATTTTATGTAGTAATATCTAATCCTCCCTAACTTCTTGCTTGTTCTCTGGCAATCTCAACTTTGAGTAATAGTTACTGTAGGTCCATTGGTAAATATTTGTGTTTTGGATTTAAAGACAATTCTGTCAGTAATCTTTCTGAAGCTAAATTGAAACTTGAGTAGCTTATGGGGCTTGTCTTCCATGTGATATCCAAATTCTCCCCCACATACTGGTGGGGGGAGAAGGTCATTAGAAGGTAAAAATTTTAAGGAAATAGGGTACCAAGTTTTAGATGAATATTTCTTTTGTAGTCAGACTGCTCAAAAAGTTGTCTGTGTTTACTGCCTCCAGTCTCTCTCCTCTACTTCTCTTCTGTTCAGTAGAGTTTTGCCTCACTGCTTCATTCAAACTTCTCTTATCAAGATCACCAGTGACGTGGTAATAATTACAAGAGTCAGTTCTGAGCCTTGATCTTACCCTGACCTATCAGTGGCATTCCCCATAATTGACAACACCTCTTCTTTGATACATTTTCTTTAGTTGGTTTACAGGGCATTCACCCTTCCTCCCAATAGGTTTCTTCCCACTGTACTGCTTATTTCTTCTAAATCCTTGCTCCTTTTTTCTTCTTTCCCTATATTCAATCCCCTGGTACTGCCACCCAGTCCTGTTCTAATCATCATCTCCATGCCACAATCTGCAAGTTTATATTTCCAGTTCAGGTCTGTCTCTTAAACTTAAGACCGGTATATCCATTAGCCTACTAAACATCTTCATTTGGTCGTCTAATAGATATCGCAAATCCAGCCTGTTCAAAAAGAAATTCATCTTTCCCCCAAATATCTTCATCTACAGTTTTTAGTTACATCAACTCTATCCTTTTAGTTGCTCAGATCAAAAAACTGGGAGTCATCCTTGACTCTGGTCTTCTTTTACATTCATATCCAACTCATCAGGAAATCTCGTTGGCTCTACCTTCAGAATATATTCAGAATTCCTTCACTTCTCAGCACATCTTCTGCTGTCATCTTAGTTAGAGGTATCATCATTTATTGACTGAATTATTGCAATAACCACCTAGTCTCTCTGCTTCTTTACTTGCCCCTCCCCTCATTTTTTAATCTCAACAGAGTGATTCTTTAAAGAGATTTTTTTTTTTTTTGATGTGGACCATTTTTAAAGTCTTTACTGAATTTGTTACATTATTGCTTCTGTTTTATGTTTTGGTTTTTTGGCCGTGAGTCATGTGGCATCTTAGCTCCCTGACCAGGGATCGAACCGTACCCCCTACATTGGAAGGCGAAGTCTCAACTGCTGGACCACCAGGGAAGTCCCAACAGAGTGATTCTTTAAATTGTCAGTCAAATCATATCACTCCTCTGTTCAAAACCCTCCACTGACTTCCCATGTCACTCAGAATAAAAGCAAGTATCTTCATAAGGCCTACAAGGCCCTTCGTAAACTGGTAACCCTGTACTTCTTTGACCTCACCTCCCCCTCATTTACACTGTTCTAACCACACTGGCCCCCCTGCTGTTCTTCAGTCACACCAAGAATATTCTTGCTTTAAGGACTTTGTCTGTTCCTACTGCCTGGGATATCCCAGAACTGCATGGCTAATTCCCTCATCTCCTTTAAGGTTTTGCTTAAATATCAATGAGGTCTACTCTGTCCCCCCTATGTAAAATTGTAGTTCATATCCAACACTACCAATTCCCATTACCATGTTCTACTTTTTCTTTTTTCAAAAGCATTTATTACTGATAAGATACATCGTTTACTTATTTGTTATGTTTGTTGTTTATTGTCTCTCTACCCTAGAGAGACACTAGAATGCAAGTTTTACAGGGGTAGCAATCTCTATCTTGTTTAAATAGCCCAAGGACCTAGAATAGTGCCTCAGTATGGCAGTAGCTCAGTAAATATTTGTTGAATGTATAATGGTAAGAGTTGAGAAGAATGTTTAGTTTAACCCTCAGTATACCATCAGGTTCATTAGACCCCATTTTAGTTTGTTTCTTTTGTGAGCATTTCTAACTATTTCTAAGAATTTATATGTCATGACTTTTATTCTTTCTTAGAGTTCTTCCAAAGAACAGAGAGAAGATTTACTTTTCTTAATAGAATAAAACTCATTCTATCTCAGAATTACTAAGTGGGCCCATTGGTTCCTTTTATAAATCTAAGATACATCATGGGATCCTAGTGATCTTATTTTTGCCATATCTTAAAACATTTTACTATTTCATCATCCTAAGAATAATTTTATCATTACTCATCAATTATTCTAACTATGCTAAAAAAGAGTAAAGCTAATTTAAAAAAACAACAGAAGAATGAGGGAATTGCCTAGAATGATGATGTAATAGTGAAATAAATCTTCACTGTTTCATCATCCTTCAGTTTCCTTATTTTGATGCCCAAAGTATTGCATTATCTTTCATGAATGTATAAAAGAAGTCTGGAGGCACCGTCTTTTTAAGCTTTCATTGAACACAGTTGAAAATTTAGAATTTTACATTTTCTGCCCAAATTGGCAAATAGAAGAAAATTAACAGAGGAAGACATTTCACAGTTATTAGATGAATCAGAATATGAATGCAAAGAGACAATTTGTAGTACCCAGCCTTTAATGATGTGATGAACTTGGCCTTTTAAGTGAAGTCTCAGACTATGGTTTTTTAGAGGATGTCACAGATGAATTTTCTCAATCTTAAGAATTGGTGAATGAACAATGTATTTCTAAGTACAGAAAGGAAATAGGGTATTCTCATCTAGTCAGTCAAACAACAGGAAGTTCTTTGCCACACAATATTATATGACAAGAATCTGTACCATCCTGCTTTGATAAAAGGATGTGTGGCTGTATTATTTCATATTTTATGATATTTGTGTACCACAATTCACTCGATACAGTTTGTTTCAAGTGGACAGACGCTGAAGGCAGATGTGTATGCAGAGGTACTGGAAGGAAATAGATGATATGGAAGGGAAAAAAATTGAATGGATTGGTCATTCTAATTGGTGTTTATAAATCCAAAAGTAAAAACGTTTTGTAATTATGGAGCAAAAAAGAGATATATTTGAAATCTGGTATTAATATTTACAAAATGGATGTGTTCCAAGTTCATACATGACAATTGAGCAGTTAGTTGTATTCTAGGATGTTATCCATTTCAGGTATATTTAACTTCAAAATAGGAATATATAAAATAAAAATTGGGGTTTGCCATGTTTAAATTCTTATTAAGATTTCTAATAAAGTTGTTTATCATTATCACTTTCTCTTTAAATTATCTGTAAAATGACTTAAATTATTAAAGGGTCTGTTAGACCCAGATGATGAATGGTGATGACTATTTCTCCTAGTATAATGCAGCAGGCGCTGCTCTAATACTGGAGATATGAAGATAACTAAACATTGGCCTTGTAGAGAGATGAGGTGCTAGTGGGTGGCATGGTAGTAAGTAGACTTTTCAGAGCAGGTAAATGAAACAACTAGGCTAGTATTAAATACAGGAAAATTAAAGAATTGTATCAGAGGAGAAACAGTGTACTACTACACAGCCATAAATTGAATATTAACCTGAGAAGAGGGATGGAGGGAAAAGAAAGTCAGATAGATTGTTACAAGAAAACTGAATCCCCTTTTACTTTATTAGGAATTTAGATATTAATGCATAAAATAGATAAATCCATAAATATCAGGATGAACATTATTTAGAAGTATGCAGATAAATACCAAAAGAAATAGAATTGAAACTGCTTGCCTCTGGGGAGTGGGAGCTGGAGTAGGGAGGAGAGAATTGCTGTTTTTATACTTTTTAAAGTATTATTGGAGTTTTTAATACCATGTGCATGTATTACTTTGATAAAAATTAGCAATAAAATAGGAAATTATGAATTTAAAGAGGAAACTTATCTGGTATGTAGCAATTGAAGTTGAAGGCATGGGGACAATGCAGAAATCCTAGATCTGAGGTGGTGAACAAATGGTGATGACTGGAAGGAAACCAACGTATTGGCTTGGAAAGACATTTTAAAGAAATATACTGTGAATTTAAGACCTGGCCTGATTGGATAATGGGGTGAAATATTGGCTTAAGATGAAAACAAACCTATATTTTGAGTCATTAATAACAGCAGGGAAGAAAGAGAGCCAGTTTCAAGTGGGGTTGTAAAGATGAGTTGTGCTTCGGATATGTTATGTTTGCAATGACTGTAATATAAATGTTTGTGATATATCCTGTAAACAGTTATAAATGTAAGCCGGGACATATTTGGTCTTAAGGCCTGGAGAGAGATTTGAAGAAAATATGAGCCCCCAAAATAATAAAAACGATTGTTTTGGAGTGGCTTATTTCACCAAGGAGAGAGTGAAGAGAGAACCAGACATTGAAGACCATACATGTGCTCACACACAAAGTTAATGATAGGTAAAGAAAAAGAAAAAGGATTTGGGAGGGAGACAAAGAAGTGTTGAATAGAAGGATGGCTGAAAGAATATAGCTTACAGATTGGTATTAAATTTTTACCAGCAAGTATATACCAAATTTATATAGCCTTTAAATCTTCTCTAGAAACTTACAATATCTTTTAAAAAGTAGCCTCTTCATTAAATCTGGATGTGTTTTATATGTGCTTGTCATTTTACAAATGTTTCAAGTGTCCACATTGTATATTTTGGACAGGAAAGAGTGAAAGTGGGGAATAGGAATCATAGTAGATATCTTTAAAAGAAGAAAAAACAACTCCCATAATCCCACCATATTTACTGTTTCTGTTGATACTTTTTCCTTTTCTGTTCTTGTTACTTAGTGTAATTTGAGGAGTCTTTTATTTCTAAACAAGTATTTCTTAACCAGGTGGTTTATTGACTAAATCCTTGGGGTGGAGGGAATGGGGGATGAGAGGGAACTCGTGTGTGTGTGTGTGTGTGTGTGTGTGTGTGTGTCTTTGGGGATACACAAAAGCCTTTATATGACTGATAAACTTTGCAAGAGCTCTGTATAACCCTGTGCTAAGCACCTGTATTTATTTCCTCTTTCTTCTTCCTCCTCTACCTCTAAAAAAAGAAAAGATAAATCCCCATTTATCATTTACACACACTTAAAAATATAAAATTTCTGGTAAATTTAATATGATTTAAAATAAGATGAACAATTTGATGCCTGACTTGCAAATTCTACTAAAATTGTTTTATTTAAACTGTTGCCAGTTACACAATGCAAAAATTTAATGACGAAATGGTTTTGTGACCAGTGTTAAATGGAAAAGTATAAATAAGAGAAAACCAAGACAGAAATAAAGAGCAGTTTGAGAAGAATACATGTGAATAAAGGGGCTCAGCCCTCAGGGGATTTGCATGTGGCATTGTGTGTATTTCAAAGGTTTCCGTTGAAATAACAGATGCTACTGATGAAGTTGGGAATAGTAACTTCATTTGTGGCTGGTTCGGTTGCTTATTAAAAGTGAGAAGATCCCAGGGGGAAATCTGGTATAGTGGAGTTAGGCTCAGGAAAGGATATAACAAATATCTTGCAGCTTCATCTTTGTGATCTTTAATCCATAAACCCTGGCTAGGTACAGGCAGGATTATCTATAAATGTCCAATTATCTTAGATTACATGTGAATCCTGTGTCTGCCAAGTAATTTTATTCGATAACAGTGATTTTTTAAAGTTCTTTTTTAGTTTCTAGAGTTGCTTACTACAGAAATTCCAAGTTTTTTCCTTAGCCATTGAGAATTATCAATTGAACTTTTATATATACAATGACAATCTATAAAATTATCTATTGGCTAATGTACCCCAGTTCAGAACAGTGTTTACTTGTGTGAGCATACATGTAAGCATGTTTACATATGCTTCCTTTTCTTTCCTTTTTCTTTTAAATTTTTTCCATTCACAGTATGCAAGATGTGCTGATAACTGGATAGTTAGATAGAACTTACAATTTTGTGATGGAAATAAAATATTTATTAATATAACTCTTAATACAAAGTTTAGAAATTCTCAATAGCCTAAGAGATACAAATAAGCTGCTTTAGACTATGAGTGAGAGAGAAAATAATTCTACAGAATGAATTCAAAAGAGGAAATGTTATTTAGGTAATTCAGTAAACATGAGTACCTATGACAACTAAGGAATCATGCTTTGGTGTGTGGATGATACAAAGATAGAAATGACAAGGTTAAAGTCCAGGATGTTACAGAGTTGAGGGTGATCATCTCTGCTTTTGAGGTGTTATTAGGGATGACTTCAATGGATGAGGTAACACATGATTTGAGACTTGAAGACCAAGTCCTAGTTCCAAGTGGTTGAAATTGGGGTTGGCTTGTGTTCCAGGGAATACATGCATAAGCATAGTTGCAGAGAACAAGAGGACACATTGGGAAAAGTATTAGGCATAGCTGGAGCATTGGTATCAGGAAGGTGAAGCCAGAGAAATAGGTAAGGGCCAAATCTTGGAAGGCACTGTGTGACATACAGAGGAGTTTTACATTGATTCTGCAGGCATTGAGGGATCATTCAGGGCAGAATGTTTTCACATTTCTGTTTTAGAAACATTATTTCATTCACAATATATACAAATATCAAATCGTTATGTTATACACCTGAAACTAATATATGTCAGCTATACCTTAAAAAAAAAAAAAAAAACCCTAAATAAAAAAGAAAGAAAAAGAAACATTATTCCAGTAACAGAGGAAGGCAAAAATGGGTTGTGGTACTAGAGATAGTTAGAAATTATTTTAATAATCTAGGTGAGAAATTAAGTGTCTCTGGGTCAGCCTAATGGCATTGAGGTTATTATGAATAGATTTGGTGAGCAATTGTATGACAGGTGAAAGGGAAGAGTTGAGGTTTTCATTTGGAAAATAAACTGTGGTACAAGTTATTGAGATAGAATATACAAGGAGGAGAAGTAGGGTTTGTTTTTAAGAGAGAGACGCAAGGAATGGGGAGAAGGTAAAGAATTTATTCTTAGTAATTACGAGTTTTAGTAACCTATAAGATATCTAATCCCAATATCTCATAGATCAGGAGCTCAAGAAAAGATTGGGCCTGGAAATACAGGTTTGGTGGTTCTCTCAATGGCCGTGTATGACAGCCTGGGACAAAGAATGTAGAATGAGAATGAGGACAAAGAATGGAATATACCAAGTGGCCACTGAAGGAAGAAGAAACTGTAAAGGGGAACAAGAACTAGGAAAGTAGCTTGTTTTATCAGCCAAGAAATTGTTGACTGCTCACAGAGGTCAAATGAGAAATGTACTGAATATTACCCATATACTCATTAAATATGAAGAGCAGAGCCTTAAAGAATATTCAGAATTTATAATCATGGGACTTCACTGACAGTCCAGTGGTTAGGACTCTGTGCTCTCACGGCCAGGGGCCCAGGTTTGATCCCTGGTTGGGTAACTAAGATCCCACAAGCCGTGTGTGCGGCCGAAAAAAAAAAGTGTTGCTGCTGGCTTTGAAGGTAAAGGCAGCTTCTAGAAGTTGGGAAAGGCCAGGAAATGGATCTTCCCCAGCCTCTGGAGGGAAAGCAGCCCTGCAGGGGAAAAAAAATTATAATCATGGAAATTGGACTGTTAGGTAGAAAATTGGGCAAAGAGGGTTATTGTGTTGAAGATCACGGGAATAAAATGACCAAAAGTACAGAAAAGGGAAAGCACTAGAAGTGTTAAATTACAAACAGTAGGACCTTTTAGTTTAAACTGTTAGGTATGTAAAAAGGGAGTGTGGGCAATAAATTTAGAAATGTAATATGGTTGATTTGTCTTTTATGCTATAACTGCCAAATTATTTAACCTCAATTGATCTTCTTTATGTTTTGTGGGGTTTTTGGTTTTTGTTTGTTGTTGTTTTCTTGGGTTTTTTTGTTTTGTTTTTTGGCGTTTTTTTTAAGGCCGTGCCATGCAGCATGTGGGATCTTAGTTCCCTGACCAGGGATTGAACCCACACCCCCTGCAGTGGAAGCACGGAGTCTTAACCACTGGACCACCAGCGAAGTCCCTCAGTGTGTTTTAATGTAGTGAAAGAATGCCATGTCATATGAGCCAGAGTTTTGGCTGTATACTGCAAGTGAGAGAAAAGGTATTGAGAATGCCCAAAATCTAGGTTCCTTAGGGATTGCAGGTATATACCAACCATTGTCTCGTTTTTCCCAATCCGCATCTGTGAGCCTGTCTATAGACTCACCAATTATTTGGAGAGAAAACAGTTGCTAGAGAACTGACATACTTAATATTGTATGAAGACTGTTTTGGTGACAGTCATCCTAAGTTAATTAATTGATCATTGGTAGAATTCAGTATTTCTTGTTAAATAACCCATATCCCAGATAATAGAGGACTTTCAATCTTTTTAAAAACTTGATGTTAATTAAATCATCTTATTTTTAAAATTTTTTAAAAATTTTATTTATTTATTTTTGGCTGTGTTGGGTCTTCGTTGCTGCGCATGGGCTTTCTCTAGTTGCGTCCAACGGGGGCTGCTCTTCATTGCGGTGCGTGGGTTTCTCATTGCAGTGGCTTCTCTTATTGTGGAGCACAGGCTCTAGGCCTGCAGGCTCAGTAGTTGTGGCATGCAGGCTCAGTAGTTGTGGCACACGGGCTTAGTTGCTCTGCGGCATGTGGGATCTTCCTGGACCAGGGATCAAATCCGTGTCCCCTGCATTGGCAGGTGGATTCTCAACCACTGTGCCACCAGGGAAGTCCCATCCTATTTTTTAAAAATGAGATTATCATGGTTATTTACTTAACACAGTAATACTTTTTAGATTCTTTAGCCCCAAGATAGTACGTACTACTATACTATATGATAAGTTCCTTGAGGGCAAGCACCATGTCTTAGTCATCTTTCTCTCTCCTACACTGTCTTTTACATGAGAGATTTTCAGTGAATATTTGTTGAAAATTAACTCAACGCTACATTAAATGAAAACATTTTATACTTTGAGGAAAATTATATTTACGTTCTTAAATAATTAGTGACAAAATAACTTTTTATATCTACTTTGCTGAATATTAAATTCAAGTCCATTGTATATGGAGAAAATCATAAATATATACCTTTTCACTGAATTGTAATGGGACTTAAAATTTTAGATGTTAGAAATTAGGATATCTAGAAAATGTAAGGCACGTATGGCTTCCGTGTAAGAAGGGGCTATAGTGTATTAGGCTCAGGAAAAGATTCTTCTTAGTACCTGGCTCCTCTACTGAAAATGACCAGCTAGATATGCTGAAGTGAAATCTTCTATAATCTTTGGTGATCTTTGGAAAAACATTTCACTAACTCCTACTTTCTGTCAAATTATCCCAAAAGGTAGAGAACCAGCTCTATAATTGTGCCTGCTTTCTCAGCAGAGAAATGATCTTCACCAGTTCCCACCCACCAGAATTTAGGCAGACTAAGTATTATTGAAGCAGAGCATGAACTGGCTTTACTCCTCAGAAATCTAGCCCAAACTCTTCCTTAGATCCTTTGAAAACTGAGTGCAGTCTTATGGGTAAATAGCTACATTAGCACTATATTTCACAAAAGCAACAATTGCAATTTTTTGTAGAAAGCACACACATTTTAAAAATGAACATTTGTGTAACCATACAGGATTGTTCTGAAGATGAAATATGTATTTAAAACAATTTATAGACTGTGAGTCACCATCACCATATAAATTTGAAAGATGTTTATGTTTATGCATGAGAGAAAGAGAGAGAAGGAAGGAGGGAAAGGAGGAACGGAGAAATAAAGATAGCAGAATAGTTCCAGAAATAGGAGAAAATGTGTAAAATGTGTAAGGTTATGGGTTCACTTTTCTTTGGGGTTTGCTTTTTTGTCTTGAAGATTATTTCAAAAGACAGGAAATATTCTGTTTGTTGCATAGTATTAACAAAAGCACCCTGTAATACTGTTTTACTATCTCTGCTTTCAAGAGTACTACTCTGGCAGAAAGAGGCCTGATGTACTATTCCTTGGAAAGTTCCACACAGTAGGAAGTCAAGACTTTTAAAGTTAAACTAAAAGAGGAAAGACATGGAAAATTTCTTAGTTGGAAGAATAGATTTAATATTAATTAGTAAGTCCTCATATGTGTTTCAGGTAAAAAGTAATAATATTTTAATTCTCAGTATTCTTTATATATAAAAAGGTGAAAATTCTTAGTAAAGGAATTATCACACCCTTTGTTCCAATCAAACTGTATTGTTTGCTGTATCCTTTTACCTCTTTCATTACGTTGCTTGTGCCTTTCCTTTTTACTCGTGTCCTTCATCACCTGTTAAAATCCTATTCAAGATGTTTGCTTCCAGCCATATTGTGTTAACTTATACCAAACTTGCCCTCCTGACAAGAGATGATGAAATTAGCAGACAAGGACTTTAAAACAGACATTATAAATAAACAGAGGTTTAAAGGGAAAGAGGCATATAATAAGGGAAATGGAAGATATAAAAAAGAACCAAAGGGAACTTATAGAGCTGAAATATATAATATTTGAAATGAAAAAATGAAATGAAAAATTTTAGTGGATTGACTTAACTACAGATCAATTAGCACATTTTCAGACATTGAACAACAGGCAGTACTGGACCATGATTCATGAGAATATGGAAACGAATGAGGTGCACCCTACAATCAACCTGCATCATGGTGCTAAGAAAGGGAACCGAGGCACAGCATGGCCATCTCACTAAGATGAGAAGACAGAGATCAGAGTTCAGAGAGGCTAAAGAAGCTGTAGTTTGTGAGGCATAGTACTGGAGAGAGAGAGAGAGAGCTGAAAGGGATAATACTCCAGAAATCTGCGTTGAGGCGTACCCATGAATACCAAGGATACTGAGTTCTTCTCTGCCCATGGATAGGGCAGAACTCCACTAGACTTGGACAAAAACCTACTGGAAGCCAAACAGTTCCCAGAACTTACCCGAGTTCTTACTTGCCAGATTGGAGAGACTGTGTTAAACACCCTAGACATTCAGTAGTGACCCCAGAAGATACATCTTAGTAGTAGGGCTTAATTAACCCTAAGCAAAAGCTACTCTGGACCTACCCTAACAAAGCTTTAAAAGTCTCAAAAGGGTCAGCTGATCTGGAGGTTACTTAACTGCTTGTCAAAACAGAGTCTCACACTTTTTTTTTTTTTTTTAATTAATTTATTTATTTTTGGCTGTGTTGGGTCTTCGTTTCTGTGTGAGGGCTTTCTCTAGTTGCGGCAAGCGGGGGCCACTCTTCATCGCGGTGCGCGGGCCTCTCACTGTCGCGGCCTCTCCCGTTGCGGAGCACAGGCTCCAGACGCGCAGGCTCAGCAATTGTGGCTCACGGGCTTAGTTGCTCCGTGGCATGTGGGATCTTCCCAGACCAGGGCTCGAACCCGTGTCCCCTGCATCGGCAGGCAGACTCTCAACCACTGTGCCACCAGGGAAGCCCTCACACTTTTTAAAGTAAGAAAAAATCAAGACACTCAACAGGGGCTTCCGAGGTGGCACAGTGGTTAAGAATCCACCTGCCAATGCAGGGGACACGGGTTTGAGCCCTGGTCCAGGAAGATCCCACATGCCGCGGAGCAACTAAGCCTGTGTGCCACAACTGCTGAGCCCACGTGCCACAACTACTGAAGCCCGTGTGCCTAGAGCCCATGTTCCACAACAAGAGAAGCCACTGCAATGAGAAGCCCTCGCACCGCAACTAGAAAAAGCCCGCACACAGCAACAAAGACCTAACACAGCCAAAAATAAATAAATAAATAAAATAAATTTTTAAAAAAGACACTCAACAGTGTACCTCAGTAGCAACCAAGGGGAAAAAAAAATTACTAAGCATTCAAAAAAGCAGGAAAATGTCACTCATAACCAGGAGAAAAATCAGTCAAGTGATACAAACCTAGAAATAACAGAGAATATGAAATTAGCAGCAGGGACTTTAAAACAGCTGTTAAAAATGTACTCTGAAATTTAAAGGAAGGGAGAAATATAATAAGAGAAATGAGAGGTATAAAAAAGAAGCAAATGGAACTTCTAGAGCTGAAATATATATTTGAGATTAAAAATTTACTGGATGGGCATAAGTACAAATTAGATTACTCAAAGAAAAAGAATAAGAGAGTATTATGGACAACGTTATGCCAATAATTTCAACAATTTAGAATAGACAAATTCCTTGAAAGTCACAAATTATCAAAACTGGCCCAAGAAGAAATAGAAAATGTGAATAGCTCCATATCTACTAAAAAAATGGAATTACTATTTTAAAACCTTCCTACAAGTAAAATTCTTGGCCCACAAACAAGGAAAACTCCAACCTAGATGACTTCACTGGTGAATTCTATCAGATATTTAAGGAAGAAATAATACCAGTCCTACACAAACTCTTCCCAACACTTCTGAACTCTTGTGAGGCCAGTTTTACACCAATATCAAAACCAGACAGACGTTATAAGAAAAGTATAAACCAATATCCTTCATGAACACATATGTAAAAATTCTTAATAAAAGCAAGTTAAATTCTGCAGCATGTTCTAAAGAATAATACGTCCTAACCAAGTGGAGTTAATCACAGAATACAAGGTTGGTTTAACATTTGAAAATGAAATCACTGTAATTCACCGTATTAAGAGAAAGAGAGAGGAAAAACCGTGGGCTATCTCAGTTGATAGAGAAAAGGCACTTGATAAAATTCAACACACATTCATATTAAAAACTCAGGAAACTACGAATAGAAAGGAATTTCCTCAACCTGTTACGAAAAATCTACAGCAAACAGTATACTTAATTGTGAAAAACTGAATATGTTTTTTCCCTAAAATTGGGAACAAAGCAAAGATTATCTGCTTTCACCACTAATATTGAGTATCATAATGGAGGTCCTGCATAAGGCAGTGAGGTAGGAAAAAGAAAGAAAAGGCATACAGATTGGAAAGGAGGCAATAAAACTGGCTTTATTCACTGTATTCATCAGAGTAATGCCCATTAAAATCATAATGAATACTACTTCACACCCATTCTAAGGTTAAAATTTAAAAGACTGACAATTCCAAAATTGGTACAACCAGTTTGGACATTCCTTTAAAAAACTAGAAATAGAACTACCATGTGATCCAGCTATCCTTCTCCTGGGCATATATCCAGAGAAAACCATAATTCGAAAGAACACATGCACCCCAGTGTTCATGGCAACACTGTTTACAATAGCCAAGATATGGAAGCAACCTAAATGTCCATCAACAGATGAATCGATAAAGAAGATATGGTACGTATATACAATGGAATATTACTCAGCCATAAAAAAGAATGAAATAATGCCATTTGCAGTGACATGGATAGACCTAGAGATTATCATACAGAGTAAAGTAAGTCAGACAGAGAAGGCAAACATCATATGGTATCACTTATATGTGGAATCTAAAAAAATGGTACAAATGAACTTATTTACAAAACAGAAATAGAGTCACAGATATAGAAAACAAACTTATGGTTACCAAGAGGGAAAGGGTGGGGGGAGGGATAAATTGGGAGATTGGGATTGACATATACACACTACTATATATAAAATAGATAATAAGGACCTACTGTATAGCACAGGGAACTCTACTCAATACTCTGTAATGACCTGTATGGGAAAAGAATCTAAAAAAGAGTGGCTATATATTTATGTATAACTGATTCACCTTGCTGTACAGCAGAAACTAACACAATATTGTAAATCAGCTATACACCAATAAAATTTTTTTAAATAAATAAATAACTGACATTCCAAGTATTGGTGAGATTATGAAGCTAGGTGGGACTCTCATACAATGCTGATAAGAGTGTAAAATGATACAATCACTTTGGAAAAATCTGCCAGTTTCACATGAAGGTAAAGACATACTTTCCATATCTAATAATTCTACTCCTAGCTATTTTCCCAAGGGAAATGAAAACTTATGTCAAGTAAGAAGAAAGAGTCTCACTAGAATGTTTATTGCTGCTTTATTTATAATTGTGAAAAACTGGAAACAACCTAAATGTTCTTCAGGAGATGAACAGCTAAACAAATTGTTGTAGCCACACAGTGGAATACTGCTCAGCAGTAAGAAAGGAACAAACTACTACTACCTAACAACATGAATGATGACTTTCACAAATATTCAGAGTGAAAGAAGCCATATACAAAATGGTACATAATGTATGATTCTATTTATATGCAGTCCTAGAGCAGGCAAAATGAATCTGTCGTGAGCGAAAGCAAATCAGTGGTTGCCTCCGGTGGGGAATTGATTGCAAATATGCTCAAGGTGACGTTTTGGGGTGATGGAAATGTTCTACATTTGATTTTTGTGGTGGTTACACAGGTGTGTACGTTTGTCAAAATGCATCATACTGTATTTTTTACGTGGGTATATTTTATAATATGTAAATTATACCTCAATACAGTTTTCTTTATGGCACAGCCTTCTGTGACTTTTTTCCCCTTTCTCCCTAAATTCAGATATCTGTTCTTCCTCTGAATTTACCATAACATCTTGTTTGGTTCTCTCCTACTCCTTTTCTTTTTATCTGTTTGTGTTTGCCTAAGTTATAAGCTCTTATCAGTTTTGTTTACCCTATAGCACCTTGCTTATTGTAACCTTTCAATACATGTTTGTTAAACTGAACTAATTTAATGCAAAGAGAGTTATCAGTTATTGCTTTGATTACAGTTCTAAAGTCTGAAAAGTATCATAGTCCTGGACCTTAGCAAGACAAGGCTATAAAGCAGGTAAGAGTTGATATTAGGCATCTTTAGGGCAGTCCTAATTTTACACTTTAGGGCAATCCCATTTTATATTCTGTGGCGTTGGTTGGTACACACATAGAAGATGGGTGCTCCCGGGCCCTGTGGAAAGTTGTCTTTAAGGCAAGACACTCTGTGTTGGTTGCAAAGACCTGGAGGATTTAGGTAATGTAGACTAAGTAACAATGTATTTGATTCCAGTAATGAATGAAAATTTGATAAAATTACAGAAACTTAGTGCTAGAAGATACCATGGATACCACTTTATCCAACCCATTACTAAACAGACCCAGAGAGGGTAAATAACCTGCCCGACGCCACACAGCAAATAAGAGATAGGGTTAAGTCTGGAACCCACATTTCTGACAAGTCCCTTACCAGAAATTGAGCTAAGTGGAGAATTGTCTGCCTGTGGAAGTTCTAATGAGTTGCTCTTAGACAAAGCTTCCATTAGGTTGGGATTTGGAGTTAAGGAGCAAACAGGATAGGTATGAGTCAGTTATTGCTAGGGTAGAACCAAAACTGAACCATGAGTAGGGCCAAAAGTTCACTTATATTTTCCTCGTGATGTCTCTACTTCATTTACCACCCAGAAGTCTGATTTCATTTGTAATTGAAGCCTATTTTGTGTACTTGCTGACAAATTTTCTACAGTAAGAATACACTGTAGCTTGTCGAGGAGGAGTTAGTATGTAACCTAGAATATTGTTGAATTCCACGGGTATGTTAAAACAATCTAAATGGAGCTGATCTCCCTTGTAAACCTTCCCTTCTTTCAATATTCTGTTCATGTATAAATTTATTGGAGTTTGGGGGTGGTAACAGTTGCTATTTTGCATTTCCTTGGTTTGGGAGTTCATTTTTTAAGGACAATATTAAGTCAGTTTTATAATTAAAGTGATTTTAAGTGGTCATTTTGAGTTTTAATGATGAAGGACATTGAGGTACAAAAGGCAGCTTTGAAAGTTACAGCAAAGCATGCTCCTTAGACGAATCCTTTGAATGAAAGAATAATAGCATGGATGGTGATGATGAAGGAATAGAAGCTGCTGCTATTTAATGTATTCTCCACTCTCAGTATATGGATGCAGCCTCCGAATTTTACAAAGGAAATAATCATCAGCACAGCATCTCTGCTCTCCTGTGGATTGGTCTTTTTGTAAAGCAGCCTCTTGGTTTTCTTAGTAAAGGTATTTTATTTTAAAATGTACCTCTAGACACTTACTCCTGGTAGGCCTGGGAAAATGTAGATTACTTCATGTCTCTTCAAAATTCCCTTCAAAGAAGAGTCAAGCTCAATTTGTGTTTTTCAGATAGAGAAGAAGAGTAGATAGGAGGAAGGAGGAAATCTTTGCTTTGGGGGAAGAAAAAAACTTTCAGTCCTTTGTTGACACCTTAGCTTCTGCATTAGTCATATGTCCCTTCCTCCTTGGCCATGGATGGACCAAGGGAATAGCAGCCATTTGCAAGTTTGTAAAGGGGCAGTGCAAAGAGAAGAAAACAGCTGATAAAGAAAAATGTAGGGCTCCCAGCCCCTAGGTTTTTACAGTTATATTTTTAGATCGGTCACTGTCTTCTGGATATTTGGCCTTCTGTTTTTGCTCTTTTACTTCACTATTTTTGATGTTGTAAAATACAGTGCTAAATTCCTAGCTCTAATCATGAGATAGTATTCAGAGTCCACCTTATAAAAATGTTACAGTGAGAAGCTGGCGGACACAGTTAATACTGATATTGGAAGGAAAAACCTTTCTTCTACCTACTTGGGTCTGAATGGTGGGGGGCCTGCAAGTTAACTGACACACAGTAATGAGTAACTCACTAAATAGCCAAAGGTAAAGGTTTGTATACTAACTTAACAAAAGGGAGGATTTAGGGCTTCAGAAGATAGAAGGTTTTGTTGTGCTTGTTTACACAGTTTTGGGGGAATGTCCTGGTACCCAAGGTCAGTGACTTTCCTGACTAGAGACTTCTGGGTTGGGGAGAGGGGCTGTGGCAGCTGACTCACAAAGCAGGCTTTTAGTCAGATAAGGGAAGTTCAGATACGATTTCTTTCTGCACCTGCTGTTGGGTTTTTGGTCCCTTCAGTGATTTTTTTATATATATATTTGTTTATAGTTTGATGGTTTTCAAAGCATTTTCACGTAGCTCACTTGATTCGCACAATATTTTTTAGGTATACAGGGAAAATACTATTATTCCCATTTCACAGGTAAGGAAACTGAGATTAAGAGAGGTTAAGTATTTGTTCAGAGCCACACAAATAATGATGGTGTCAAGATAAGATGTTAAGGGATTCACATTTCTCACTACACCTTTGGGGTTCAATTTCAATACTGACAGATTGAATAATTTATTGTCAATCAAGTGCTTTAAAGGTGTCAAGATTGAGTAACATTTTATTTGTTTTGTAGGAGAAGATGGTGTAAACTGGTTCATCAGTGACAAAGATGTTGAGGTAAAATCAAAACATTTTTGAAGTTATGAATAATAGAATAATAATTTTCTTTGAGGTGTAGTTTCACTTCATTATGATGACTTAATAAGCTTTTTAAAAGTAGCAGCAGTCCAGGTATCTTGTAATAAAAAGTTTAATTTTAGTCTATGGGTGATTGAATTTTTCATGAGTTTTTCAGAAGCGTAGTTCAGCCTTGATTTTTGTCAGTCAGTTAATTGCCATAGTGATTTAGTCCCCTTTCCCTTTTGTTTCTTCTCTGCTATGGTGAGTCCTCTCAGCCCATTTTGCCTGGTACCGCTAAAGATCAACACCGGAAATAACTGCTTCTTCAGTGTAAGGAAATGGTTAGTCTATATTTAGGATGTGGCAGGTGTTTGTCTTTGTCAATTATTAGCCTTAATGATGACAGATGGCTAGAAAAGAGAGTAATTTTACAACTTGGTATAAGGAAAGTGTTAAGAGATAATTAGATTGTGTCTCCTTTTGAGGCCTACTTGGCCAATTCAGCAGAATAACAAGTAAAAGATGAAAGTTTTTTTCAAAGATGGAATTGTACCAAACAAGATAAAAGCATGGTTGGCATTTAGGTATTCCTCTTTAGATAGTCCATATGATATGCTTTGCTAATGTTCTCTTGCAAGATACTGGATTTTGGCTAGAATATGGGACAGCTAGAATTGGATCAGTGTAGGCAGAATGGATCTTAAAAGGACTCTAGGGGAAGGAAATTATCTCATTCTCTCTTAGAAATTAAAATCCAGCTTGTAGGCAGTAACCCTGGGCTGTTCAAAAGAAGGAATGTATTTGGTCACTATGTGGTTTTATAACTTTATAAAGGACAAAATCATAAAAAACACCAACCCCTAACTAAAAATATAAGCAAGTTTATCATTCAGAAAAATGTGGTATACATCCAGATATATGTCAGCAATATCTTTGACTCTGAATGCCACTGGAATGTCTAAATGATGCATTTCAGTGCTCCTACTAGACCTGAACCGTAAGTAGAGAAAGATAAAAAAGAAATGGAACCATATGGAGAAGTGTAAAAGAATAGGGGAGATGGGCAGACAAAAAGTAGAGCTGTTTTCATGGCACCCCTTTTAAGTTTTTCTAACTCCTTTTAAAAATACAAAGTTCCCTGTTGCTAAGTTCTAAATTGAACAGATTATGACTGTTAATTGTCTTGAACAGAGTGAAATAATTTTAATTCTTGATCTTTTTTTTCCCTTAGGCACAGATAGGTAAAAAAAGAACATCTGGAAGATGGACCCACCGATACTATTCAGTCAACAAAAACGTTACCTGTAGAAATTGTGACAAATGTGGCCATTTGTCAAAAAACTGCCCCTTTCCACAAGTATGTGAAATATGTAATGTGTCTTTCCACATTGTTAAAATCAAAATCATAGGGTTGGAACCCTTATAACCTTACAATTCAAATGTTATGTAATATATGTGTTAAATTTCATATTACATGTTTATGTAGGTCGCAGCCTAGAGTAGTAGTAAAGAACAATAAATCTACAGCCAGAATCAATTTCAGCATCCCATTAGTAGTTGTACAACCTTAGGCAAATCATTTCACCTTTTGTGCTTCTCTTTTCTTTTCTATAAATTGAGAAGATTGAATCAGATTGATTCCTGAGACTCATTTCACTTCTAAACCTTCTACTTTATGACACGGCTTGTTTCATTGTGGAATAATTTTCATTGTTAGAAAATTATAATTTTAGGCATTTATAAATGTTTATTGACGTAAATTATGTTAAACAGATACATCAATCTTTGAAATAACACAGAACTCTTAGACATTTCTTGACACTAGTAAGCCCTTAACAAATATTCCTTCCCTTACCTACTTCCTCTCCCAAATGATTGCCTTTCAAACATTTGAGATGGCTCTCTTGTTTCCTCTTTGTCTTTGCCTGGCAAAGCAGCCTCTTTCTGTATCTGTTGCTCCTATGACTTAGCTTCCAGATCCTCATCATCCTACTTTCCCTCTCAGACACATTCCACTTTGTCAGTGTTCTACAAGACAAGGCATAAGAAATAGATGCCAGATGATAGTACGTGCAGACTAAGCCTTTTTGGCAACCACAGGATACAGATGGTTTTGTTAAAGCTCTGATTTCAGATATTTTGTTTGATTTTATAATTATGCTCAGGACCTTCATTGTGTTCCGAAATTGGAAATAACTTTTTATGGAATTATACTGAAAAGGAAAAAGTAGTATTCTATTTGAGACTGAAGTATTTTGCTAAAGAGATTTTCTGTTTGTCTGCCACATAGAAAGTCCGCTCCTGCTGCCTCTGCTCCGAGAGAGGACACCTCCAGTATGCCTGTCCGGCCCGCTTTTGCTTTGACTGTTCTTTGCCTATGTCTTCTACTCACAGATGTCTTGAAAGACCTTCCTGGAGAAAACGGTGTGACAGATGTGATATGATAGGCCACTATGCTGATGTGAGTATCCTGCATGTAACTAATTTGTCGGACTTTGGGGGCATTGTGCCAATCTGTAACCATCTGCCAGCCTACTTAAAAGCATGTTTACTACACACTGTGTATAATGATAGTCATGTCCCTTTGGCCACTGGTCATGTAAATCAGTGCTCTAATATCTCAGGATAGGGATCCTACTGAATGGGTTCATCAGGAGGCAGCATCAACAAATATTGTAAACCTGTGCTGGCTTCTTTGGCTTAATGTGCTTGCCAAAGTAAAGGTTGTAATTAAAGAGGTATGTAATAAATAACATGTAAAATTTGTGTACCTATTCATTCATAGTTAGATGAAAATATATATATAAACACTTAACAGTTGTATACAAAGGTCTATATGAAGCCTGCTTTGATGCTGCTTATTGGTGGCTCTTGGTGGTATAATAGTCTCATGCAAGAAGGACAAGCCACCAGTACTTTAAATATGCTTATCTTAGATCTTTCTTTAGATTTAAGAAGACAAAAGTAACTTAGAAGACATTTCAGTTACTTGTAGCATGTTAAGTTTTAGCACATTGTTATTTTAGACGTCATTTTGCATCATATTATAAATGTCTGTGGGATTTTAGTCACAATTTCAACCAGAAGGGCTTATAGAAGTCAGTATCTAAAAAAAAAGTAAGAATTTTTTCCCTTTAATTTGTGCTTCCCAAAGACATGATACAAAGCACAAATATTTTTAAAATTTTCCTTATATTGAATTGTACCTAGAGCCTTTTGCTTAAAAAATTAATACGACTTTCTGTTGGGATGAATTTCAGATTAAGACAAACTAGAATATGAATGTTTGGTATATGTGTTTCTTGTGTAAATAATATAAAAATTATTGATTGTAATTTTTAAAGGATCTTTATAAACAAATAAAAATAGGATCACTGTCCTATAAGTTAATTTTTTTTCCACTTAATTCTTTATGAATGTGTCTCTATCAGCTCATAAAGACTACCTTTCTCATGGCTAACTTTTATTCCATTTTTACCAATTTACCCAGCCATTTCTCTACCAATACATTTAGATTTATACTGTTACTCATTTTTTTTTTAAGCAAACATTGCTGCTGTAAACACCTTTTTATATATCTGCATACATATAAGAGTATTTTGGTAAGTCATATTCTAAATGGAATTGTGTAATTAAAGGATATGTACGTTTATCTCTGGATAAATATTGTCAAATTGTTCTAAAAGATTGTACCAGTGTATCCACTTGCTAGCAGTGTTTAAGAGTACTCTCAACCCTAGCTGTAATCAATCTTTAAAATTTTTGGCCAATCAGATAAGGAGAAAATGATATCTTACTGTTTTAATTTATATTTCTTAGGCCCCTAGTGAGGTTGAATATGAGTCTTAAGACAAGGTATAGAGATAGAAGTTGTCATTTCATTCCAAAGTAGTTTAAACTTATATTTCAATATTTACTAAGTTTTAAAAATAGTAAATTCTAGGTTGTCTTAGTTTTATTCTGTTGTTCTCTGCATTGAGTTGTCAATTATTTCTTAGAAAGATTTTCTAGTTTGGACGTTAGATTTAAAAGCATATTTTTTAACTTCTTTCTTCCAAAGGACTCTTATAGGTATGGTCTAATTTGCGTGTGATAACAGAAGAGGCTCAGACATTATCACGAGCAGTTTTTTTGAAATAAGAAACTATAGTACAGAACGGTTAAGAATGGTTTGTAAAAGGTTATATAATAAGCTGTGAATTAAATCTATAGCTCATTCTGCTTAACTTCTTAATTTTGGCCTCTAATGTATGTTAAACTCTTTATTTAAAATGGCCTTGAGGATTAATAACCCCAGTGAATATAAGTTCTTAAGATAGGGTTAGACTGTGGCTGACTTCAGAGAAGGCATCACCCTTTTCCCTAAATCTACCAAGACCTACCATTGGGTTTTTTTGTTTTTTTTAAATTACATGATGAAAGTTCTGGACATGAATTGATCTTTTCTCAGCCTGCCCACCTGGTATAGAATTCCCTTGGAGCCCAATCCAACCTGGGCTCCACTGGCTCCTTCTGAAGAAACTTAAAGTCCTTCCACCATCCCAGAAGGTCTTCATGAGGATTCACTTGGGAGCAGTTTCATTCTGGCCCCTGGTTGCTGGGACTATTCAGCTCTTCCCACACATGCTTTATATCTGTCTTGAAACCTGGCCCTCCACAGAAAATATTGTTTCCCCTGCAACCCTCTCAAATGCTTGCTGCTCATTCTCTCTTGACCCACATACCTCTGAATTAGGTTGATTAGGATCAGCCTCTTTCTCACCTGCCATGACTGCTTCTAAATCATTTCTCCTCCCTCTTTTTGTAGGTATCCTTGACTTATTTTAAAGCTAAAACCCTCTGACAATACTGTTCTTCACCCTTCTTTGTCATTTTCATCTTCTCACCTACTGGGATTTATGAAGCCCTGGGTAACTATAGATGCCCTAACCTCTTATAAATTAAGGAGATCAAGAAACTTCCATTTTTGCTTTATACATCCCTATAGCCACACCAGAATCTCTGTAATGCCAGAGTACCAGTTAAATGTGCAAAGAGGATTAATAATGAAAACTCACGAGTAATATTCACATTCTTGCTGTAATAACTCCTGAACTCTGCTTGGAAAACTCTTCATTTGTTAACTACTATGTAAAAGTATTTGGGTGAAATTACAGAGTTTTGCAGTGTAAAGGATAGACAGATGGCTCAAGGCCTACTAAAGTCTACCTGGATCACTGGTACCTTCCAAAGGAAGAGAATCTGAAGTATGTAAAGAATCCCAATTTTGAATCTACCACAGATTCTCTCCTTTTGCTGATAGCTTTTAAATAAACCAAGAATCTTAAACTGTCTATACACATTTATCTTGCACATACAGTCCCATTCTGTGAGCTATATCTGACATTCCCAAGGTAATAATAGCTATAATTAGTTGAGTATTTACAGTGTTTTAAGTACTGTGCTAAGTTCATTACCTATTAGGGGGAGTGGGAGTGCTTTGTTCACTGCTGTATCCTCAGTGCTTAGTAGGTGCTCAATAGATTTTTGTGATTGCACCAGAGTCATTTATGTAATCCTCATTACCATCATATGAGATAGATACTATTTATTATTACTACCATTTTACAAAAGAGAAAACCAAGACATTGTAAGGTTAGGGTTTGCCCAAGGTCTCAAAGTTAAAATGATGCTGTACTTCATGAATGTACATAGAGAAAGTTCACTTACTGACAGTCTAGACGTTGTCAGTTTAACTCCTTCTCAGAAGATCCTCTCAAGTTTCTGTCTTAAACCTGCAGATATTGTGGATCTAATAAACAACTTTGATAATAAACTTATGATATTTAAAATATCAATACATTATAAAATAGATGAATAAAAATATTTTCCAAATAAAAATAAATACAGTTTATTAAAAAAGTTTTCAGCTCTTTAAAGAATTTCTGAGTATAGTAAGAAAGGCAGATGTGTAAAAGAATGTAAAAAGTGATGTGTTGGAGATGCATCAAGAATGGTGAAAATTAAATGAGAGAGTATCAGAAGACTAAGCTTTGTGACTTGCAAATAATACATAGCTGGAAGGTGTAGAAAATGACCTAGACCATAGGAGGGAGCCAAGTAACTCTGCCTATAATAACATGTCACCTGTCTTTGGAAATGTCAGCTGCAAAGTAATGCCATAGGAATTCTCAATCCAGGCTAAGTGAGTTTTCCTGTAATCATATGGACTTGAGACATACACAAGGGTCAGTATTTTCTGAGCATTTGTTTGCTTGCCTGCTTGCTCTTATGTTTGAAGACAGGACAAAATAAGGAAGGAATTCGCTAGCCATTCCTGGACTGTTTTTCCTTTCTAACTCTATATCTTTTCCTCTCATGGAAAGTCACTTTTCTTTTTCTTTTTTTAATTAATGTTTATTGGAGTATAGTTGACTTACAATGTTGTCTTAGTTTCTGCTGTATAGCGAAGTGAATCAGTTATACATATATATATACATATATCCACTCTTTTTTAGATTCTTTTCCCATATAGGTCATTAAAGAGTATTGAGTAGAGTTCCCTGTGCTATACAGTAGGTCCTTATTATCTATTTTATATATAGTAGTGTGTATATGTCAATCCCAATCTCCCAATTTATCCCCCCCCTTCCCTCTTGGTAACCATAAGTTTGTTTTCTATATCTGTGACTCTATTTCTGTTTTGTAAATAAGTTCATTTGCACCATTTTTTTAGATTCCACATATAAGTGATATCATATGATATTTGTCTTCTCTGTCTGACTTTACTCTGTATGATAATCTCTAGGTCCATCCATGTCACTGCAAATGACATTATTTCATTCTTTTTTATGGCTGAGTAATATTCCATTGTATATATGTATCATATCCTCTTTATCCATTCATCCGTCGATGGACATTTAGGTTGCTTCCATGTCCTGGCTATTGTAAATAGTGCTGCAGTGAATCCTTCCGAATTATGGTTTTCTCTGGATGTGTGCCCAGGAGTGGGATTGCTGGATCATATGGTAGCTCTATTTTTAGTTTTTTAAGGAACCTCCATACTGTTCTCCATAGTGGCTGTACCAATTTACATTCCCTCCAACAGTGTAGGAGGGTTCCCTTTTCTCCACACCGTCTCCAGCATTTATTGTTTGTAGATTTTTTGATGATGGCCATCTGACTGGTGTGAGGTGATACTTCATTGTAGTTTTGATTTGCATTTTCTGATAATAAATGATATTGAGCATCTTTTCATGTGCCTCTTGGCCATCTGTATGTCTTCTTTGGAGAAATGTCTATTTAGCTCTTCTGCCCATTTTTTGATTGGATTGGGGTTTTTTTGATATTGAGCTGCATGAACTGTATATTTTGGAGATTAATCCCTTGTCGGTCACTTCATTTGCAAATATTTTCTCCCATTCTGTGGGTTGTCTTTTCGTTTTGTTTATGGTTTCCTTTGCTGTGCAAGAGCTTTTAAGTTTAATTAGGTCCCATTTGTTTATTTTCATTACTCTAGGAGGTGGATCAAAAAAGATCTTGCTGTGATTTATGTTGGAGAGTATTCTGCCTATGTTTTCCTCTAAGAGTTTTATAGTATCTGGTCTTACATTTAGGTCTTTAATCCATTTTGAGTGTATTTTTGTGTATGGTGTTAGAGAATGTTCTAATTTCATTCTTTTACATGTACCTGTCCAGTTTTCCCAGTGCCACTTATTGAAGACACTGTCTTTTCTCCATTGTATATTCTTGCCTCCTTTGTCATAGATTAGGTGACCATAGGTGCATGGGTTTATCTCTGGACTTTCTATTCTGTTCCATTGATCTATATTTCTGTTTTTGTGCCAGTACCATACTGTTTTGATTACTGTAACTTTGTAGTATAGTCTGAAGTCAGGGCGCCTGATTCCTCCAGCTCCATTCTTCTTTCTCAAGATTGCTTTGGCTATTCAGAGTCTTCTGTGTTTCCATACAAATTGTAAAATTTTTTGTTCTAATCCTGTGAAAAATGGTATTGGTAATTTGATAGGGATTGCATTGAATCTGTAGATTACTCTAGGTAGTATAGTCATTTTGACAATATTGATTCTTCCAATCCAAGAACATGGTATATCTCTCCATCTCTTTGTGTCATCTCTTATTTCTTTCATCAGTATCTTATAGTTTTCTGAGTACCCATCTTTTGCCTCCTTAGGTAGGTTTATTCCTAGGTATTATATTCTTTTTGATGTGATAGTAAATATATCATAATGTAATACATTGTTTTAACCCTGGAAAGAATGATTCACAGTATAATTTGTAATCTAACCACTTCTCCTCATTTCTACCACTATCACCCTGGCACAAGCTATGAGCATCTACTGCGTGGATTATTCTAATAGCTTCCTAAACCATTTCCCTGCCTCCTTGGCCCTTTATAGTCTGTTTTCAGCAGCTGACTGGGTAGTCCTTTTTAAACATAACCCAGATTACATCAGTTCTCTGTCTAAAATCCTCAAATAAGACTTTGCATCTATCTCCCTCAGAGTAAAAGCTAAAAGTCTTTACAGTCACCAACAAGGCCACATGTGGTCTGGCTTCTTGACAACATCTCCTGTATAGACATCCCTGTTGCTTACTCCACCTGGTCTCCTTACTGCTGTTTGAAAGACCAAACATGTTTTCCCTCTACCTGCTGTTCCCTCTGCTGGGAGTACTCTGCCCCCAATTATCCACAGTGACTCACTCCCTCATCTCTTTCATGTCTCTGTTCAGATGTCCCCTTCTTAGAGAGCCCTTCCCTAACCACCCTAGTTAAAACCTCCAGCATTCCCTGCCCTTCTTCCCTGCTTTGTTTTTTTCTATAATACTTATATCTTACATTCTATATATTTTTCTCTCCCCTCTAATTAGAATATAAGTTCCATGTCTGTTTTCAGACACATTCATTGCTGTATCTCCAGCTTCTAGAACAGTGCCTTACCCATGTAGGAGCTCAGTGGGCTCCTAAATATATATGTATAATGGGATTATTGAATAAGCAAATGAATGAATTAGAGACCATAGACTTCGCTTACCTACTCATGCTCTAGTCAAATGGTTCTGAAGGTTGTCCAGTCCTGCACTTAAATGTATAGGCTTGGACATTCTCAGCTTGACTGATTAAGAGGTAAACATCTCCGAATAATGTTTCAAACCAAGTTTCAACAGCCTTTCTAAAAGCTATAATATCTACAATATGTGTAAAATAAAATGAAGTTTCTAAGGCAAAGGAAATCCTTTTTCTATATTTCCCTTTCACTATCTTTAGTAATCCTAGTGTTTTAAAAAACATTTGCATTGCTCTCAAATGATTTTCTTCAGTGTCTCCTTTTTAAACCAATATTACAGGTATTGATGCAGTCCTGTGTTTTTGGTCTGTCAACCCTCAGCTTTCATATGGGAAAATCTCATCTATCATTTTGTGATGGAATATACTGTATCTTCTTCATTGGCTTGAAAGGACAAATTTGAGAAAAGAAAATATAAAACTAAGATTATGATAACCTTTTATAATTCAAAGAATCATAGACGAAGTAATTTTCCTGCTGAACTTGATTGAAGTAAGGACAAACCGCTGACTTACATTAGATCTCCTTAAGAAAATGAAAATGCCTAAATAAGAGTAGATGAGTAAAAAATAAGTGTAGTAAATGTGCCCTCCCCGCCAAAAAAAAACTTTAAAAAGTTTTTCAAGGGCTTCCCTGGTGGCGCAGTGGTTGAGAATCTGCCTGCCAATGCAGGGCACACGGGTTCGAGCCCTGGTCTGGGAAGATCCCACATGCCACGGAGCAACTAGGCCCGTGAGCCACAACTACTGAGCCTGCGCGTCTGGAGCCTGTGCTCCGCAACAAGAGAGGCCGCGATGGTGAGAGGCCCGCGCACCGCGATGAAGAGTGGCCCCCGCTTGCCACAACTAGAGAAAGCCCTCGCACAGAAACGAAGACCCAACACAACCATAAATTAAAAAAAATAAAATAAAATAATTTAAAAAAAAAAAAAAAAAAAAAAAGTTTTTCAAGGTACCACAAAATAATTTGGATGAAAGCACAATGCTGAAGAAGGAAGGGAATAATTTTGAAAAAAAGATTATCTTTGAAAAAACTAAAATATCAGAAGCATATCATTATAATAGATTGATACGAATATTCAGTTAAAAATGTAGTTCTGCTGACACCTGAGCACTGAACCGACTTTGGAGAATAAAGAAAATCAGGTTAGATATACTTTGTTACTCTCACTTTTCACGACATTTCATTATTTAAAACATAATGTTGAAGGAAGAGGTCATGGCTGGGATTGATTGATTTGCTTAATAGAAAAATAATTGTTGAATAGGCTTATAAGATACCTATTTACCTGGGAGACCAGAATATGCCCCCAAGGAAGTTAAGTGTAGACTTCTGTGTTAGAGGTCTCATTCTCTTGATGGGTGTTTGCAAAACTCATGATGTTAGTGAAAATTCATATGTGTTCATTGTTCAGGGAGTAAATCCCAGAATTAGTCATTAATAATTCATTGAAACTGTTCCCAAACTACCTAATAAATGAATATCTGAAACTTTTCTTGTTTAAAAATATGTTTAACCTTATGGAAATAACCTTAGCAGGGGAAAAGTTGTACATTTTTAACTGACGGTATGTAATTTAGTACAAAGTGTGAAGAAGAGACCAGTCTTTACTTTGAAATTCAACTGAATGGTATCCTTTCTAGTCATCTCTGACTAACCTGACGAATTCTGCCAGCCTCCCCAAGTCTCCCTATAGCACATGCCTCATGGCCTAGTATTAGTCACTTTCAGTAGAACTAGCAGATGGAGAGCAGGTTTATGTTTTCTTTATAGAAGCTTTAAGAATAAGTTTGTAGAGGATAGAGATGGTTCCCTTTCCAGACCCCTAACTTCCACCAAAAGAGGAGAAAGATTGTCCCTGAACAGTCTATAAAACAAACAGCTCTAAAAATGAAAGGATAAATAAACTTTAGTATTTTATTGAGAATTTTATTTGGCTTAGGAATGAACCTAATCTTCAGTGCAATCACATTGGGAAGACATGAGTTTTTGATAAATAGAGCAGCAGGCCACTGGGAATTTTGTTAAATTTCTGACACATTCTATCATTATACTCCTCACCTTGGACTTAAATTTAACTTTTAAATCCAATAATAAGGACAAATTCTGGGACATAGTTATCTAAGTTATGAATTTGGAGAGTGAAATTAAGGGAGTCAGATCCTCATTAACACCTGGAAGGCTAAAAGTTTTGTTTACTAAGCATTACAGGCTAAGGTCAACTCCCATACATAAATATAAATATATATATAAATAACATATATATATATATATATATATATATATATAAAATCCCATACAGCTTTTTGATTGGGTTCTGATCATCTCCCTCAAATAGTACATAGTGAAGGAAAATACAGCAACTGGAAAAGATTTCAACCTCTGAAAGTATTCAAAGTCTTAATTATGGACATCTATCTTTGTTAGCTTACTCATCTTTAAAAAGACAGCACTCTTTTGATCCATGAACATGGATGTCTACATTTGTTTGTGTCTTCTTTTTTCTTTCAGTAAAGTCTTATCGTTTTCATTGTACAGATCTTTCACTTCCTTGGCTAAATTTATCCCTAAGTATTTTGTTGTTTTTGATGCTATTATGAATGGGATAGTTTTCTTTATTTCTTTTTTTGATGCTTCATCATTAGTGTAAAGGAATGCTACTGTTTTATGTAAGTTGATTTTGTAACCTGCCACTTTACTGAAATCATTGATTAGTTCCAAGAGTTTTTGATTAACTGTTTGGGATTTTCTTTATGTAAGATCATATTGTCAGCAAATAGTGACAATTTTACTTCTTTCTTCCCAATTTGGATGCCTTTTATTTCTGTCTTGCCTAATTGCCCTAGCTAGGACTTCCAGTACAGTCAGCCCTCCGTATCCACGGGTTTCACATCCTTGGATACAAAGGGCCAGCTGTATTCATTGAACTATACCATTTTATACAAGAGACTTGAGCATCCAAGGATGCCAAGGATTTTAGCATCCACAGGAGCTCCTGGAACCAATCCCCCTCAGATACCAAGGGACAACTATTACAATGAATAGGAGTGGTGAGAGTGGGCAACTTTGTCTTGTAGCTGATCTCAGAAGAAACCCTTTCAGTTTTTCTTCATTGATTACAATGTTAGCAGTGGGTTTATTGTATATAGCCTTTATTATGTTGAGGTATGTAATGAATTACACTTATTAATTTGCGTATGTTGAAACATTCTTGCATCCACGTATAAATCAGACTTGGCCATGGTGTACAATCCTTTTAATTGTTCCTTTTTAAAAATTATTTATTTATTTATTTATTTTGGCCTGCATTGGGTCTTTGTTGCTGCATGTGGGCTTTTCTCTAGTTGCAGTGCGTGGGCTTCTCATTGCGGTGGCTTCTTTTGTTGCGGAGCACGGGCTCTAGGCATGCGGGCTTTGGTAGTTGTGGCTCGTGGGCTGTAGAGCGCAGGCTCAGTAGTTGTGGTGCATGGGCTTAGTTGCTCTGCGGCACGTGGGATCTTCCCGGACCACGGCTCAAACCCGTGTCTCCTGCATTGGCAGGCGGATTCTTAACCACTGCGCCACCAGGGAAGCCTTTAGTGTGTTCTTGAATTTGGTTTGCTAATTTTTTTTTTAATTAATCTTTTTTTGTTTTTTTGGCTGCGTTGGGTCTTTGTTGCTGCGTGTGGGCTTTCTCTAGTTGTGGTGAGCAGGGGCTACTCTTCACTGCGGTTCATGGGCTTCTCATTGTGGTGGCTTCTCTTGTTGCGGAGCACGGGCTCTAGGCGCGCGGACTTCAGTAGTTGTGGCATGCGGGCTCAGTAGTTGTGGCTCGCAGACTCTAGAGCACAGGCTCAATATTTGTGGCGCATGGGCTTAGTTGCTCTGCGGCATGTGGGATCTTCCTGGACCAGGGCTTGAACCTGTGTCCCCTGCATGGCAGACGGATTCTTAACCACTGCGCCACCAGGGAAGTCCTGGTTTGCTAATATTTTAAGATAACACCTCACAACTGTTAGACTGGCTATCAAGAAGACAAGTGCTTGTGAGGATGTGGTGAAAAGGGAACCCCTTACACACTGTTGGTGGGAAAGTAAATTAGTCCAACCACTATGGAAAACAATACAGAGATTCCTTGAAAAATTAATAATAGATCTACCATATGATCCAGCAGTTCCCACTTCTGAGTATATACCCAAAAGAAATTAAATCAGGGTTTTGAAAAGATAGCACACCCATGTTTATTGCAGAACTATTCACAATAGCCAAGATATGGAAACAACTCAAATGCTCATCAGTGGATGAATGGATTAAAAAAGATGTAATATATATATCCAATGGGATATTATTCAGCCATGAGAAAGAAAGATATCCTGCCATTTGTGACAACGTGGATGTACCTTGAGCACATTATGCTAAGCAAGACAAGTCAGACAAAGATAAGTACTGTATGATATCACTTAAATGTGGAATCTAAAAAAAAAAAATTTAAACCTGTAAAAAATAAAACAGTAAAATGGTAGTTACTACGATATTGGAGTGAGGGGATAATATTGATGGTGTTTGAGGGTACAGACTTGTAACTAGCAGTAAGTAAAGCACAATAAAATGAATATAGTCTATAATACTGTACTATAATGATGTAATATGATAAATATTGCTTCCTTGACAATATTACAGTATATAAATCTATCAAAGTAACACAGCCCAGCCATACACCTTAAATTTACAAATTGTAACATGTAAATTGCCTTACCTGGTTTAGGGATGCTTATACAGAACTCTTATCTTGGTACATTTATAAAAATCTGGGACAATATGAATGGTCTTTTAATGGAGTAGATGATTTTCAGTGTAATAAAACATCCCTACTTTGCAGATCCCTCTATAATTATAATTCCTTCCCTGTTCCTCACAAACAAGCCAGATATCTGATTGAGAAAACTAAAACTTGATCACATCTAAACTTTTCCATGAATAAGTTGATCAGAGACCTGTGCAGTCCTTGGCAGATACCACCTCAGTTCCCAATACTGGCGAGATTCACATATGCCTCCTCTTTTTCCTTTTTTTTTTCATATTCTTTTTCTTTTTCTTTTCTTCTTTTTTTTTTTTAAATGAAGCAATAAAAAATAGTTACAGGCATATGTGAAGAAATGGTAGAGTAAAAATGGAATCAGAGATAACCCCAAATGAGATAAACTCACTACAGGAAATAGGAAACTGAGAAAATCCTAATTCATTCTTCACAGTGTGATAGGGAAGCAATCCAAAGCAAAATGATCAAAGGAAATCCTGATCAAAAGAGCACACACTCAGTATGAGGGAGAAAAAAAACCTACATCTAGATGTATCCTAGTGAAATTTCTGGATATCAAACAAACAAACAAAATCATGCAAACAAAAAATCATGCAAACAAAAATATACATTACACATACACATACACACAATCAAATTTTCATCAAACTTCTCCTGTGCAATACTGAATTCCAGAAGGCAGCAGAGAAATCTCTGGAGGCTAGAGCATTCAAAGAAAAATAGATGACACAGCCAAGCTGTTGTGCATTTGTAAATTTATTGGAAAAGTCAGAGAATAAAATTAGCAGCAATGAACAGTGAAATCAGGAAAGCATACAGTACGTGTCTGAATACTTCCTCTTAATCTGCTTTTAAACTTAATACTAATTTTAGAAAAAAATTCTTTAAAAAATTTAAAATCTATAATAATGTGGATCATAGATAATTCCAATATAATAAAAGTTTGTTTCAACTAAAAGAAGAAAAAATAGGCCATGTAACTTTTAGGTTACTAATTTAAAATAAGGCAAAGGAAACTTAATATAGCAAACAATAGGGGAAAATGGAGACAATAAGAATGTATAAAAACTAAAAAGGATGAGAACAAAAATAGGACCAAATATATCAATTATCACAATAAATAAATGTATTAAATGCTCCTACTAGAAAACAAAGACACCAGTATCAGAAACCGTAAAAGAAATAGAGGATAGATTTAAGAGAATAGATTTAACTTTTTTAAAAAGAAGTTTATCCAAAGAGACCTTTAATGAAGTCAAATGACAAACAACAGCTTGAAAAAGATTTTTATAAAATATGTGATGGGATAATTACCTATAATATATAAAAAGCTCTTACAAATTAGTAGGAAGAAAAAAATGTCTCAATAATAGTGATATTCAGTGTTAGGTTGTGCTGGGAAAGTACATTTGAATAACCTTTCTGGAGTTTAAGTGATAGATGTTTGCAAAGATATAGCTACAGGAATGTTCACCTCAGAGTTGTTTATAATAATGAAAATTAGAAGCGACTCAAATATTTAACTTCAGGGCCGACTTAAGTGACTTAACAGTATGTCCCATATAATGGAATAACCTTAGGCATTTAAAATATGATGTGGAAATGAGTATTGAAATATAAAGATGTTACTAGTATGTTAAATGAAATGCATAAATTTCAAAAGTTATGAAATATCCTATTTCTATATAAATATACATATTTATATGTGTATATAGATTTGCATAGAAAAAGTTTGAAATGTAGTATTCCAAACTGCTTACTATAGTTATATCAAGAATTATAGATAAAGGTTTTTAAAATTTCTATTGATCTTTATTTTCTGTTTTTGTAATGAGCATATATTCATTTTATAACTTTTTACCTTGAAATTTAATGTGCATTATTCTATTGCTGCTTATAAACATTTTAGGAATAGTATGGTATGCAATCTAAGCCTATATTCATTCTTTTTTTTTCTTTAATAATAATTGACTTTTTTTCTTTTGATGTTCAATTTATGAATATGTATAGATTTATGTAAACACCATCACAACCAGGATACAGAAGAGTTTTACCACCCTGAAAAACTCCCTCATGCTTTATAGTCACTCTCCCCTCATCCTTAACTTCTAGCAACCTTTAATCTGTTCTCTATTACTATAGTTTTGTCTTTTCAAGAATGCCATGTAAATGGAATCATACCAGTGTAAACTTTTGAGACCAGCTTCTTTCACGTAATATTTTGAAGACTCATATGAGTTGTTGTATGTATCAGTAGTTTGTTCCTTTGTAGTATTCCATTTTATGCATGTACTGCAGTTTGTTTATCCATTGAGGCACATTTGGGTTATGTATAGCTTTTGACTATTACAAATAAAGCTGCTATGAATATTTGTATACAGTCTTTGTGTGAACATAGCTTTCATTCCTCTGGAGTAAATTTCCAGGTGGAGATTACAGATCCTATGATAACTGTATGTTTAACTTTATAAGAAACAGCCATATTGTTTTCCAGAGTATGCGTACCATTTTGCATTCCCACCAGCAAAATGAGACTCTCAGGAAGATGAGAGTTCTAACTGCTCTGTATCCTCACCAGCATTTGTTATTGTCAGCATTTTTTATTTTGCCCATTCTGATGGTTGTGTAGTACCTATCTCTTTGTGATTTTAGTTTGCATTTGCCTAATGGCTAACAATATTGAATATCCTTTTATATGTTTATTTGCCATCCTTATATCCTCTTTGGTAAAGTGTCCAGATACTTTCCTAACTTTTAAGTAGAGTATCTATTTCTGATTGTTGAGTTTTGAGAGGTTTTTTTTCAATATTTAGGCTACGTCTTTCATTGGATATGTGATTGCCATAAATTTTCTCCCAGTCTATTGCTTGTCTTTTTATTATTCTCTTGACAGTTTGTTTGTTTGTTTTGGCAGAGCAGAAGTTTTTAGATTTGGTGAAATCCAATTTATCAGTTTTTTCTTATATGGATCAGGCTTTTGGGGCCATTTCCAAGAACTTGTTACCCAGCTGCAATTAGCAAAGATTTTCTCCTGTGTATTCTTTCAAACATTTTATAATTCCATGGATTTCTTTGTTTGCTTTTTTAAATAAATTTATTATTTATTTATTTTTGTCTGTGTTGGGTCTTCGCTTCTGTGCGAGGGCTTTCTCTAGTTGCGGCAAGCGGGGGCCACTCCTCATCGCGGTGTGTGGGCCTCTCACCATCGTGGCCTCTCTTGTTGCGGAGCACAGGCTCCAGACGCGCAGGCTCAGTAGTTGTGGCTCACAGGCCTAGTTGCTCCGCGGCACGTGGGATCCTCCCAGACCAGGGCTCGAACCCGTGTCCCCTGCATTGGCAGGCAGATTCTCAACCACTGCGCCACCAGGGAAGCCCTATAATTCCATGTTTTATATTCAGATCTATGATCCATTTTGAGTTCATGTTTGCATAAAGTGTGAGGTTTAGATCAAGGTTAATTTTTTTACCCGTGGGTGATCAATTGTTTGCTATTTGTTGAAAAGACTGTTCTTTCTTCATTGAATTGCTTTTGTATCTTTTTCAAAGATTAAATGACCACATTTGTGTGAATTGATTTCTGGACTTTCTGTTCTGTTGCACTGATCTAGGTACCTGTCCCATCACCAATACCATACTGTCTTGATTTCTGTAGCTTTATAGTAAGTGTTAAAATTGGGTAGTTTGATTTCTTAAACTTTGCTCTTCTTTTATGAAATTACTGTAACTATTCTAGTTCTTTTCCCTTTCCATTTAAGTTTTACAATGAGTTGTCTATACCTACAAGAAATCTTGATGGGACTTGGATTGATATTGTTTTCAGTCTGTGTAGATCACTGTGAGGAGAATTGACTCCACTGTTTTGAGTCTTCCAATACATGAACATAGTATATCTCTCCATTTATTTAGATCTTCTGTAGTTTCTCTTGTCAGAGTTTTGTAGTTTTCAGTATATACAAATCCCCTCATATTTAGGTTTATACCTAAGTATTTCATTTTCTTGTAAGTGGTATTGTTTCTTAAATTTTGGTTTCAATTGTTTATTGCTTGTATATAGAAAAAAGTTTGGAGTGAAATATTCTGAAATGTTTGCAGTTATCTCAGGTGGTAATTATCTCAGGTGGCTTTTGTATTTTCTATTCTTATAATGAATATGCATTACGTTTATAATATTTAATGTTATTCTTTTATTTTTCTAAAAAAAGCTTCTGGGGTAAAATTAGTACAGTCTCAGCGCAACTTTGGACCTAAAGGTGATTACTCATATACCTGACATATCCTGGATGCTATAAGATTCTTGGGAGAAGATGAAAAGAAAATTTTCCCAGGAGAATTCTGTGAGAATCAGAGAACTAGAACTGAATGACAGGGCATGATTATAAATAAAAGGAGTATAATGTAGTTGGCTAAGATGAATTAGGATTATTTTCAGTGATTTGAAACAGTTTGCTCTTCTATGTATCTGTTGTTTGTGATGGACTTTGTATAATTGGTTTATAAAGAAAGTCTAAATTTTCATTTTAAAATTATTTTACCTTTAGTTTATTACTTATTAATCTGGTTTAAAACTTCTGGTGCCTGCTAGTGAGCTTAAGGAAACAGGGTGGTATAGCACCTTTGAGAACTAGTTTACAGTTACTCAGAACATAAGTACCAATACCAAAGGGGTAATGAAATCAGCTCCTAGCAGTTATAATTAAAGGGTGTCATCAGCATAGAGTTTTAATTGTTTTTTCAGGGGATGTTTTGTTTGTTTGTTTAAAAAATGGGAGATCTGAGTGTGCTGAAAGTTATAGAAAGAGGGAGTTAAGATGCCAGAGAGCAGGAAATAAGACCTCTCTCTTGACCTGTGTACATGGATTATGTACTCACTACTAAAGTGGCCAGATAGGTTATCAAAATTATAGGGATCTATCCCTCCAAAGTTTCTCCTTTCTGCTACCCACTTTCCCAGCCTTCAGGTGATAGATCTCTGGTTCTATGAGAAAGAAAGGCAAGAGGGAAAGGGTAGTAAGGAAGCTGGGGTTGTTATTATTGTTTAAACATTGTTGAGAAAAAAGAATCAAGTAAGCTTGAGTAAACTGAAGAAGGGTATATCAGCTTTGAGAATTATGTGGAGTAGTTTTGTTTTTTACCAGTGATCAAAATATTTTAAGATTTTTTTAATTCCAAAGCTTAACTATAAAATACAAGATCAGATTTATCTGATCAAATATTCTTTTTTATGTATTTTCAAACAACTAAAAACATTACTGAGGTGACCTCAGTTGAATATAAATAAAAATAGGTACTTGCCCATAGTAAATGTTCATTAATGTTTCTGGATTCTTTTTTTTTTTTCCTATGAGGAAGGTTGCCACAAGCAGCTAAATCCTAACAAAATCTACATCTTTGATTTGTCCTTTTAGATTTTTTTTCCTCTATCTTTATCAACAGCTCACTTAAACTGAGTTTCTGCTTTCTCTTAGGTTTGGCCACATCCAAGAGTTGACCATTACACAATAGATTACACTTATTTCAGCTGCCTAATTGATGCTGATTTCCTCATGATCAATTCTTGCATCAAAAGTATGGAGAGTGCCAAATTGACGTCATCATTGCAATAATTAATACAATAGAGTGCTTGCTATGTGTCAGGCATTGTTCTAAGGACTTTATACTTATCAACTCTTTAACCATTACAACAGCCCTTTGAAGAAGTACTGTTGTCCCCATTTTATCAATGAGGAAACTGAGACATAGAGATGTAACTTGCCCAAGATAGTAAATAATAG